>NC_138936.1:352847-518530 GCF_965231255.1 Vanellus vanellus | reverse complement strand
CGCTCTCAGCCCGCCGCGCCTCCCCAGCCAATGAGGCGGCGGCTCACAGCTAAGGGAGCGGGTTCCCTCCGCCGGGGGCGGGGCTTGCGGGAGGGGCGGGGTCAGCGGAGGGATCGCGGTGCTGCGGTCGCAGGAGCCTCCCGCCGCCACCGGAGCGCCATGGTCAGGGGGCGGCACCGCGGTTGCTATGGCGACCAAGGGGTTGCTCTGTGTGTGTGTGTGTGTGTGTGTGTGTGGTGGTGTCGCTGGGTTGCTATGACGACGGGGCACTGGTGGTTGGGGGGGTTTGGGGGGGGTTGTGGGTGCTGGGGGGAGTTTGGGGGGATTTGGGGAGATTTGGGCTTTGGGGGGGCTGTGGGTGCTGGGGGGATTTGGGGAGATTTGGGTGCTGGGGGGGGCTGTGGGTGCTGGGGGGAGTTTGGGGGGATTTGGGGAGATTTGGGCTTTGGGGGGGCTGTGGGTGTTGGGGGGATTTGGGGAGATTTGGGTGCTGGGGGGGCTGTGGGTGCTGGGGGGAGTTTGGGGGGATTTGGGGAGATTTGGGTGCTGGGGGGGCTGTGGGTGCTGGGGGGAGTGTGGGGGGATTTGGCTGTTGGGGATTTTGGGGAGGCTGTGGGTCTGGGGAGGAGTTTGGGGGGATTTGGGGAGCTTTGGGTGCGGGGGGGGGCTGTGGGTGCTGGGGGGAGTTTGGGGGGATTTGGGGAGCTTTGGGGGGGCTGTGGGTGTGGGGAGGAGTTTGGGGGGATTTGGGGAGCTTTGGGGGGGCTGTGGGTGCTGGGGGGAGTTTGGGGGGATTTGGGGAGCTTTGGGTGCTGGGGGGCTGTGGGTGCTGGGGGGAGTTTGGGGGGATTTGGGGAGCTTTGGGTGCTGGGGGGGGCTGTGGGTGCTGGGGGGAGTTTGGGGGGCAGTGGGTGCTGGAGGGGTTTGGGGGGGGCTGTGGGTGCCAGTGAGTGTTGGGGTGTTGGGTGCTGGGGGTCCCGGGGGTGCCCCCTCACCCACGTCTCCCCCCCCCAGGCTGACCAGCTCACTGAGGAGCAGATCGCAGGTGGGGGGACACGGGGGGGGGGTGACAGCGGGGGGAGGGGACGCCACAGGGGACACGGGGGGAGGAAGGGGGAACAACGCGTGGGGGGGGGGCACAGGGTGGTGGGGGGAGACTGGGGGAGGTCGGATCAAGGGGTTCAGTGGGGCAGAGGGAGGGCACCAGGGTGGGGGTGGCTCTGGGATGCTGAGGTGACAGGGGGACACCCAGGAGGGGACACTGTGGTGCTGTGGTGATAGGAGGACACTCAGGAGGTGACGTTATGGTGCTGTGGTGACAGGGGGACACCCAGGAGGGGACACTGTGGTGCTGTGGTGACAGGGGGACACCCAGGAGGAGACACTAGGGTGCTGGGTGACATGGGGACACCCAGGAGGGGACACTGGGGTGCTGTGGTGACAGAGGGACACCCAGGAGGGGACACTGGGATGCTGAGGTGACAGGGGGACACCCAGGAGGGGACATTATGGTGCTGTGGTGACAGGGGGACACTCAGGAGGGGACATAATGGTGCAGAGGTGACAGGGGGACACCCAGGAGGAGACACTGGGTTGCTGGGGTGACAGGGGGGACACTCAGGAGGGGACATAATGGTGCAGAGGTGACAGGGGGACACCCAGGAGGTGACACTGGGTTGCTGGGGTGACAGGGGGACACCCAGGAGGAGACACTAGGGTGCTGGGGTGACATGGGGACACTGAGGAGGTGACACTGGGTTGCTGGGGTGACGGGGACACCCAGGAGGGGACACTGTGGTGTCACGGGGGGCAACACCAGGGCCCTCAGGAGGGGATGTTGGCCGTCGGGGTGACACAGGCGCAGGACCGGGGCCACCTACAGCCGCCTCCCCGGCTGTCCCCGGTCCCCGCTGGTGCCAGCGCGTGACCCCCCTCCCCGCGGTGACGGTCCCCAGAGTTCAAGGAGGCGTTCTCGCTCTTCGACAAGGACGGGGACGGCACCATCACCACCAAGGAACTGGGCACCGTCATGCGCTCACTGGGGCAGAACCCCACCGAGGCGGAGCTGCAGGACATGATCAACGAGGTGGACGCTGATGGTGAGACCCTCCTGTCCCCCCTGTGTCCCCTGTGTCCCCCTGTCCCCTCCTCACTGTCCCTCCCTTCCCAGGCAACGGCACCATTGACTTCCCCGAGTTCCTCACCATGATGGCGAGGAAGATGAAGGACACGGACAGCGAGGAGGAGATCCGGGAGGCTTTCCGCGTCTTCGACAAGGTGGGTGGAGGACAGGGATGGGGACAGGCGTACGGGCGAGGCAGCGGTGTCACCGTTGTGTCCCCAACCCCAGGACGGCAACGGGTACATCAGCGCGGCGGAGCTGCGGCACGTGATGACCAACCTCGGGGAGAAGCTGACGGACGAGGAGGTGGACGAGATGATCCGAGAGGCCGACATCGACGGTGACGGACAGGTCAACTACGAGGGTGAGCGTCACTGTCACCACAGGCGTCCCTGTTGTCACCCCACCGTCACCTCTTGTCACCCACAGGTCCCCGCTGGCACCCACCCAGGGGGCTTCTCGTCCCCTGTCACCACTGACCTGGGACAATGAAGTGTCCCCTGTCACCTGTGGCAAAAGCCCTGCGTTGGGGACAGGGACAGGAATGGGGACAGCATCTTTGTCACCCCTGTCACCACGAACGGGGGATCCCAGCGCCTTCCCCCATCTCCAAGAGGTCGGACCCCACTGTGTCACCTTTCTGGGGACACCACCATGTCCCCTGGCCCTGCCAGCCTGGGGACAGCCAACCCCGCAGTGTCCCCTGTCCCCACCGTGTCCCCCATCCACACAGGCTCCACAGTGTCCCTTGTCCCCAACATGTCCCCTGTCCCTATCATGTCCCCATCCCTCCTGCGTCCCCCACCGTGTCCCTGTCCCCCACCGTGTCCCTGTCCCCCAGTGTCCCCCATCCCCACAGGCTCCAGTGTCCCTTGTTCCTAATGTGTCCCCTGTCCTTGTTATGTCCCCACCGTGTCCCCTGTCCCCACAGCATCCCCTGTCCCCACTGTGTCCCCCATCCCCATGGGCTCCACAGTGTCCCTTGTCCCCAGCGTGTCCCCTGTCCTTGTCATGTCCCCATCCCTCCTGCGTCCCCCACCGTGTCCCCGTCCCCCACCGTGTCCCCCGTCCCCACCATGTCCCCCATCCCCACAGGCTCCAGTGTCCCTTGTTCCTAATGTGTCCCCTCCCTTGTCATGTCCCCTGTCCCCATCGTGTCCCCCATCTCCACGGGCTCCAGTGTCCCTTGTCCCCAGTGTGTCCCCTGTCCTTGTCATGTCCCCATCCCTCCTGCGTCCCCCACCATGTCCCTGTCCCCACCGCGTCCCCTGTCCCCACAGCATCCCCTGTCCCCACCGTGTCCCCCAGCCCCACAGGCTCCACAGTGTCCCTTGTCCCCAACGTGTCCCCTGTCCCTATCACGTCCCCATCCCTCCTGCGTCCCCCACCGTGTCCCCCGTCCCCACCGTGTCCCCCATCCCCACAGGCTCCAGTGTCCCTTGTTCCTAATGTGTCCCCTCCCTTGTCACGTCCCCTGTCCCCATCGTGTCCCCCATCTCCACGGGCTCCAGTGTCCCTTGTCCCCAGTGTGTCCCCTGTCCTTGTCATGTCCCCATCCCTCCTGCGTCCCCCACCGTGTCCCTGTCCCCACCGTGTCCCCTGTCCCCACAGCATCCCCTGTCCCCACCGTGTCCCCCAGCCCCACAGGCTCCACAGTGTCCCTTGTCCCCAGCATGTCCCCTGTCCTTGTCATGTCCCCATCCCTCCTACGTCCCCCACCGTGTCCCTGTCCCCACTGATCCTCCCTCTCTCCTGGCAGAGTTCGTGCAGATGATGACGGCGAAGTGAGGGGGCACGAGGCCACCGGGACCCCCAGCCCCACTGCCACCGCCAGGTCCCCGGGCCCCCCCTGCACCCCAAACCTGCCACTCGGGGGGGGGGGGGAGGGCACCTATGGGGCTCTGGGGGAAGGGGACCCCACCAGGACAGAGGGACCCCAAATCCTCTATAGAGGTTTTTGGGGGGACACACCCCATTTCCCCAGTGGGAGTCTGGGGGGGTCTGGGGCAGATCCGGGGTCCCCCTCCCCAGGACACAGCAGGGGCCGCCAGGAGAGCATTTGGGGGGAATTCAGGGGAATTTGGGGGTCTCAGGAGGGTTGGGGATAGGTGGGGGGTGCGGGAGTGGGACCAGGCTCTGTTTTTGGGGCATTTTGGGAGGACTTGGGGCCTTGGGTGGGGATGGGACCAGGCCCTGGTTTTGTGGCATTTTGGGAGGATTTGGGGCCTTGGTGGCACGGGTGAGACCAGGCTCTGGTTTGGGGATATTTTGGGAGGGTTTGGGGCCTTGGGGGGGAGTGGCGGTGCGACTAGGCTCTGGTTTGGGGGCATTTTGGGAGGATTTTGGGCCTTTAGAGGGGATGGGAGCATGCCCTGTTTTGGGGGCATTTTGGGAGGATTTGGGGCCTTGAGGCGGAGTGGGACCAGGATCTGTTTTTAGGGCATTTTGTGAGGATTTTGGGCCTTTGCGGGGAGTGAGACTAGGCCCTGTTTTGGGGGCATTTTGGGAGGACTTGGGGCCTTGGTGGCAGGGGTGAGACCAGGCTTTGGTTTGGGGATATTTTGGGAGGGTTTGGGGCCTTGGGGGGGGGTGGGGTGGCGGTGAGACTAGGCTCTGGTTTGGGGGCATTTTGGGAGGATTTGGGGCCTTTAGAGGGGATGGGAGCATGCCCTGGTTTTAGGGCATTCTGGGAGGATTTGGGGCCTTGGGGGGGGGACGGGGACACCAGGATCTGTTTTTAGGGCATTTTGTGAGGATTTTGGGCCTTTGCGGGGAGTGAGACTAGGCCCCGGTTTTGGGGCATTTTGGGAGGACTGGGGGCCTTGGGAGGGGGTGAGACCAGGCTCTGGTTTTGGGGCATTTTGGGATGATTTGGGGGCCTTTGGGGAGGTGGGACCAGGCCCTGGTGTTGGGGCATTTTGGGAGGATTTGGGGCCTTTGGGAGGGGTGGGACCAGGCCCTGGTTTTGGGGCATTTTGGGAGGATTTTGGGCCTTGGGGGGGGGGTGTGAGACCAGGCTCTGGTTTGGGGATATTTTGTGAGGGTTTGGGGCCTTGTGGGGGATGGGGGTGGGACCAGGCCCTGGTTTTGGGGCATTTTGGCAGGACTTGGGGCCTTGTGGGGGGGGAGGGGGTGTGGCAGTGAGACTAGGCTCTGGTTTGGGGGCATTTTGGGAGGATTTTGGGCCTTTAGAGGGGATGGGAGCATGCCCTGGTTTTGGGGCATTTTGGGAGGATTTGGGGCCTTGAGGGGGGGTGGGACCAGGATCTGTTTTTAGGGCATTTTGTGAGGATTTGGGGCCTTTGCGGGGAGTGAGACTAGGCCCTGTTTTTGGGGCATTTTGGGAGGACTTGGGGCCTTGGGGGGGATTGGGACCAGGCCCTGGTTTTAGGGCATTTTGGCAGGACTTGGGGCCTTGTGGGGGGGGAGGGGGTGTGGCGGTGAGACTAGGCTCTGGTTTGGGGGCATTTTGGGAGGATTTTGGGCCTTTGGAGGGGATGGGAGCATGCCCTGTTTTGGGGGCATTTTGGGAGGATTTGGGGCCTTGAGGGGGGGTGGGACCAGGCCCTGGTTTTGGGGCATTTTGGAAGGATTTGGGGCCTTGAGGGGGGAGTGGGACCAGGATCTGTTTTTAGGGCATTTTGTGAGGATTTTAGGCCTTTGCGGGGAGTGAGACTAGGCCCTGTTTTTGGGGCATTTTGGGAGGACTTGGGGCCTTGGGGGGGGGTTGGGACCAGGCCCTGGTTTTAGGGGGGGAAATGGGGTGCTGGTGTGGGTGGCCAAAGCTGTGAAATAAACCGCTGGGTTTGCAGTTCCTGTGGCCTTAACGAGGCGCCCCTAACGAGGGGTCCTAATGAGGGCCCTGACGTAGGTGGCACCCCCCACCCCCCCGGCACAGGGCGGGGGTTAGGCAGGTTTGGGGGTGCTGGGGCAGGGGGGGGGTGCGGGGCTGTGCGGGTTTGGGGGTGTTTGTTCTTGTCAGGGTGTAGTTGGGGTGTCAGGGGGTGTGTTTGGGGTGTCGTTGGGGTGTATGGGCGTAGTTGGGGTGTAGCTTGGGGCCAAGGGAGTGTTTGGGGTGCAGTTGGGAGTACTCAGGGTACAGTTGGGGTATAGTTGGGTTGTGTTTGGGGTGCAGTCAGGTGTAGTTGGGGTGTAAGGGTGTGTTTGGGGTGCAATTGGGGTGTAGTTGAGTGTACTTGGGGTGCAGTCAGGTGTAGTTGGGGGCCAGGCGTGTGTTTGGGGGATAATTGGGGTGACAGGGGTGTGTTTGGGGTGCAGTTGAGCGTACTTGGGTGCAGTCAGGTGTAGTTGGGGTGTATTTGGGATCCATTGGGGTGTAGTTGGGGTGACAGGGCTGTGTTTGGGGTGCAGTTTGGGCCAGGTGTCTGTTTTGGGTGACACGGGTGTGTTTGGGGTGCAGTTGAGTGGACTTGGGGTACAGACAGGTGTAGTTGGGGTGTGTCTGGGGTGCAGTGGGTTGTAGTTGGGGTATGTTTGGGCTGCAGTCAGGTGTTGCTGGGGTGTGTCTGGGGCACAGTGGGGTGCAGTTGGGGTGACAGGGCTGTATTTGGGGTGCACTGGGTCCTCCTGACATTCCGGGATGGGTGTTTCGGGGGGTGTTGTCCTGTGCTTCCCTGGAACGGAGCAAAAGCACAGTCCCGGCTGAAGAGGCCGGTGCTGGGAGAGAGCTACCAGGGACGTTGTTGGTGGCCTCACCGTGACAGCTCCGTGACAACAATGCTGGGACAGGACTCCGTCGCACCTCCTTTTCCCTCCGAACCAACCAAATCCTCGGTCCTCGGATTCCACGAGGTGGAGAGAAGCCATCTCCTGCCCAAAGACACAGACAGACAGAGCTTTCTGGAAGGTGAACACCACCAGGAAGGTACCACCGCTGCTTTACTCCTTTGGACACCTTCTGCAGCCGTTGGAGATACTCTTACGTGACGTAACTGATTCCGAAGGCATCCAGTTGCGTCCATCCAATAAATTAGGTCTTTGTAAAAATAATCTCTGCAGAGCAGTTCCATTGGGGCACTAAAATCAAGAAGGAGATGGTGTCACCTTAAAGACAAGTGCCAGGCGTTGCCCAGGGCCGGACTGGCGCTGCTGGGAGGTGTTTGGGGGGTGTCCGGCAGTGCCTGGGGCCACTCGCTGCACTCTGGCTGGGGCTGTGCCTCTGCCCTGCGCCTGAAGCAGTTCCCAGTACCGACCCTTGCGGGTTTTTTTTTTTTAAGCT
Source organism: Vanellus vanellus (assembly GCF_965231255.1). Taxonomy (NCBI): domain Eukaryota; kingdom Metazoa; phylum Chordata; class Aves; order Charadriiformes; family Charadriidae; genus Vanellus; species Vanellus vanellus. Next base: position 511,169 of record NC_138936.1, on the reverse strand, counting down.
TAAAAAAGTCCAAACTGTTTTGCAAGCTGTGCCGAGACCCTCGCAGAGGAGCTCCTTGGCACCCGTGTCACCTACAGACACCACGAAGCACAGAGGAAAAGCGGCCGGCCACGAGTGAGGCCGGCGAGGAGTCAGGATGGGGCTCCCTGTCCCCCGGCTCTGCCCTCCTCGGCCCCGCCGGCACCTCCCACCCCTCCAAATAAGCAGCAGATACGGCAGCGACAGAGTTTTTGTGCCTTCATCACTGACATCGGCGATCCTGTGCCTCAGCTTCCTCCCGCATGGGCACTTCGGCAGCAGCCGGAGCTTTGTACTCAGGTTAAATAATATACAAAAGTTGCAGTGGAATCGGGGAGGGGGGGGAGGCTGGTTTTGCTCCGAGCAGCCGTCACCGGGGGGGCAGGGACTCTGGGCTGCGGTGAAGTGAAGGCTGAGGGGCAGCCGTGGGGCGAGGGAGACGGGAGGACCAGGACTTCATTGCCTGCAAGGTAGGGGGGAGGCTCACAGCCAGTCCCGGTTTCCCCCCCCCTGCCGCGTCTGCGATGTCGTTATCGGGCACGTTCCAGAGCCACCAGAAAGGGCTGGAGGGAGCGCACGGACAAAGCGCTGTGAGACGTAAAGCGTTTGCTTTACGCATAAAAGCTTCTGACCTCCTTTTGGCATTTTTTCAGGTCTGACTTGGCACGGACGCAAGCACAACACTCGCTGAGCAAGGTCAAACGGTCCGATTCCGTGAAGGACGAGGAGCACCGCAAAGTTCTCATCGCAAACGCACGAGACAGAAATGTCCAACCTCCGTATGCGCACCTCGTCTTCTGATTTCGCCCACCCGCGCGGTCGGCCTCGCCTGCCCTACGCCGTCTTGTCTGCTGTCGGAGGCCGGAGCAGGGGGAGCCCAACCAACGCTGTGGAGACACACGATTCTTGTGCAGAGCAGTGGGGGAACCTCACGGGGCAGCAAGTCTCCTGGTTTGAGCGACACAGGACTAATTTCTCTTCTAAATACTTGGGAAAACTGCACTTTTAGAAGACTCTAGTGGCTGAATTTGCAAAAATATTTACTTTGTAGCTGGCTATGGTGTGCGGGTTTCAAGGTCTTGGTGTTTTCGGGCTCGCCAGGTGCGGGGATGAGGAGAAGCGAGACCCGGGCACTTGACCCAAGCTGGCCAACAGGATTATTTCATACCACGAACGTCACATTCAGTAAATTAGGAAGTTTGCTGCAAAGTTTGCTCTCTCCCTTGATGGCTGCCATCCTGAGAACTCCTTGCTCCGGTGCCGGAGCCCTCCGAGCCCTTTCCTTCCTCCCGAAGCCGCAGCGCTCACAGTGTCCCACATTTGCTGTCCCTGCTGGGAGTGTAGCACAGCTTCTTACGGATAGAATGGGCTGAGGATAATCCTTTGTATTGGTATCGGGATCAATATTGGTTCTTTAGGGTTATTAACGTTAATCATCTAGTATAATTCTATTAAATCTGTTTATATTTCAACACCCAGGTTTCCTTTTTTCCCCTGATTCCCCTTCTTGGGTTGGGATGGGTCATGGGCTGATAGAATAATTGTCTAAACGACAATAAATTATTATGAATTTCTCAAACCGTAACAGCAAGAGAGCCCCTTTACCTGTCACGGCACGGCTTATTTTAAAGGCTTTGTCTACGTTTTGGGAGGACGTGAGAGCAGCTCACCCTCCCAACTGTCCCTCATTCAGGCATGAAGCCCCCCCAATAACTTCCCCCCCCCCCCACCCGCCATATCGCTTAAACCTCCTAAATGGGCGTGAGGGGTCGCGGTGCTGACAAGCAACCCCCCACCCCCACCCCCGGCTGTGTCTTTGGCACAGAAATAGTCACGGGGATGCGGTTCACCTACGACTGCAAACACCTCATCACCGTCTCGGGAGACCGGTAGGGGCCGGAGCTTATAAATCATTTGATTTATGCCTCACCCCATACGTCTCACAAGACACAGCGGGAGAAGACTTGGCTTTGAGAGCGCTGGGCAGGGTGTGGAATAATTGCTGGAGGTGACTTAGAAATTCAACTTATATTCACATTTTAAGGAAAGGCACAGCACGGAAGAAACTTTCAGGAGGAGTGCGCAATTCCACGGAGGTTCCTGAGGCAACCTTAGATGTTGGTAACACCAGGGGAGCCGGATGTGCCTTAAGAGACACTGCGCGGTGGATGGAGCGGAGTGGAGACACTGCAGCCAAGCTCTGTGACAAGATGGGAACTTGAAAGTCTTACGGAAATCTTGAAGGTTTTACGGAACTGATAAGCTGCTTAATTGCTACCCTGAGCCAACGATCTGTCATTTTTTGACAAATTGCTATCCTTCGGGTGAACTTTGCTGCGCCGACTGCCCCCACGCACAAGCGGAGAAGCGATGGCAGTGCCACCGTGCTGCGTGAATAGGCAAACGGGCCGTGAGATGAGGGAAAGCAGTTCAGGTTGGAGTCTGGTGAGCAGGACAAGGAACCAAACTAACAACTTTGTGGCACTGAAGCGCTGGATGATCTGCTGTGTGTAGTCGGCAGCTCCAGCGGTTTAGATATCGCTTCCAGCGCAGAGAGTTCCGATGAAAACACACATCAGTGGCACTGTGTTCCCAGCACAGGCATACGCCGTGGGGTTCTGAGCTGCTGCTTGGTGCCGGGTCTATCAAACGTCAGGGGTACGTTCCCAGGAGGTGTCACTGCTGCCGCTTCAGAGCAAGTCAGGCTGTTTCTGTAGTCGTAGCCTGCCTGTACGAACAGCCTCACGGAGCTAATAAAGTCTGCTGAGCAGCAAAGGAGTGGAGTCACTTACTCTCACCTAAGGACTGAAATACAGGAACTCGCACTACCCCCTTCCCCGTTTGTCCACTGCCTCCCTCCCACAGTTTAGAAGAAATGAACCAGAGTCCCAAATTAGGAGACCCCCTACCCCATCCCCATGACATCCCCGGATCTGCCCAGCTCCCTCAAATCTCCCTAAAGACCCCAGATGCTTCCCACACCTCTCCAACAACCCCTCCCCCAACGCTAGAAAAAGCAGCATTCCTTAATCCAGAATCTTTAATCAGACTCCAGAGGTACCTGTGCCCATAGGCTCTGGGGGGGGGATGAGGGTGCCCTGGGGGGTCCCAGTGGGCACTGCCGGCGTCTGGGCTGTGCCGGGGAGCTCCTTCCCGCGGGAGCGGGGATGCTCCCCTCTGGCCGCATGTCCAAGTCCTTGTCCCTGTGGGCTTTAGGGGGGTCACAGTGGGCTTTAGAGTGGTCCCAAGGCTGCCCATGACAGCCCCCCCCCCCTCCATTTCAGGTGTCCCAGCGGTGCCCACCCATCCCGTTTGGGGGATACCTGGGGGGGGCTTAGCCATGGGCGGGAGGCTGGCAAAGGAGGCTCCGTCGGGCTGACCCGCTGTGGGGAGCTGAGAGCGGAGCCAAGCCCCCGGCCAGGCCGGCCGCGGGCACCCGGGGCTGCCGCCACCTGCGGAGAGATGGCGGGGGACGGGGTGGGGGCCCTGAATCAGCCCTGTTCCCCCACAGGACCCCCAAAACGGCTCTGCGCCCCCACAAACAGGCCCAGGCCGCCCCCAGAGCCCCCCAGACCGGTCCCGCCACCCCACAAACGCCCCAAACCGCCATTACCCACCTCCAAAACCGCTCACGACCACCTCCGGCCCGGTCCTGTGCCACCCTCCGCCCCGCTCCGGCCCAGGCCCCCCCGTTCTCCCCGGTACCAACTGCTGCCGCCGCTCCCGCGCGCCGCCGCACACCGGAAGTGTTCCCCTTCGCGTCCGCTCCACCCGCGCATGCGCCCTCCCTGCGTCGCCATGGCAACGGCGGGGGAGAGGACTCGGGCCTAGAGAGCGAGGGGGCGGGGCCAGGACTGGCCCCCCCTCAGTTCCCCCCCACCTCTTCCCTCCAGAAAGGGGTTGTGACCCCAAAAGCAGCCCAGCCCTCCCCGAAGTGAACTGGGAGCACTGGAAACCAGCCCAGCCCTCCCCAAAATGAACTGGGAGCACTGGAAACCAGCTCAGCCCTCCCCAAAATGAACTGGGAGCACTGGAAACCAGCTCAGCCCTCCCCAAAGTAGACTGGGGCCACTTAAACCAGCTCAGCCTTATCGATTTGAGCACCGTTTTTCAGGTACGGGGCAACAAGGAACATTTTCGAAGCCCTTACTGGTTACCAAACCCCACAGATCCACCTCTTTACCCCAAAGGCCTTTTTTATGTCACGGACTCAGCCACCGACGCAGAGCTGCTAAACACCCCATGAACCGCCGCCGCCTGCAAACAGCGCATCGTCCAGGATGACCCACAGCACCGGGGAGAGAAATAATAATTTTATTTAAGATTTCAGGTGGGGGCAGTCCAGGGGGGCTCCCGGCCCCACGCCCCCCCAAGAATCATTCCCACAGGGAATCATTTATGGTCTGGACCCAGTGTTGCCACCACTCGCGGGCCTTGCTGAAGCAGCCCTGGGAGGTCCAGTGGCGCCTCCACCAGTCCTTCAGGCGTCCCCACAGCTCGGCGCAGCCCTGCTTCAGGCATTGGCCTGCCCCACACAGCTCCGGGGATTCCCGGCCAGAATCGCTGTCGTTGGTCTCGCAGGGCTGCTCCGTCTGCGCCTTCAGGGCCTGGAAAGCGCGGGCGATCTCCCGCACCCGCTCCAGCTTCTCCTTCTGGGTGGCTGCAGGCCGGGGCACGGGCTTCCGGGAGGAGCTGATGGGTGTTGGGTTGAGGAGTTCCGGGTTGGCTGCTGAGCGCAGGTTGTGGTGGCTCATTTGGTGGTCCTGGTGTGTCTGTGGGACCTGGGGTTCCAGTGGAGGCTGAGTGTCCAGCAACTCATTGCTGCTTAGGTGATGGATGGGTGGCAGGGAGGGCAGGGAGTCCTGTGGGGACTGGCGCTTGCTCCTCGATATGTCTGTGGTTGCCTCCTTCTGCCTGGGCTCCGGTCCTCCATCCGCTGGCGGAGAAGCTGCCGAGGGAGGGGACAGAGGGCGGCCGTGGGGTGCCGGCTGTTTGCGGGACGGTCGGTGCCGGGGCCGCTCACCGCTCTGCTCCTCTGGCCGCGTTCTCGCCTCTTGCATTATTTCCTTTGAATTCTTTTCAGACTTTGTCTCACTCTCCTTCTTTGCCTTCTGCAGGACCTCCAGGAGCGGGGTGTCGTGGGCCAATTTCCTGGCCCCAAGCTGTGGCCCCCCATGTTCCACAGACCCCTGCCCGTCCGTCTGTGCGCCATTCATGCCGGTACCCACCGCCGGGGTCTGGGCTGTGCCGGGGAGCTCCTTCCCGTGGGAGCGGGGATGCTCCCCTCTGGCCGCATGTGCAAGTCCTTGTCCCTTTCCTGATGGAACGTCGGGTCCAAACCTGGCAGCTGCGGTCCCAGGCTGGGGCCCCCCGGCAGCCCCAGCTGCCCCGGCTCCCCCATTCTGGCGGGGGGCTGGGAGGTTTCCTGGGGAGGATCCCACGGAAGGACCCCTGACACTCCTAGCTGCCGCCCAGCGCTGGGCCTGGATCTCCTTCCCCGTCTTACTGTGCCGCTCCATCTTCGACTGGGTGGCCTGGCCGGTGTGGGTGACCTCAGAGACGCTCATCTTCTTGTCTGTGGCCATGGCTGGGCGGGTGCTGGGGGGCAGCTGTGTGTCCGTGGGGGTCTGCGCCGTTTCCCCCACATGCCGGGGGACCCGCTCGGGCTTGGTCTGTGCTGATATTTCCTGTGGTTTGTCCTGGCTAAAGACCGGCCCCAGCCCCTCCGAATTGGGAGGAGAGGTCGGGGAGGTGTTGGAGTGTCGGAAGCGCAGAAGATGCAGCATGGACCATGAGGACGGGCGCTCGCTCCTCAACGTCTCTGTAGTCGCCCTGCAGAGGAGGAGAGAGAAGAGACCCCATTACACCCCGGCCCCTCCGCCGGGACGCGCGGGCAGCACCCCCTCCTCGGCCGGCGGGCAGCGCTGCCCAGCGCAGGCAGGGCCAGGGCATGGGGTGAGGGTCTGGGGCAGGATCTGGGGGTCTCCCCCCCACTCACTGATTCTCTTGCTTCGGCGTGGGTTTCTGTGCTCTTCCCCCCGCTGGTGGAGAAGCTGCCAAGAGAGGGGACGCAGTGAGCGGCCGGCAGCCCCCGGCACAGCCCCGGCTCAGGGCTGCCGGGGGGTGTTGGCCATTTGCGGGGCACTCGGTGCCGGGGCCACTCACCGCTCTGCTCCTCCTGCCGCCGCCGCCTTCTCACCGCACTTTTTGCATGTTTGGACGACTTCTTTGATTTCTGCAGGAGCCCCAAGGAGCTGGGTGAGACGGGAGCAGCTCCCGGCCTCACGCCGCAGCCCCTAATCCCACCCCAAGCCACCCCACACCGCGCTACACTGCGTTCAGCAGTCACCTACCCGGACCCGCTTGATCCGCAGCAGGGATGACAGCACACCGAGCCCCAGCACAATCAGCAGGAACGGGGCCAGGTGTGGCGCGGGGGCAACGTCGGAGCGCCCCATGGCACCGGCTGAGGTGCAGCCGCAGCGCTCCAAGTCAGCAGCACAGGCGGGCGATGGGGATCCCCAGTGACGGGAGTCCCCAACGCTGCTGGTGTGGCAGAGGTTGAGCCCGCGGTCTGTGCAGACGACGCCAGACTGCGGTGCCCAGCACCCACTGCCTGCTCCCACCTTCCCGCGACCGCTTTTATAGTCTGGCAGGGAGGCACGTCTCCTTTGTGACATCACAGACAGTCACAGCCCCCTTGGTGACATGATATGGCAGTCATAGCCCCCTTGGTGACATCTCGGGGCAGGGGTAGCCATGGAGCCCAGGCGTTGCTGGCCATCACCGGGGGGGGACGACGCTGTGATGTCACTGGCGAGGTTGACATCACCAAGCACCGGCCGCTCCACTCGGCCGGCACCATTATGGCCTGTTCCCTGTGCCACCACTGCAACCTCGGCTGCCACCACCGCAACATGGGCTGCCACCACCGCAACCTGGGCCGCCACCACGGTGGCTGCGTGCCATGCCGACTCAGCAGGGCTGGGAAGTGTGGTGGGATGGAGAGCCGTGCTACTCGGGGATGTCCCACAGTATTCCCTGGGTCTTGCGGCCAGAGAGTCTCCGGGTTCCTCTCCACAGAGGGAACGAGCCCTCCTGGCTTTTGGGGCCAGCACCCGTCTCCTGGTGGAGACACCTTCAACAGGCTCATGACCACTTGGGTTGGGTCCTGGTCAGTCAGCAGGAGAAGTAGTGGGCCCATGCTCTGCCGGGCTCACTCCCCATTGACGCCTTCCTTCCGGGTGTTCGTGGATGCAGCTCATGATCTTCGGTGCTTGGAGGGGACACGGGTGAGGATGGTGCTGCCAGTGGAGTGCAGCCATCTCATAGAATCATGGAATTGTCTAGGTTGGAAGGGACTTTGAAGATCATCAAGTCCAACCATCACTGCCAAACCCTGTGTGAAACTCCGTCCCTCAGCACCATGTCTACCCATCTTTTAAATCCCTTCAGAGATGGTGACTCCACCACTTCCCTGGGCAGCCTGTTCCAGCGTTTGACAACCCTGTCAGTGAAGAAATCGTTCCTAATTTCCAATCTAAACCTCCCCTGGTGCAACTTGAGGCCATTTCCTCTTGTCCCATCTCCTGTTCCTTGGGAGAAGAAGCCGACCCCCCCTCGCTACCCTCTCCTTTCAGGGAGCTGTGGAGAGCGAGAAGGTCTCCCCTCAGCCTCCTTTTCTCCAGGCTGAACACCCCCAGTTCCCTCAGCCGCTCCTCATCAGAGGTGTGCTCCAGACCCCTCACCAGCTCTGTTGCCCTTCTCTGGACACATTCCATCACCTCTATGTCTTTCTTGTCGTGAGGGGCCCAAAACTGGACACAGCACTTGAGGTGGGGCCTCACCAGTGCCGAGTACAGGAGGACGACCACTGCCCCAGTCCTGCCAACCACACTGCTCCTGATACAGGCCAGGATGCTATTCGCCTTCTTGGCCACCTGGGCACACTGCTGGCTCATCTTCAGCAGCTTTTCCACCAGGTAGCTTTCCAGCCACTCTTCCCCAAGGCTGTAGCATCTATGGCGTTGTTGTCACCCAAGTACAGGACCTGGGACTTGGCCTGGTTGAACCTCACGCCATCGGCCTCACCCCATCGATCCAGCTTGTCCAGATCCCCTCTGTAGAGCCTTGCTTGTGGCCAGGCAGGAAGGCAGATGCCACACTCTGTGGCCACTCTGCTCTGGAAGAGCCTGGTGGGCAGTCCCCGGTTACCCAAGGTAAGTGGGCACCCTTCCTGCAGTATGGCACTGGGGTGGGGACCGTCCACTCAAGAGTGGACACTCCGTTCCCTCTGGGGTGAGGAACAGCCCTGGTGAAGCCCACTCTTTGCACATGCCAGACCTGGAAGACATTCTCCAGCACCTTGTTGACTCTGGAGGTGGGATGGTTGAGCACCGCCATCTCCAACATGGTCTCCATGACTTTCAGGATCTGCAAGGGAGGCAAAGAGTTGTGACAGTGTTTCCTGCTGTCCCTCTCACGGAATCACAGACGGGTCAGGGTTGGAAGGGACCTCTGGAGGAAGGTCTGTTGGAGGAAGGACAAACCCTTTGAGAAGCAGGCTTGTAGGAGACTTTTTTTACTGTCTTCACTGAGCTGCAAGGAGAGAGAGAGAGAGGGGCCAGCTGGGTTGGACACCAGTGCTGGGACCAGTGCCTCCACGCCTCATGTAGGTGGACACGGACCTCTGGGGCAGGTACCTCAATTTGGTGATGGCATCCATGGCTTTCTACTGGGACCGGAGTACTGGGGGTGCAGTGCAGTGCAGAAAATATTCAATGCCAGGTTGGATGGGACTTGGAGCAACCTGGTCTAGTGGAAGGTGTCCCTGCCCATGGCAGGGGGGTTGGAACTGGGCGATCTTTAAGGTCCCTTCCAACCTAAACCATTCTATTATTCAGTGATTTTATTGACTTTCTAGCCAGCTATGGTGTGTGGGTTTCAAGGTCTCGGTATTTTTGAGCTCACCAGGTGTGGGGATGAGGAGGAGCGAGACCTGGGCACTTGACCCAAGCTGACCAACAGGATTATTTTGTACCATGGACATGACTTCCATAGAAATTAGAAAGTTTACTGAGGAGTTTCTCTCTCTCCCGTGATGGCTGTGATCCTGAGCCCTTCCCTTCCTCCCAAAGCCTCAGTGCTCGCAGTGTCCCACATTGTCCTCTGCTGAAGGTGCACAGCTTCTACTGATAGAATGGGCTGAGTATAATCCTTGTGTGTTTTATATTGGTATCGGGATCAATATTAGTTCTTTAGTGTTATTAATGTTAATTATCTAGGCTTATTCTATTAGGACAAGAGGAAATGGCCTTAAGTTGCGCCAGGGGAGGTTTAGGATGGATATCAGGAAAAATTTGTTCACTGGAAGGGTTGTCAAGCACTGGAACAGACTGCCCCGGGCAGTAGTGGAGTCACCATCCCTGGAGGTATTTAACAGATGGGCAGACGTGGTGCTGAGGGACGTGGTTTGATGGTGGTTTTGGCGGTGTTAGGTTGATAGTTGGACTTGATGATCTTCAAGATCCCTTCCAACCTAGTCGATTCTACGATTCTATTAAATCTATTTATATTTCAACCCTTGGGTTTCCTTGTTTTTCCCCGATTCCCCTTCTCGGGTGGGGAGGGGTCATTGGGTGATAGAATAATTGTCAAAACGGCAATAAATTGTTGTGGGTTCTTTAAACCGTAACAACGGCGCAGTGGGGAAGTCCCCCCAGTGCCCCGGGCTTGCAGATGGGCAGGAAAGTTCCCCGTTCCACAGCGTCGCCGCCTCCTGCCCTCCCAAGCTGCCCCTCACTGCCCATGCCCCGGAGCGGGAGCTGGGTTCCCTCTGCTCTCTCCCTCCTTGGGAGAAGCTGTGCTGGGGCCACCTCCCAGCCCTGAGGCAGCATCGTGCCCACCACCCATGGGACCTCTGGTGCCAATGAACCTGGAAAAACATCATCCTGGTGTCGAGCAGGGTGCGCTCGCTAGCCCCAGCCCTGCCCAGACCAACAGGGTTCCGCACTCACCAATCTGCAGCAGTTGGACCATGGACAACCCCAAAGGGCTGCGGTGGAGAGCTGGTCTCCTGGGGAGCCACCACCTCCTCCTGGGCCACCCTGAGGTGGCTGGGGGGGTGTTTCTCCGCCATCCTGCGGGAAGGGTAGGGGTGGGGAAGAAGGAAAGTTTGGCGAAACACCTCAGCGATCGAGGGCTCCTCACCAGCTCCATGCTCCTGCTCTGTCCCATCACCATCCTGCCGGGCACTGCGGGCTGCAGCCGCACTGACCACATGTGGGGTGTCACAAAGTGAGGTCCCCTGGGGACGCATGGGGCCAGCTCAGCCTTGGGCTGGGGCACCTTGTCCTCATGTCCCATAAGGACCTCCCCATTGCCCTCTGGTGTGTCCCAGAGCCCCATGTTCATCAACCCCAGTGTGCCCCCAGGATGTCCCCTTCCTTTCGGCGCCATGCAGAGCCCTGCCTCTCCCCCTCGATGACATTAAATGGGTAAGATCCCCTCAAAACTTAACAGAAATCCTACTTTTCGTTGCTTCAACTCTTCTCCCACCGAAGAGGAAGAGCTCGTGCAGAAAAGAGGAGAAAGAAAATGAGACATCTTCCACAGACTTTGCCCTTTTAGGATTTGGAAGCTCCCAGAAAAGGAGAATCCTGTCTCACTGTCTTCCTTCTCAGTTTGGTTTGTGACCGTGATGGAGAACACCCTCTTTACAACTACAGCCTTTCACCCAACTCTGAAAAAGCTCTTTCAGCACTGGGCCACTGAGGGGCTCTCCTGAGGCCTCCATTGCAGCCCGGACACCGCTGCAGGACCTCGACCTGTCCCCGGGGGATGGCTGTGCGGTATGAGGAGCCCTGGGCTGCTGTGGCAGGCTTCAGGGGAAGGATGGCACCCAGCAGGGTACAACTCTAAGGGCCGCCATCCTCAGCATGCCAGCAGTGGTCGTCTTCCAGCATGGGACTTCTGGGCAGCCATGTTGGCCCACAGGAGCAGTTGTCTTCTAGTATAGCCCTGCTGTGCGGCCACGTTTGTCCCCAGGATGTGTCAGGAGATGTATCATAGAATGGTTTAGGTTGGAAAGGGAGCTTAAAGATCATCTCGTTCCAACCCCCTGCCCTGGGCAGGGACACCTCCCACCAGCCCAGCTTGCTCCAAGCCCCGGCCAACCTGGCCTTGAACACCTCCAGGGATGGGGCAGCCACAGCTTCTCGGGGCAACCTGCGCCAGGGGCTCACCGCCCTCACGGGGAAGAATTTCTCCCCAATATCTCCCCTAAATCTGCCCTCTTCCAGTGTCAAACCATTCCCCCTCGTCCCATGGCTCCCCTCCCTGATCCAGAGTCCCTCCCCAGCTCTCCTGGAGCCCCTTGAGGCACTGGAAGGGGCTCTGAGGTCTCCTCAGTGCCTTCTCTTCCCCAGGCTGAACCCCCCCACCTCTCCCAGCCTGTCCTCCCAGCAGAGGGCCTCCAGCCCTCACAGCATCTCGGAGCCCTCCTTTTACATTCTTTCTGGGCATTTTTTTCCCCTCTGAAGGAGTAATTTCTTTCAGAAGCATCTTCCTGCTGCTTTCCACATTTTCATGCTTCCATCACAGGGAGTTAAGAGTCATTCCCCAATACCCTCAACCTCTTAAAACAACCCAGAGAAACACATCAAACCCCAATTCCATTTCCAAGGGAGAAATACTTAAATCCAGCATGTCCCTGCCGTTGTGTGCCGGCAAGGATGAGGCAGGCACGGCTCATACTGGTTTGATGCTCTTCCCCTAACGATAAGATGGACAACCTGAGAACCCTGAGACTTGTGTCTGCCGGTGGACCATAGGCCAACAAAAGCGGTAGGCGAGGTTGCTGCGATACCCATATTAGGTGCTATGAAGGGTCAAAATACAGTGTTTGCACCTACGGTCCCTGAACCCCACCTGGTGCTGCTCAGCCACGCAGCATTTTCATACTTAACGCGTAGGAACCCAATAAAAGTTCATGGAACCCAATAAAAGTTCATGACAGAAATTGCTACCGGCAGAAACTGGCAGGATATAACCAACAAACAGATTTAATGTACAGGTGGGTTGAGCCACTCGTGATACCCGTAGCAATCCAGGGCTGCGGTAATTAAGAAAACGGCGCTCCGAATTTCAGCGCTGAGTTTTGCGTCTGGCCAAAGAGGAATGAGTTTTGCTCGCCGCAAGAGGTGGGGATGGCGGGGGCGTTTCATTCAAATCGGTGCCCTTAAGGCGGGTGCGGGTGGTTGGACCTCAGTGATGCCGGACCTCAGTGATGGTGGACCTCCGTGGACCTCATCACCTCAGCCGGCGATGAGTTTGAGTCCCTGGAAGGCAGAGAGAAGCCAGGGGAAAACCCTGGAAAGCACAGACACCATCATCTCCCTCACAAGAAACTTCCATTTGCACACTTGTACATACATTTTTTTGTTTTTCTTTTTCTTTTTAAAGAAATCGAACATGACCGTAACTGCATAGTCTTACCTTGCTATCACAAATATACCTGGTAGCAGAATCCCTCAAATTGCCTTTTTCCCCCTCCATTTATGCTCGAGAATCTGAGCAGAACAGGAGGCCTCAGTGAATCTGTGGGTCGCAGAAACATCAAAAAAAAAAAAGCGGCCTTGGACTTCGGCAGTTGGGAAGCCTTGCTATAATTAAAATATAGCACTTAATTGCTGCGGAGCTGAGCAGCTTTTGGTAAACTTTTCTTGGTCCCTGCTTTCATAGCCAGACAGAAGTATTTTGAGTCTGTTAAAGGGACAATCTTAGGAAAAATACTTTATTTCTTCTATTCATTGCTAAGTAGCTTGCAAACTCTCCTGCCACTTGCTTCCGTTTCTTGAGGTTTAGTAAAAGGCATCAAAACAACACCGAAAAAAAAATCAAATCACCAACCAGTGAGGATGGGAGCGGGGATGCTGTTTAGCTTGAGGTCACCAGCTCCCCGCAGGCTTTGTAAAAGTTATTTCACGACCTAAACTTGGGGCCCGTCCCGAGGTGGCGGCATCCCTTGAAAGGAAAGGAACAATTCGTTATTGCATACGATGTGTTAAAATTGACTTGACCGGACAAATTCACATCGCTCGGCCGCTAACATTACACGTCATGCAGTATTACAGAGAGGAGAGACTGATATAAAAGCTGTCTGAAGACGCGGTGTCACAGTGAGAGAGCACCTGGGGACACGGAAGCTTTAATCCGTGGGTCCTCAACCAACCAATTTCTCAATAAATAAATAAATAAATAAATATAATACCTTCAGCTTTCAGAAGGGGAGGCTGCGGCACGCTTTTCAGCCCAGCAAAACTGTGCACGCGCTGAAACGCCTCGAATTTCCACCGGTTCGTGAAGTTTGACAACTCAGAAAGAACGAAACCGGGTCTTCTGCCTGCCCAAGCGAAGGCGAATCTGACTACCCAGAGCAAGAGGAGGTTTCTCAAAGGCACAGTCTCAACCGCCCTTACAAAGCAAACAATACAAATTCCTATTTCTGTGCCACTGAATAATTAGGAGAATATGCTAAAGTACTTTCAAGTATCTTTTTTTTTTTTTTTTAATTTAAAGAGGACATTTTTTTTTTTAATGGGGAACTTCTACTAATTTTACTTCTTTTGTGAGCAGCGTGTATACAACATACCCAGAGCAACAAAAAAGAATAACTCAGTGCTGAGAAGCGAGTAATTCTTTATAACAAATCGTTCCTTGAAGAGATGAGTAGTTTAAGCTGCGACGTGGCTCTGCCGTGAGAACGGAAGTCCGAGGATCCTGAGAGTACAATTTTGCTGCTGGTTGGTAACCAAATGAAAAAAAAATAGTGCATTTCACCAAAGACAAACCTAGTAGAATTTAGCTGTGCTGCTGCCTTGATACCAGAGGTGTATGCTATAAAAGAACCAGTAAAAAAATCTTGTAAATCACACACTTAGATTTAATATATTGAAACAAAATAGTTAAGAATGCAAGAACTGTATACAGATTAAAAAAATATTTTTTAAACCATCTGATCTTAAAAATAGACAATAGTAGTGAAGCTTAAAATACAACCACTCGCATTAAAATGTTTCAAGCAATACCACCTTGGTGTGTCCTGTTCCATCAAATGGCCATTAAGATAACGTGTCAGTTGTTAAAAAGGTTGTGTTGGTTGGAGTCACTTTTTCACAATCCAAATCTACAACAGTTTTTCCTTTGATGGAAGAGCCCGAACATTCCTGGTGCAAACTTTCCCGCCTCTCCGAAAGTTTAGAAGTGGACCGAGCCATCGAGCCACTTTGGCTTCCATTGGTTTGAGAGCAAACATTGTTAACTTTCGTAGTTTTATTTTTGTGGTGGTTGTTGTAGACTTTATATTTCATGAGGAGGATGAAGATGAAAACAAGAACGGAAGCCACAATGATACCCCCGATAATGATGATCATGGTTCCTCCAAGAAACTGCGCGTGAAGGGATCGGCACTGTTTGTATTCTTCTTGGGTCGTGAACTGCACGCATCCAATCACTCTGGTTGCAGTCAAAGATGTCAAGCCATCATCATAAACAGCAAGAACACAGAGGTCGTACTCACGTCCTGCAACCAGATCAGTCAAGAAGAAGGATTTACTAGCAGCTGGAATCATCCTAGAAGAGAAAATGAGTACAGTGAACATCCAAGTTGGCTGAGCCTAAGGAGAGCTCTTTTGACTATCAATGCCACCGTAAGGAAATGAACAGAGCAGAAGACGCAGATGGCATGTGGAGCAAGCAGCAAAAAGCTCGCGTTCCCCAGGTGACTCGGTAGGGACGGAAAATACAGGTTTTAGCAACGGCAATACCTTTCCCTTGGCCATTTCAAACAGACACGGACCGGAGTGCCCCTCTTACCAATGGCCAGAGGAGAAGTCATGCACGATCTATCGTTTCGATCTGTGTTATCTTAAATTTCAGCAGAAAAGGGCACGACACGACCTCTGCAGAGTGGAATACGGTCAGCCTTTCAAAAACCGTAAAGGAACCGCAGCAACACGCTTACAGACTTAGGTAGC
This sequence comes from Vanellus vanellus, assembly GCF_965231255.1. Lineage (NCBI taxonomy): Eukaryota > Metazoa > Chordata > Aves > Charadriiformes > Charadriidae > Vanellus > Vanellus vanellus. The sequence continues at coordinate 496,116 of NC_138936.1, read as the reverse complement.
AGAAAAGGATAAAATTACACACTTAAAAAAAATGTATTTTAGCAATTTTACATCCACCAGAAGCACATTTGGAAGGTCAAGGGCAAAAGGCAAATTCAAACCTTTGGTCCACAGATTAACCTTATTTCCAACTTCTAACAGCTCGATGCGTTGTGTCTCGAAATCAGGTGAGTGGTAAGAACAATCAGAGCAAAGTATATACACTTGCAAGGAAGTGGTGTCTCTTGCAGCCCAAGACCAGCATGTAATGACTCCCTTGCCTTGAGGCAACCCTAATATTGAGATTGTTGGACTTCCTTGCCTTGAGGCAACCCTAATATTGAGATTGTTGGACTTCCTTGCCTTGAGGCAACCCTAACATAGAGATTGTTCAATGTTAATTCCAAATATTCCTTTACCACGAAGTAGCATTGGTACTAAGCCGACGGATGAGGAGGATCCCAAAAGAAGAGCTGTGTGCTACGTTACAGGTTCCCTCAGACCCCCGTCGTGACCGTACGAATCACAACGTCTCACTGGAGACCAACTCTCCGTATGTTTGGCTCAGATTCCTCACTGGAATGAAGTAGCACCGTTGCAGAGGAGTCGGTGAAACGACATCCATTTATAGCAGGGTGGGAACGTGGTCGTCTCCTGGCCACAAAGGTGGTGGTGGAGAAGACTACCCGCTTGTCATAGAGTCTTTTCCAAGTAATCATCCATGAGACTACGGACCATACAATCCTTAGACTGGAAAGAAAGAAGAGCCACACCTTCAAAAGAACTTTCTCCAAACACATGGTTGCTACCACTTCATCTATGACAACTAAATTTCTGTGACTACAAAAAAAACAACACTCCCTCATCGATGTACATGTGACAGACTCATAGAAACGCTAAAGGAGGAGACCCCCAAAGATCTCCAGCCCAACTTCCCACACAGAACAGTACTGTCCCAAACCGCAGATCAGGTCAACCGCAATTCTGCCTAGCCGTGAGCTCTCCAGGCACCTGTTCCAGCATTAAACTGCCCTCCCAGTAGGTAATTGTCCCCTAATGTCCGATTTGAATTTCCCAAACCGCGACTCATAACCGATGCCCCAGCCTTAATTTATAACAGCAGCTTCGTGACCTCCACAGAATGTGGCCACGTGCTGAGTTTTGAGGCTAACGAGGTTCTTGCTGCAGGAAATACGGGGTTTGAGAGGAATCACAGAAGGGTTTATGTTGGAAGGGACCTTAAAGATTATACAGTCCCACCCCCTGCCCTGGGCAGGGACACCTCCCATCAGCCCAGGTTGCTCCAAGCCCTGTCCAACCTGGCCTTGAACACCTCCAGGGATGGGGCAGCCACAGCTTCTCAGGACAACCTGTGCCAGGAGGTCACCACCCTCTCAGGCAAGAATTTCTTCCTCATATCTCATCTCAATCTCCCCTCTTTCAGTGTCAAACTGTTCCCCCTCGTCCCACGGCTCCCCTCCCTGATCCAGAGTCCCTCCCCAGCTCTCCTGAAGCCCCTTTCGACACTGGAAGGGGCTCTAAGGTCTCCGTGGAGCCTTCTCTTCTCCAGGATGACCCCCCCAACTCTCCCAGCCTGTCCTCACATGAGGTTGGCATGGGCCCACCTCTCCAGCCTGCCCAGGTCCCTCTGGATGGCATCCCTCCCCTCCAGTGTGTCGACCATGCCACACAGCTTGGCGTCATCGGCAAACTTGCTGAGGGTGCACTCCATCCCACTGTCCATGTCACCAACAAAGATGTTGAACAGCACTGGTGCCAGTACCGACCCCTGAGGAACACCACAACAGAAGGCGGCACTGGTTAGAAGACCAGCGAAGCAACAGGAGTAGAAAGAAAATGCCACACGGGAAACATCTTTCTAGTTTGCCCATCTGCGAGAGGGAGGTGTGGTTGCAAAAATTATGCAAAATACCGTTTTCTTGCTTAATGTCCATATTATTTGCCTTATTCAGCAGCCTTTGAGGCTCGCGTTTCTTCTTTCAACTTTGCATGACTGTCAGGATTATTCCTCGAAGAGCTCGGTGTTGATATTTGACTAATTACCGTGGAAAGCTACGTACAGCCTGTGCTGCATCGCAGCCCGCCCGGCTGAAATACTTTTATAGTCGCCGTCACCAAAAAGAGGAGACACCAAACGAAGGCTTTTCTGATCCCCTCTGCAAGTCCTCTGCGCAAACGTTCAGTAAGACCCGATATATATTTGATTTCTATCAGTTTTTCTGGTAACAGAAGACTTTTTTCAGCTCCGTGAAGGAGGAGAAACATATAGTCTTGACAAGGTAACAAGATAAGGTTTCTTCGCTGGCTAAGCAGTTATTTGCAGACGCGTCTCCCGGGAAAGGTAGCTATTTTGGCACATTTCGGAAGTTTCAAGGAAACCTCTACAAATGAGTAAGGACAGCTCACAACTGAGTAGGCAATCTGCCTACAGCCATGTCAGCAGTGAACCGCTGCATGTTTTCGCGCTTACGCCCGCGGAACATTTACTTCTGCAGTAGAGGGGAGTCCTCCCTCTGCCATATTTACTTTATTCCAGTAATGCTATAAATGAACGGACATCATCATCATTCTACCAGAACCCAAAGAGAGTGGCCAGCAGGTTGAAGGAGGTGATTACTGCCCCTCTGCTGCCCTCTGGGGAGACCCCACCTGGAGTACGGCGTCCAGCTTTGGAGTCCCCAGCACAAGAAGGACGTGGACCTCTTGGAGCCGATCCAGAGGAGGGCCCGGAGATGCTGGGAGGGCTGGAGCCCCTCTGCTGGGAGGACAGGCTGAGAGAGTTGGGGGGGTTCAGCCTGGAGAAGAGAAGGCGCTGAGGAGACCTCAGAGTCCCTTCCAGTGCCTAAAGGGGCTCTGGGAGAGCTGAGGGGGGACTCTGGATCGGGGAGGGGAACCATGGGACGAGGGGGAATGGTTTGACACTGAAAGAAGGCAGATTTAGATGAAATATTAGGAAGAAATTCTTGCCTGAGAGGGTGGTGAGCCCCTGGCGCAGGTTGCCCCGAGAACCTGTGGCTGCCCTATCCCTGGAGGTGTTCAAGGCTGGGTTGGACGGGGCTTGGAGCAAGTTGGGCTGGTGGGAGGTGTCCCTGCCCAGGGCAAGGGGATGGAACTGAATGGTCTTTAAGGTCCCTTCCAACCTAAACCACTCTATGATTCTGTGGTCTTCAGAACAAACATCTCCATGAGCGCTTAGTTTGACCTCATAACAATTTAATCGTCATTGTCTAGACTGTCGGTTTGTTATGGAACATATTCAGGATGCCGCAAGACCTTTGACAACGCACGTGACTAGGATTTAGGGGCACCGTGATTCTAAGCGGGGTAAAGCTTATCAACCTCTCCGTGGAATTATTCCATCTCAAACTCGGAGCTCGCGGCAATCAAAGCCATTTACTGAAGTAATTAGTTTGCATGAAAGACATTTCACAATAGCGGGACAGAAAGCAAAAAGCCGTGGCTGCCAGGAGATTCTCAAATCTCCAGGGACGCCAAAACCTTTTACTTGGCTATTGTACTGGGGGGTTTTGGTCTTTTTTTTTTTTTTTTTTTTTAATTCTTCAAGAAGCGTTGTTATTTGACAATAACTACCCACCAGTCTTTTCTCAAAAAAAACCTTCATTTACGTTAGGGTTTCACCAGGACTTGTCTTCCTATTACTTATAGAAGCTGCTGAAACCGTGGGGGTTTAGACACAATTCTGTCAAATCACTTTCTGTAGCTGAAAGCGTACTCCCTTTTCTCTCACCTCTCTAATGTCACAGCGTCTGCCTGTGCTTGGTGGTGGCCCACAAGCGCCATCTTTCAAAGGCATCGACAGCGGAACCATTTCTCTAAACGATTTAAATGAACACTGCTGACGTAAACTGGTTCGGGAGCGCTAACGTCTATAGACCGTGGTCCACGCCAGCGCTTCCCCTGCTGTCTGCAGTCAGCCACTAACGAAGTACAGCCCTTCGGTGAAAGCTCAACTGTGAAATCCGCTCGCAAAACTTCTGTCGGAGCGCCGTTTTGTGAGGTCAGAAGTATTTCCAAGCAACGTTGTCAACAACAACAAAATAAACGGAGCAGCTCGAAACAGAGAGGGAGTCTTTCGTTTGGGCTCTAATTGGTAGACGCCGCCCATTGGGAAAATGTAGCACTGTGGCTGGACTGCCTCAAATTAATCTCTTTTACTTTGGCCGACCCCTCTGCCCCGCGATCCAACGCCACCGTTTGGGAAGTCTGGCGAACAGAATTTCTTTTCCGCCACCTCAGCAGTTCAGTTGGGAGGGGAAGGGCGAGGGCGGGAGAAGGGATGGGGAATTTGAGGTGCTGGAGGGAACCCCAGTGACAGGAGGTCTTTTTGCACCAATTCTGTCGACAAACTCCTGAGCACCCACTTTACTCGGCTGATTAAAAAGATTAAAAACCAACCGGTGGAGAGTCTGTCTTCTTCACACAAACACCCACTGAGACCCAAATACGATCTATGACATCTGTGGAGGGGAAAAGAACAACAACAAAGACCATTCTAAGACAGCATAAAATCCTAGAGTGTTACCGAACCCAGGCTGCAATTTCCAAAAGAATTATTTTCACATGGTTGATGCTACACTCTGGAAACGAAATGACCATGCACCAGAAGATACAGATAGTTAGGAACCACTGATGGCAAGTTTCTTATTTATAGAGCTGTCACACAAATCGCACCAAAATTTTCGATGGAAGCGACGAGAGCAATTGATTCTTATTCATAGTATTTTAAAAAAAACATACCTCTGCATCGACACCACAAAAGGAAACGAGGATGTTGGTGGATGAGAAGGTCAACACGAGCCAGCAATGTGCGATTGCAGCCCAGAAAGCCACCAGCATCCTGGGCTGCATCCCCAGCAGCGTGGCCAGCAGGGCGAGGGGGGTGATCGTGCCCCTCTGCTGCGCTCTGCTCTGGGGAGACCCCCCCGCAGTGCTGCCTCCAGCTCGGGGGGTCCCCACAGCAGAAGGACACGGAGCTGTTGGAGCGGGACCAGAGGAGGCCCCGGAGCTGCTGGGAGGGCTGGAGCCCCTCTGCTGGGAGGACAGGCGGGAGAGGTGGGGGGGGTCAGCCTGGAGAAGAGAAGGCTCCGGTGAGACCTCCAAGCCCCTTCCAGTGCCTAAATGGGCTCCGGGAGAGCTGGGGAGGGACTCTGGATCAGGGAGGGGAGCCGTGGGACGAGGGGGGATGGTTTGACACTGAAAGAAGGCAGATTTAGATGAAATATTAGGAAGAAATTCTTGCCTGAGAGGGTGGTGAGCCCCTGGCGCAGGTTGACCCGAGAAGCTGTGGCTGCCCCATCCCTGGAGGTGTTCAAGGCCGGGTTGGACGGGGCTGGGAGCAAGCTGGGCTGGGGGGAGGTTTCCCTGCCCAGGGTAAGGGGATGGAACTGGATGATCTTTAAGGTCCCTTCCAACCCAAACCATTCTATGATTCTATGTTTTCCTCCTAAAAAAACAGCACAGCGTGTTAAATGTTTGGGAAACAAGACATTGATATTTCGTATTTGAGTGATCTCTCCATCACGCTACAACTACCATCCATCACTTGCATCTGCAAGGTGTTATTTTTCTAAACCAAGATTAAGCCGCAGCAGCAATCGGTGTCAAAGTAAGAGGTTACCCTGGGCAGCGTCTCTAACGAAGCTCATGGGGGTGTGGGAAGGAGGGGAATGACAACGGGGAAGTGACCTCTGGGGTTTGAGGAATGCGGCTTTGTAAGGGCAATCCCGGTCAACGCAGCACAAAGTCAGCGATGGGAACATAAGGCTTTTCCCTACATAGGGAAACCTGAATAAGAGGTTTCCAAGGAGAAACTCCCTGAAGAAGCCTGGAAACTACCATGACAACTGCCGTGCTGCAAGATAAGGGAAAAAAAACTATCAAAATTAATGCCAAAGGGTGACAAGTCATGTGATCCCCTGTATTTACAGATGTCAGGTAGCTCCCGTATTTCTGGACTTCCATTGGTATGTCCTCCTTTTTGAGGAACAGGTGCTGGCTGGGTGAAAAATCTCACATGACCATTTGTCCAAGCTTTCCTCCCGACAAACAGCCACCGCTCCCCTACAGACCTGCTGGATAACCATGGTGATCCCAACTTACTCCAAAATCACGACAGGTACTGCACACCCACACGCCGACTCAACCGGTCGAGAGGCCCCCACCTGCCAACGGGAGTCCATCCATAGGGTGGATGGACGTGCAGGGTCTGGCTTGTCGAGGACAACCAGGAAGGACCCATGAGGAGCTACAAAACCTCTTTCAAACTTCACCGCTTGAGGTCTTGCGTGGTCCCGAGGCTTTCCGTTGCGCTGCGCTGAACTAATTTAAGAATTGTTGAGCAGACGTAGCGTGGCTGAGTCCAACTGCTTTTCACGCAACAGATGTCATCATTGCTATATCGATCTGGCAATATATCACCTTTTCCCCAAGAGTGACAGCTCTGCCCTTTAAACAACGGTACTTTGTACTCCGTTTTAAAAGCAGGCTGCCGCTCAATTCCTAAGTTTTCCTCTCAACAGAGAAAACAAGGGCATATTATCAGCAGTTTTATGCAATATAGAGTCTCTCAATTATCTATAGAGAAGCATCACTATTAAATACTCATCTTCTAATTTATAGCATGTAGTTGCAGCTAATTAAAGTTAGATGATCGCTAGCTATGAAAGATTAAACCCAATGCTTAGGAGACTGTTGCCTTTGATGTTATGAGATCCAGCTCCTAATCGACGAGGACATCAGTCAGATCGTTGCGAAGCATTAGTAATCCGCTGCTTATGTCAACTGTGGTACAAATTTCAGCTTACCCAGCCTAGCTCAGAAATAGAGAATCACTTTGCTGCTGTTGTTGTTTTTTAAATGGGTAATTTTCGTCACTAGTATTTTAGCATGGAAAGGTCAGCTCTGCTGATACCTCTTCCCCAAGACTGGCAACAGAAACCTGGGCAGGACACTGGAGTAATGGCAGTTAAACTAAAATTATAGCATCGTGGAGTCCCAATTGCACGGGAGCTGTAATCAGCATCAAGACTGCAAGTTGCGTAAAGAATACAGATCCATTTCTACCTCAGAGAGAAGGAAAAACTGCACAAAGTGGCTGTTGCGGTGCTCGATTCACTCCACACGCGGCTGTACAACAACGTTTTCCGACCTTTCTTCGGAAAACAAATGAGGCTCTTACTTTCAATATTGACGCTTTCCGCAAATTGCTACCTGCGCCTTGATTTACTGATTCGGGATTGTCGCTGCCCGTCTTGCCAGGTGCAATTTTCCTGCGCCGTAACTGAGGTCCGCCTTCAGTTTTGCTCACCGCTCTTCACCCCTGTTGTGCCAGGAGGTAGGTCGGCGCGAGAGTTTCTATTTCGCGGAAGGAGAGGCGTTGAGCCACACGCCTGAGACAACGCAGAAACCAGCGGAGCCAGAAGCGCAACTCCTATTTTCCTTTCCGCATTCGCCGCTGGGAAAAAGGCTTCGTGGTTATATGTTGTCACTCTCCCAAACTGGGAGCCATTCCGGTGCGCTTACGGGCGAGCGCACACAGGCGGCGTAACCGTGAGTGGGGCATTTACATTATTCTCACATATGTGGACTCATAATTTGACTGCGGTCCAAAGGGAAAAATTCGGGAGAATAGCATCTCCCTCACTTTACCTCCACAGGTAGCGCGGACACCGATGAACGTGCGCTTAGTCACAAATACTTACCCGGAGAGAGAAGGAAAGGGAGAGGTGAGGAAAAATAAAGGAGTGAGGGGAGCAAGTTAAATTCTCAAGATAAAGCAAAGTTGCCATAGCAACTGCTCTTCCCGTGGTACCGCTCAACGTGACGGCAAGCGGCGGGTTTCTCATGCATCCTGCACCGCTTAAGACTTTTTTTTTTTCCTCCCCCCCCCAGGCAACAAGCTATCGCCTGCTAGAAATAAATTACCTGTAGGTAGAAGGAAGATTTTCACCTTCTGTAAAACTCCTTTGGCAGGGCTGAAGCGCTGCCGCTGCTGGGTGTGCTGCCGCACCTCCGTTTACATCTTCGAACGTCACCGGGCTGGCTCCGTGACACGGATGTTTACATACCTTACCCAAAAACGAGGAGCCTGAGGGGTGTCTTGACCATGCAAAAAAATTCGGGGACTCCCGTTCCTCCAGCGCGCGTTAACGCGGTCAACTTAAAACCCTCCAGCGCTTAGAACTTGGAGGAGCAGTGGTTCAGATGACTGCAAACGCCAAATTGCTGCCCAATTACCATCCCTCTCACTTAGCACAAAACTTCCCTTAAGGATCTGTGCTTGATGATTACTCTCTGTGGGAACCGAACGAGAACACACGAATTTTCGCCTTTGAGAGGCCCATTATACTGCAGTCTATTACGTGGCGTTATTTTGGAATCGCTGCGCTGTGATTTGAAGCACCAAGAGTTTTACGGGGTTTGCTGCCAACCTGAGCCTCTCAGTTAGCAGGAATCCAGGCTGAGAAAGGGGCATGGAAACACAGTATTCTCCCTTCACTTTACCTCCTCGTGGGAGAACGGCATAAAATCCCTCTAGAAACCCCAGCCACGGCCAGCGAGCCGTCTCCGCTTCACGTTTCCCTTCCTTCTGCAACTTTGCAGTTCTTTCCACCGGCGGTGCCACAAATGTTCTCACAGCTGACAATTAAATGAGGCTTCATCTTCCTGCCAGCTCCTCGCCATCCCTGTCAGATACCAACGAGGCATCCTCCCTCCCACCCCCTCTTCGGGGACCCTTGCTCACCCTCGCCGAGTCCTCCTGCTTCCTTTCTAGCGCGTAGCCATGACAACGGGAGGATGGGTGGATGGATGGCATCCTGCCTCAAAGAGGCTCTGGCGATGGGCATTTTAACGGGAGACTTCTGAAAAGCCCAAGTGACTGTTGAAGTCTTCACGCAATTTTTATACTCATTTCCATTTTCTTTTTTTTTTTTTTTTTTTTCCCGCAAGAATTTGCTTGCCATAGTAGGCATTTGAAATAGGAATCCCAGCAGAACAACTGTCCTACATTCCTTTCCTTAGGGAGCTGCTTACTAAAGCAGTGTATTTGAACCCAAACTTTAGGGGACATTTCTAATAGGGGACATTCATCTAATAGATGCCATTCTCTCGCTTACTCCCCTCCAAACTTTAGTGCAACCAGTGGCCTTATGTGGCCTTACGTCAGAAAAATCATTATCGCTCAGGTTTAGAGAAGTCACCATCCTGACGAAGTGCGCAGCTATGAAATACTGGACAAGAGGAAACGGCCTCGGGTTGCGCCAGGGGAGGTTTAAGATGGATATTAGGAAAAATTTATTCCCCGAAAAGGTTTCCAAGCACTGGAACAGGCTGCCCAGGGAAGTGGTGGAGTCGCCTTCCCTGGAGATATTTAAAAGATGGGCAGATGTGGTGCTGAGGGACACGGTTTAGTGGTGGGTTTGGCAGTGTTGGGTTGATGGTTGGACTCAATGATCTTCAAGCTCCCTTCCAACCTAGACGATCCTATGATTCTAGATTAAATCCGAATCGAACGCTAACTCCCACTTTAAAGTCATTCTGCCCCTCCCTTATCCCTTCCACCCCCAGTTCATCACAAACAAAAGCCAATAAATGGAAAGGCAGATGATCGGAAACTCAACCAGCCCTGCACGGGGGAGCAGCTAGAAACCTAATCTGCATGCCGCCCACGGAGACTTAATATCAAGCAGTTATTCCCAAGTGAATTTTACCAAATAAACTCCAAGCGGACAAACGTGACATCCACACAAAATGCAGAACCTAAAACTTTCTGTGCAGCCTCCGGTTCGTACCGGTGGGGTCTGTCCCCGTGACACCCCGAAAGCGGAGAAAGGGCAGCGTGCAGCAGTTAATGTGGGCTGAAGGTTTGGTATAATTTGGGCTGAAGGTTTGGCGTAACGCGGTAATGCCATACCTGTGTAGGTAGAAAGTTGCTTTGGGCATCTCACAACTTTGGGCGTCTCGATTTCTTTTCCTCTCTCCCCCATATTTTTAAGTAAAATAATTACACTTAATCAGCATAAAGTGTAACTAAAATCTCCATCTCTATTTCCTTAAATGTTAACAACTACGACAGTGCTCATCAGCTTCGCTTGGTCCATTAAACTGGACTATGAAACTTAATTATCTCTGTAAAGAGTTTAGAGATCCTCAAGAGGCGGCACAGAGGCAGATGTATTATTAGTTTTAATAGCGTAACTCCTCAACAACGGGAGTTTAACGAGCAAAGTCTAAGGCAGCCATTGTCTCCTCATCCTCATTTATCGTTACCGCTTGCAAGATAGCTCTCGTTACACGGAATACGTCAAACTATGCTATCCTTTTTTCTTACTTCCACCGCCTACTTTCACCGAGGTATGCGAGCAGGGTTACCTGTACACGAGGATGTCATCGGCAGAGCTGTTGTACTGAATCTGGTACATTCGGATCCCGGGGAGGTGGTGCTGAGAAGGCCACTGGATGAGAGCAGAGGAGGACGTCAGCTCAGCGACCACGACCGCCTTCTCCTGCTGAGCCTTCGTTTCGTTCGGAAAGCTTGACTTGGCAGATATGAGGATATCCGAGGGGCCAGGCTCCGCGTCTTTATCGCAGTTGGTGCTGTTCGCAAGGTTGGGGTACGGGGTAACGAGGAGTTCGACTGGAGCCGTCGACTCTCCGGCAGCATTCGACGCTATGCAGGTGAACGTGCCCTTGTCAGTCAAAGCGGTAGCCAAAATATCCAGAGTACCGTTCTCATAAGAAACCGTCCTGGACGTGTTAGAGACCAGCTTCCCGTCGGGCGAGATCCAGCGAACGTAGGGGTCTGGGTCGCCAACGGCTTTGCACTTCAAAGAGACGCTTTGGCCTTCGGTCGCTGTGAGTTTTGGGGTTCGGTGCGTTATCATCGGAGGTTCACAGACAAATTCCTCCTCTTTGATAGACCAAAAGTATTTGCCCATCAGTTCTGGTGGAGAGGCGCAGGTCTCTAGATCATCTTCTCTGGTGAGACGTCTCAGCCACACGAGCTCGCAGTTGCAGTGCAAAGGATTCCCCCCGAAGCTAAGCACCAAGGAGGACAGCGGAGATCCTTTGGACTTGGCGTAGACGGGTATTCTGGAAAACAAAGGATCAGGAGGGATCTTTTTCAACTTGTTGGAGGTCATGTCTAGGCGGGCGAGTTTGTGAAGGTTTGAGAAGATGCCCTCTGGCACAAACTCAATGAGATTATGGTCCAAACTGACCGTATTGACATTAGAAAGTTTGGCAATCGTTTCCCAAGGAACGTTAACGAGATTGTTGTAGGACAGATCCAGGTCTTCTATTGTTTCAATAAAGTCATCCAACGACCCAGGCGAGATATAGTTTAATTGATTGTTACTAAGTATCAAATGCCGAAGGTTAATTAAACCTTTGAAATGATCTTCGTTGATGTAAGTCAGTCTGTTACTATCCAAGTGTAAGGCGTGGAGGCCTTTAAGATCAAAAAATGCATAAGGCATGATTTGACTTATTGTATTCCGCGATAGCGTCAAATGAATTAGATTAGTCATGTTCGCAAAATCTTTTCTCCTAAGCGTGGTGATAAAGTTATCCATTAACCTCAGTTCTGCTGTTCTCCTGTCAATGCTGGGGGGCACAAAGAGGAGCCCCGTCTTCGTGCAGAGAATTGTGAAGGATGGCGACAGGTTTTGACACATGCACCTTTTGGGACACATCATGGCCTTCACCGCTGTGCTAATAACCAGTAGATAGACAACCAGCCTTTCCATCGTAAGAAAAATAACAGACCTAAAAAGGGAGGGGAAAACAAAGAAGAAATCCACGTAAATATATTTTAATCGGGCATTAGAAATAGGCTTACCTGGAAGTTCTCGTTATAAGTTGACCTGTGCAAACTGGGAACACCTTCCGAGGCAATAATGAGATTAACTGCTAATATTAAGTCAGATGTCTTTTAGAGCTGAGAGCTTCGAGTTCGGGCTCCGCTCTCCTCCCGGCAGCAACGCTCGAGGTTGACCGCGAGGCAGCGGTCCATCACGACTGCTGCTCTGGGCTGGGGCCGTCAGGGTTGTCTACCTACCAGCAGCTCTTCACAACCACCAGCGTCGACAGTCGTACTTCAACGGGTGGAACAAAGCGAGATGCAAAACCAATACTCAGTGAGAGGAGTGCGTGTGTGTGGGGGTGGGAAAGCAAACACAAGATTATTTTGGGTTAAAAGTACCATCTACGTAACTTTACACAGAGCCAACTGTTCTGCTTGGGCTACGACCTCATTTCAACCTGTGTATCACTTCATTACTTTGTGATTCTGCTCCCCTCCTTGGTTTTGTTTTGGCTTTTGTTTTTTTTTTTTTTCCATTGTAGATGTCCAACAGCTTTTTTTCAGCTCATCGATGCCCCTCCTCAGTCTTACCTATATCAAGCAGCGAGCTCTTTGCAGAAATGCATGTTTTAAGGACAAATTTGTGTGTTTTTTTTTCTCCCAGGAGGTGGCAGGGGTCTAAAACTTCTACAGCAAATAAGAAGGAGAGACACTTCGAAGGCGTTTCTGAAAAGCAAGGCTGCGTTCAATCAGAGAAGCAGGTATATATATATTATTTTTTTTTTTTTTCCTGTGCCGCACACGTAGCAGCTTTAGAAAAGGAAATTTCATAATTGCAGGTGGGCTTGGTCAACGAAATTATCTCCGTGAAACCTTGCGCGTGCCGGGTTATTTCCCATTGTATCCGAAGTGCTTGCCTGCCACGCCAAGGGGTAGATTTTTTCATTTCTACTTTACCACCAGCTGGCTGGGAAATTGCTAAGCGTTAAGCGTGGTGACTCAAGCAGCCACGAAGGCTGAAACTCCCAATCTGCAACGGAAAGGGCTCAAACTACGTGTTTCGCGCGGGTGTCCTGGTACAACCCAATTCCAAAGGCCGGCTGGCAAATCCTCCTCCAAGAGAAGGGCAGTGGTCTTTCTGCGCAGGAGCGCACGGAGAATGCGTATTTCACATATGAGCTCTGACACGCGAGAGATCGCGGCTGATTATAGTTTCGTGTGACAGTTCCTTCATCTACGGAGGAAACGCAGTGTAAAAACAATAAACCACCGCCTTTGAGAACAAGAAACGCAACGTTAAGACATGGTCCTCGGTTTAGCACAAAGTCAGGGACAACGGCGTAATCTGCTGAGTCAGCAGCCTGCAAAAGAGACTACCAAAGGGCACAATTTGCTATAAGCCAGCAGATTCTTACGGTAGGTTTCATTTGGACTTTTGTTGGTTTGTTTTGTTTTACCTCGATGATTTCCATGAGCTCCTGTACAGGGCAAGAGGTCTTTAAGACGCAGAATTGCAGTATCACCGTGGCGGAGTCTGGAAAGGAGTTTGGTTAGATCAAATTTAAAGCGCCACAAAAAGGGGAAGAAAAAGTTATTAAAATCAACCCATCGCTTATGTGTTATTATCACTTCAATTCGGAGAGCACGAAACTCAGTCTAAACCCTTTAACCAATGCTCCGCGTTCACTTATTAGAGGTTAATCTTTAGTTGTAGGCAATTCTGACCGAGTCTCTGCAAATATTTTGTGAAAAAAATAAATGCAAAAAAAACCAAACCTGCCAACCAAACCCTCTCCAAAACCTCTGAACGGTTAAAAAACAGACAGTATGAGGCCGAGAGGACAGGGCTTAATCAGCCCGGAGAAGAGAAGGCTTTGAAGGACCCCATAGGAGGAGCCTTCTTGTACCTACAAGGAGTTTATCAGGGAGATGGCGTTTGCACAGAGTGAGTTCACTTTGTACTTACACCGTTTCTAATGTTTTCTAATAAGCTTCCTCTTGGCAATGTCATGTTTCCTGACCGTTTCTCCTCAACCGCTTTTTTGGTATTTGGAGTGCTACCTCCAGCTCTGGTCCTCAGAAGGACATGGACCTGTCAGAGTGGGGCCAGAGGAGGCCCCGGCGCTGCTGGGAGGGCTGGAGCCCCTCTGCTGGGAGGACGGGCTGGGAGAGTTGGGGGGGTTCAGCCTGGAGAAGAGAAGGCTCCACGGAGACCTCAGAGCCCCTTCCAGTGCCTAAAGGGGCTCTGGGAGAGCTGGGGAGGGACTCTGGATCAGGGAGGGGAGCCGTGGGACGAGGGGGAGCGGTTTGACACTGGAAGAGGGCAGATTTAGGGGAGATATTGGGGAGAAATTCTTCCCCATGAGGGCGGTGAGCCCCTGGCGCAGGGTGCCCCGAGAAGCTGTGGCTGCCCCATCCCTGGAGGTGTTCAAGGCCAGGTTGGCCGGGGCTTGGAGCAACCTGGGCTGGTGGGAGGTGTCTCTGCCCAGGGTAAGGGGATGGATCTCAGTGATCTTTAAGGTTCTTCCCAACCCAAACCACTCCATGATGTTTCATATAGTGCACTACAAACTTTATTCTTCAAATATTTTCTTTTCAGGGAAACCCATTTCTCCCATCACTCCATCCTCCGTGCCGAACCCTTCTTGCCTCTAATGGCCCCGTCTTTTCAGTCCTGCTAGGTACAAATGATTAACGGATGCGCAATTATCCCCAAACCAGGCTGCTGTGCAATATTGTAATTCCCTTGTTTTGTCATTAGCAAATATTAATGCTGCTTTAATGGATTAACTGCCATCTGGGCTGTAAGAACCCAGTACAAAACCACCTCACTTAAACCATTATTCTGTTAAAAAATAATTAAACGTTACTAATGTGAAACCATGGCACTAAAATTAATGATTTTAGAGGCAACAACGAACACGGCGCGATTACTCTTACAAACGGCGTAACAGTCGCGAGGAAATTGTGACTCGTAAAGAAAAGCTGCGCGTAAGTGAATTACCGCTATTGCTCTGCATAGTTCGCTAGTTTTAGCGCCATCACCTAAAAACAGCGTCAGGAACGGCTGCGGCTGCGTGATAATACAGTAATATTTTTAAAGGCAGCTTAATCCACACCACCTCATTGGAAGACGGTAAAATAAATAAATTTTGTGCTGATAAGACTACCCACAGATCTAGGACCGGGGTGGGGGAAAAACTTCCCTGAACTGTTGCTTATCGACTCATCTCCTCATTTACCACCTGCGCGGCTGCAGTTCACGCAAAAAAAATTAAAATTAAATAATCGGTCGAGGCAGTCATTTAATTCCGAAGGAATAAAGATTTATAGAATAGAATAGTTCCAATTGGAAGGGACCTGCAACAAGGGGGTGGGGGAGGGGGTCATGTTCAAGCCATGTGCAGAGAGAGGTTATTTTTGGTGTTTTCCTACAAAAAAAAACATTACTAGTTTACCATTCGCTTGTAATCTAAACGATATTTAAATCTGATTCAAGCAAGCCGCAGCTATCGGCCTATCAACTTTGCTCCGTTGGAAAGCGTTCAGGCTGCCTCGGCTGTAAAAAAAACCCAAATAACAGATTTTCAACAGCTTTAAATTGGTAGCGCGGTTTGGAGATTTCTTACGCTCTGCACCACGCGGGCGGGCTTCCGCCTGAATAACGACGCCTAAAGAAGCTATTTTACCCGTTTTAAGGAAGAAATTCCATCCTCCAACAAATGGCCCTTCGCTGGGAAACGGCGCTCTTCTCCAACACAACACACATTTATTTCAGCGTAATCCACTTGCCCCCGGCTACCCATTTTAAGGGAATTATTAGCAAAATATATTCAAGTACGTGGTTGCCGGTCTACACTGGTTTACTTCGGTGTTCACCCGCATCTTTCAGCGGTGGTTAAGGGACGCGGCTGCACCCGTTTTTTGGGTTCGTCCTCCACTGGATTGGGTTCTCGGCTCCCTGCGGCATAGAAATATCGATATACGGAGGGTGGCAAATAGATATTAGCTATTAGAAACAGCTATTTCGCACCCTATTTCTTGCACCCTCGTCAGGCGGAAACACCGCCCGAGGTATTTCGCCCGCCCAAGCGCTGTGTTTCAAACAAATAAAATGAAATCTATTCCCGCGGAGGCTCTCCGCTGCGGAGCCGGGCCGAGGCGAACAGCCCCTCTGCTCCGACATATTCCAATATTCCATTTTGTGGTTGTCGCACTGCCGTGACAACCTGTTCGCTGCACGAGGCAGGTGCTCGCCATCTGCACCCAGAAAAGAAAAAAGAACAAAATAAATAAATAAATTTTAAAAGCATCTTGTTTTTTTTTTTTTTTTTCCCCCCCTTGAGAGAAGCTTTATTATTACCCTTTTCTGATCCAGAATTCGCCGCCATGTTGGAAAAATTTACCAACAATAAATAACGTGCTTAATTTAGCGGCGCTTGCCCCACCTGTGAATGAACAAGAAACGCTTCCAATAAATGTTGAAAGAGTATCTTGCTCATTTTCCTTCTTTTTTTTTGTTTTTTTCTTTTCTTTTCCAAGGCCACTGGGAGTACCTCTCTCGATACACTGGGGCACAGAGCGGATTAGCCGCAAATCTGGTAGCCGGCATTTCTCTGAACCCAAATCACCATAATTAGTATCAACACCAGGATTGTTTTTGCAGTGGCATTTTTTTTTTTTTTTTTTTTTTTTTTAAATCTAGTTCACACCGTAACAGGAAAACCAAACCACTTAATATTAAAAATAAAAAAAATATCGAATACTTATTCTCTTTCCTGGCATTATTTTTCAGCTATGTCAAACCTTCCTTTGTCATCGGAAGGTGCCACAAATAATATCCACCTGGGCACGGTTATCGCCTGCCGCTCCTCACGTGGATGGCACTGGGGAAGTGCATTTATAACACATAAAAACCACATTTCCAACCCGCGCTGCAGAGGCGCAGAATAAGAAAACCGGAAGTAAAAGTACAGCAATGACTTCCACCTCCACGTTCGTTTTCTCCTCGCCTAATTCAGCCGTCTGTCAAGTGTATTAGCAGACCTGAAAATCAATTTTTTGTTGTTTTGTTTTGCTGTTGTTGAGTTTTTTTGGCTGTTGTTGGTTTTTTCTCGCCCCCTATAAAAAAACCAAACCAAAACAAAACAAAACAACTGGTTTTGTCCCACTTCCTAAACTTCAGCGCATACAATATACTGAGAAAGGTATAGAAGGAATTGCCACCAAGAGGTTTGATGAATTTATGGTGCGAATATCTGCACTCCCTCCCTCTATCTCTTCGCCTTCTCTAAGGGACCCAAGAGCTCATGATGAGCTGTGCTGATCTTTTTTCCCCCCACCCCACCGAAAATCCTGAACCGGAGCCATTTAGTCTTTGTTTGAGGTAGCCGGGACACCGATGTAAATTCGGAAACAGAAATAGCTCCTGTGGCCTTTGATGAATGGCCCGAGGTCTCCCGAAGATGTACTTGATGAAAAGAGGAGAGTGAATTATGTATCGATGTTTTATTTAAGGACAGAACAGCTTCTGGTGGCGGGAGCCTGGAGGTAATGCAACTCCAGAGTTACCACGCTGATCAACGAGCTATTCTCAGCCACGCTGTATGTCTTTCACGGAGGCTACGCTCAAACCCAGCCAATATTAGCAATTAGAAGCATTCATTCGTTATTGGAAGATCTATTATGGATTGCAACGCTTCCCACCACCAAGCCCTAGCACGTTGTCCCTAGCGAAGCGTTCCGTTATGAGTAAAATCATATGGGTTTTATCTCATTGGCTTCACCATCCGCTGCTCGTACCGGGGAATTTGGCGCCCAAACAGTTCCACCTTCGGCTGATCTGAACCTCACGCTGCAGGTGATGCTCTCTTAGATCCCCCCCCCCGGGAAAATCTGTGAGAAGCACGGAGAATTTTCCTGATAATTCCCACTTGTGCAAGGGCTGTTTGGGATTATCCGGCTCTCAACGTCCCCTACTTGACAACAAAACTCTTGGAAATCCATGAAGCACATCGTTCTGATGGGACAGTGAATTTAAGGTGAACATGCAAGGTCAGTCAAGACATTGATTCTTTCATTTCTTAAGATGAACAGATGAACACAGTGAAGACCACGACAGCACTGGTCAAAAAATGTTCCTTCGAGGGAAAGACATAATGATCACAGTAGAAAATATAGTTTAAATCACACCTTCTTACTCAGGAAAGGCAAATTAGATCCTTGATGGAACAGGTCCTTGGCCCCATCGGGTCTGGTGGATTAATGCCAGTAAAATGCTCAAAAGTTTGAAACTGCGCATTGGAAAATGGCTCCTGGTCAGAACTTTCCACCAGGAGATGGAAAAATTGAGGTCTTTTATCAAAGCAAAAAATACTGCCCTTCAAGTGTCTGGAAATTTAGGAAAAGAGGCACGATAGAAGCAGAGGACTCTTCTTTGTAAAACACCGTGCACCAACCACTGAAGAAAATTGCAGCTCCGGCTTTGAGACTCTCTCAACTCCTCAGAAAGGTTGCTGGGGGTTTTTATTTTAGCAGAGTCTTGAAGCAATTTGGCGGCATATTTTACAAGACTATAAAAACACTAATGGCTCTTTACGACACTGAAAAGGGGAACTTCTGCTGCTTAAACCAAAGTCATCTCATAAGAAGAAACTGGATAGATCTTTTGTGGATAGCTTCTAGACATACTTTAACATCCATAACATAAAATGCCATAAAATATCCTTTTCTGGTTAGAAAGGATGGCAAAATGAGTTAAGGATCTTAAGTCTCCATCGCGTGTGACTTCATTCTGACAGTTAATTACGGACAGTTAATATTTGCAGTTTGGTTAAATGCCCCTCGGTGGTTTAATATCAAGAATTTGGATGCACAAAGAGCCATCCCCGCACCCTCTGCGCTCTTGCCCAAACTGGCCACTTGAGCACGGTCCTAATTTCTAAAGGTTAATTTAGTTTCCTATCATCACGACAGACTTCGATGTCTTCTACAACAGTTTTCCAAACAACCTGGCAGCTGTAGTCTCCCACTTAACATCTCGCCTGGTAAGACAGAATCATTAGAATTGTTTGGGTTGGAAGGGACCTTAAAGACCACCTAGTTGCAATCCCCTTGCCCTGGGCAGGGACACCTCCCGCCAGCCCAGCTTGCTCCAAGCCCCGGCCAACCTGGCCTTGAACACCTCCAGGGATGGGGCAGCCACAGCTTCTCGGGGAAACCTGCGCCAGGGGCTCACTACCCTCAATTTCTCCCCAATATCTCCCCTAAATCTGCCTTCTTCCAGTGTCAAACCATTCCCCCTCATCCCATGGCTCCCCTCCCTGATCCAGAGTCCCCCCCCAGCTCTCCCGGAGCCCCTTTAGGCACTGGAAGGGGCTCTGAGGTCTCCGCGGAGCCTTCTCTTCTCCAGGCTGACCCCCCCACCTCTCCCAGCGTGTCCTCCCAGCAGAGGGGCTCCAGCCCTCCCAGCAGCTCCGGGTCCTCCTCTGGACCCACTCCAACAGCTCTGTGTCCTTCTGCTATTGGGACCCCCCGAGCTGGAGGCAGCACTGCGGGCGGTTATCCCCAGAACAGAGTCCAGCAGAGGGGCACAATCCCCCCCCTCAACCTGCTGGCCATGCTGCTGGGCATGCAGCCCAGGTAGCCGGTGGCTTTCTGGGCTGAGATCCCACATTGCCCGCTCATGTTGAGCTTCTCATCCACCAACACCCCCAAGTCCTTCTCTTCAGGGCTGCTCTCCATCCATTCTCCACCCAGCCTGAAGTTGTGTTTGGGATTGCCTCGACCCACGGGCAGGACCTTGCACTTGGCCTGGTTGAACCTCATGAGGTTCACACCTCTCCAGCCTGTCCCAGTCCCTCTGGATGGCATCCCATCCCTCTGGCATGTCACCACGCCACACAGCTTGGTGTCATCAGCGATCTTGCTGAGGCTACACTCAATCCCACTGTCCATGTCGCCAACAAAGATGTTAAACAGCACCCAGTATAAAATATAAGAGGTCCAATTATGACCTGTCCTCCTTCTAAACCCAGTTCCCGCATCCTGCTATACATGCAAAACGAGGAATTGATTTGAGAGGTATTTAACCGCAGAAGATGGTCTGGGAGACAGCGGGTAGTGTTCTTAATGGAACTCGGGATCCCTCCCTGAGGACCACGCTCGGCAGACGCCGTTGCAGCCCGTACTGTACCACCGCTCACGTCCAGATGTTGAGCTGACCCACCTCTGCCAACTTCTTACCACCCCATAGCCCGCTACCAGCCCTTCAATTCCACGGCTTTCACCTCTCGCTGCATCCCAGCCTCCAAGGGAAAAGGCCGGGGAAATAAACACCAGCCTCAGGGATGCATATTCCAAGAGGAAGCTTCTGGGATGACAAAAATTAGGAAAAAGGAGCACTTTCTGTCCGCCCTTGCATCTGCAACGGGTCAAATCGCTAAGGGTGGAAAGTCTGCGAACGGGGATGCCTTAGCTTCAGCTGGGCTGCCTTGAACCTGCAGGCTTCATAAAGGCTTTGCAATATGGATACGGAGAGATATAGAACAAAATTAATCCAAAGCAGGTATCGCATCATGAAAAGAGAAAGAAAAAAAAAAAAAAAGAAAAAGGGAAGAAAGGGAAAAAAAAAAAAAAGGGTACGGAGACTTGTATGTATGCAAAACCCTCGACACGAAGCTTTGTTAATGCACTTGCTGTTAGCACAGAGGGAAGAGGGACTGCCCAAAGCTCCCCCCAGTCTCTGCGTAGAAGCCAGCGATCTAAGGCGCCGGTGCTAAAAATAGAAAAAAAAAAAAAAAAAAAAAAAAAAAAAAGGGGGTGGCCAATTACAAATGGCACGCTGCCGAAGTGCCGCAGTGCCGGGAGCTGCCGCATCCCGATAAGCGTACCTGCGAGAGACGGCACATCTCCCTGCAGGCTTCAGAGCCGGATACCGCTGCTTTGCACAAAAAAAAAAAAAGAGGAGGTTTTCTGTCTTCCACTGAAGCGAGGCTCGCGCGGCAGCCAGAAAAAATCCAGACAACTCGACTTTGCGGCAGCCCTTCCATAAAGAACTGCACCCCAAAAACTCTTCGCGTTGCATCTGCGTTTCCTCCTTACACGAGTGTAACGAGGAGGTGATGGCCACCTTCTTCCATTTGGACATCACAAAGAGGGGGTTGCAACCCTTGCGAGGGATTCTAACTGCCGCGCGGCCGCTGCAGCCAAATCTGCACGAAACCTCCCCGAAATCCCTTCCGTTACCTTCCACGAACCTCACACACAATGCACTCAACGATGGGAGGTGGGGGGATGGCTACAGACCTCCCAAGTCTGATATTAGTGCATTTTTTCAGTGAAAGCACCCGCAAAAGTATCAGCAAAGACAATTCACTGGGCACTTACTATATTAGACTATTGTAGTCTTTCAAAAAATAATGAACAAAATTATTTATAGTGTTTTTTTTTTTTTTTTCCCCCCGTTTATGAGATTATCTGCTCTATTCCAAAAGATGGTTACAGAACAGAAGCAAATCGTGACCTTTCTGCTGATTCATTCAGTGCGACTGACTGTTTATCGCCACAGGCTGCAGAAATAGGCTGAGAGCTTTCGTGAAGTTCAAGACGGGGAAGAAGTGCAAAGTCCCGCACCCGGGGAGGAACAACCAACCCCCTGCACCACTCCTCGCCAAACCAACCCGGGCAGAACTTTGTACGAAGATTTAAAACCAAGTTCTCTACAGCTCGCTGCAAAAGCTTACGTGACGCCAGCCTTGGTCGCGAGAAGTTGTCGTCCCAGTGCTTAAGGTTGGTGACAACTTTTGGATCATCTCGCCTTATAGGTCAAGACTGCTGGAGCAGCGTTTTCCTTTGGGGTTGCCACACACTCGTAACTACAGTATTGCCACGAAAAAGCTACACAGTCTTCTAAAACGTTCTGTAGGAGGAAATTTGTTGAGACGGCTCTATTACGCTGTTGAAGAGACTCACAGATTCTCTTAAAGCAGTTTTAATGAAAGAGTTGAAACAAGCGGTGGCAGGAGGTCAATAGAATGTCAGATGTGAGGAAGGGAAAAAAAAACCCGAACCCCTATTAGAAATTTATTACTCAGTCTTTGAATACGAGACGATTCTTCAAACCACAAAAACTCACCCACTTTCTCTGCAAAACAAATCGAAAAACGCATTTACTGTTCACTGAACCGGGCTCAAAGGACCGAGATATTCATTGTGGGATTTCGATAGCGCTTAAGCCTTCTGCAAACTGTTTGTAAAGACCAATTTCATCACGCTAAGTCCTCTATCAATTATAATTCCCTTCCAGTCACGTTTCATGAGTTTAAATTGGATATTAGGAAAAATTTCTTCACCCAAAGGGTTGTCAAGCATTGGAACAGGCTGCCAAGGAAGTGGTGGAGTCACCACCTCTGGAGGTATTTAAAAGTTTATATGTGGCGCTGAGGAACATGGTTTAGTGGTGGACTTGGCAGCGCTGGGTTAATGGTTGGACTCGATGATCTTAAAGGTCTTTTACAACCTCATCATCATCACAGAAACCATCATAGAATGGTTTGGGCTGGAAGGGACCGTAAAGATGATTTAGTCCCACTCCCCCTGCCCTGGGCAGGGACACCTCCCACCAGCCCAGCTTGCTCCAAGCCCCATCCAACCTGGCCTTGAACACCTCCAGGGATGGGGCAGCCACAGCTTCTCAGGGAAACCTGCACCAGGGGCTCACCGCCCTCACAGGCAACAATTTCTCCGTGATATCTCACCTAAATCTGCCCTCTTCCAGTGTCAAACCATTCCCCCTCGTCCCATGGCTCCCCTCCCTGATCCAGAGTCCCCCCCCAGCTCTCCTGGAGCCCCTTTAGGCACTGGAAGGGGCTCTCAGGTCTCCCCGGAGCCTTCTCTTCTCCAGGCTGACCCCCCCCACCTCTCCCAGCCTGTCCTCCCAGCAGAGGGGCTCCAGCCCTCCCAGCATCTCCGGGGCCTCCTCTGTCCCCACTCCAACAGCTCCGTGTCCTTCTGCTGTTGGGAGCCCAGAGATGGACACAGCATTCCAGGTGGGGTCTCCCCAAAGCAGAGCGCAGCAGAGGGGCACAATCCCCCCCCCTCGCCCTGCTGGCCACGCAGCCCAGGTAGCCGGTGGCTTTCTGGGCTGAGATCCCACATTGCCCGCTCATGTTGAGCTTCTCACCCACCAACACCCCCAAGTCCTTCTCCTCAAGGCTGCTCTCCATCCATTCTCTGCCCACCCTGGAGTTGTGCTTGGGATTGCCCCGACCCGGATGTAGGACCTTGCACTTGGCCTGGTGGAACTTCCTGAGGTTCACACGTCTCCAGCCTGTCCCGGTCCCTCTGGATGGCAGCCCTAAACAATTCTATGATTCTATGAACTCTCGCACGTTTGACACGTATTTGTAAACCTTAGTGTGAGGCGTTTGCTGTTGGCAGCAGGCAGTAGAAAGGAACAGCACAGCGTTTTCCAATGTTGTTCCTTGAGCAGAATCCCAGTTGCTGTTAGCCGGCGATCCACCTACGATGACAACCCCTCAACTGCACAGCTGCTACCAGAGCTTTCTAACCAGGGCTGAAAAAACCTTTCCGAGTTCAAAGCTGGAAGACGAACGCTTGGGAAGTACTTGGAAAACTGCAGAGTTTTCTCTGGGGAGAAGAATGCAGAGTTCTGCCCAATTATTTACAAACTTTGTGAATTAATAAAACCTCCTCCACAGGAAAGAGCTTTAGCTCTTGTGCTAGAAGACCATAAGATGAAATTTCAGGTGTGCAGCTACGGTTGTGCAACAACACGCGCTCGGTCCCCAGTAGGAAACTGCTGCACAATAAAGAAGGAAAAATACCGGGAGTTTGGCTTTACTTGCTCACTACTTGTAGAAACATTCATATTGTAGATGATACCACAAGGTTGAAACGGAAACGGAACAAAACCCACCGCACGCGCTACGGCAATTTCTCCCCGCGTAGTACGACTCTCTGAAACCACTTCTGCAGGTTTTCCCATTCTGGCGATCATTATGGACCATTAATCCGCACTAACCAGACCGTCGTCATTGCGTGACTTGATATTATCTGGAAATATATTCAGCGGCGACGTTAAGCAAACTGCACGGAACGATGTGTAGAAGACTGACACCCTAAACCGTGCTATGATGGACTGAGCGGGGAATGCTAAAAAATGCTGACCTTACTTAATGGTTCCTTCAGCGGCATTAAAAATCCTGGAGAATCACAGAATCACTGAGGTTAGAAGAGACCTTTAACATCATCGAGGCCAACCGTAAACCTAACACTGCCGAGGCCACCACTAAACCACGTCCCAGTCACGTTTTGCGTCACAGACACTATAAACCGCTATTGCTGCTGTAAAGGGAAGAACATCCACTTCTCCCAGTGTCATCGGCTTCCTCCACCTAGGAAGCGTTTCTCAGCAATTCCCCACGTCCTCTGAAAATGTCAGCACGGCGTCCATCCCGCGCGAATTACGACCTCAAACCCAACAGCGCTGTCCGCAGGCCAAGCCTGCGCGGGAACCCGCCGAGAAGAACATAAGGACCGGCTGTAGGAGATGCTGCGGATGACTCAGGTTGGAGCGCTCTTGGCTTTGAGTCACTGTTGAATCAACACCGGATTGCGATACTCGGTGTGGCGGTGCTGCCTGCTTAAAAAAGAAAGCATTATGTATCAGCTCTTCCCGCTCGCGTTACTGAAAGAGGGAAAAGTGGGATTTTTATGAAGCCAAACACCAAGTAATGAAGTGTCCACCTACTACTAATAGGCATTTGCTATGAGAAGGTGTTCAACACTAAGCGTTACCAACTCCACTGTTTCCACTCTTTAACCAGCCCAAAATGTTTTACAGTTGATGACAGCTAATGACACTTATGAGAAGGCTGGCAGACAATAATTTCATTACAAATCCCATGCCACCACCGTTCCCACCATTCAAAGTCTAACAAGCATAAAATTGCACGCTCGGTATGTATGCAGGCAGGTATGTCATTACTCTGACAAAGAGATGATAGTATTTGTAGACAGTGCGTTAACAAAAGAATAATATTCAGATGAAAATCACCTTTGGTTCAATATGAAGAAAAGTGGGTTGCATAGAAAAACGCGTCTCTCTTTCTACAGAAAGATTTCCTTCTTCCTCAACTTCCCTCCTTCCCAGTAGCTGATTGAAGATTAGTCACTGCGCAACGGATTTCAGCGCACCCGTTGTAAAGCCGAGAGCTCTCCTCCTTCCCAACTCTGAGCCGAGATCAACATAACATCAAGATTTTATTTCCCCCCCTCCCCCCACCTTTGTGCAATTCCTTTCATCTCTACGCAGTGCAAAATAAATCAAGTTGCCCCTCCGCGGGCACCCAAAATTTAATCCCTAAGAGCAGGGAGGTTGCTTTAAGCTGTTTTAGCAAGACTTTAAATAAATGCCTTTGCGTAAAAGGAAAGAAAACGCTCTTTGCGCTTAAACTGCCGTCCTGCTCATTTGCGTTTGAGGAATCTGAGCCCTGGAATAGGCTGACCAGGGAAGCGGTGGAGTCGCCATCCCTGGAGGGATTTAAAGGATGGGTAGACGTGGTGCTGAGGGACATGGTTTCACGGTGGTTGGGTTGATGGTTGGACTTGATGACCTTCGAGTTCCCTTCCAGCCTAGACGATTCTATGATTCTATGAATTTATGAGAATGTTCGGATTGGTTTAGTATTGATGCATTTGAACAGCTCGTTTGTTGCTGGCACTGACAGAGAGACACTTGAGGAAAAAAAAAAAAAAAAAATCAGTTTAGTGGGATGGAAAGACTCTTCTGTAATCCAATAAAGCGCGCTTTATCAGCCGATCTCTGCAATGCATCACTGAAAGCCATTTTGTTAGCCACCGGGAAGTCTCTCTTGCTGAACACCGGCAGCGCTACGTTCTCGCTCTCCCTCTCAATTGCCGTTTCGTCTCTCGAGAGCACGCAACCGCCTTCATCTCTGACAACTCGGGGCATTTCTGAGGCAGCAGGACCTAGAGAGAACAACTATTCCGGGCTGCAAAAGGTTCTTCTGAACATCAGGTGCTCACCTCGCTTTGGGACAGGGCTTCGGCACCACCAGCCTGGAGACAAGCAAAGGCTTTGACTATAAGCCAGATGACTGCTTAGTTTGTACCACTCAACACCTTCCTTTTCTGCTTAGGGAAAACCACGCAATAATGTCTTTATCAAAGCAGCATCCCAGATTCTGACTCATTTTGGAAGCCCCACAACGCTCTACTGCTGTCACGAAGAGACAATCCACTGTCTGCAGATAACACGGCAAGTAAGGTAGGGTGGAGAACGACCAACAAAATGCACACGACGCATTATAGGGCTGTGCTTTTGCAACACAAGCGCAACATTCAGGTTTTATACAGTGTTTCCCCATCGCCTCTACCTTTTGCCAGGACTGAAATCCACAGCAGAGCTGGGAGAAGAAAAAGAAAAAGCCAGGCTCGGTCGCGTGCTGCACAAAATAACGAAACCATATCACAAAGCCAAACGTTCTTGCCCAGCACGCAGCAGTTTCTAAAGAGACATATAAAGATTAACACCTTTTTTTTTTTTTTTTTTTAAATAATAAAAATAATAATTGCAATTGTTGAGAACAATTGCGCAGAGCTTACTGTGCGTTCCTTCCCTCCTGGCTCGCAATTTCTTCTGTTCGCTTGAAGCGGCATCTCTCCCCACCGCCTCCCCTGATTAACGTAGAAAATCAGGAAGCCACGGGTGCCACGGAGTCCCAAGTTTTTAGGAAAAACTCCTCGCTGAGCGCGCTTGTCAGGGGATGGCACATCAATCAGCGTAGCAATAAGAAGCAAGCCCATTGTAAACACGTACATAGGGCAGATGATATAAAAAAACTGGCACTTTATGGCGCCCTACCCAAAAGGTCTAAAAATTACACTTTAAAAAGCGCAAGGTGTCCCTGAAGCCTTTGTGATAATTGTGAGCTCATCTATTTTCTCCTTGATCGCCAACTGCTTTGGCTGCGCAGCCCAAAAACCACAGAGGGTTCGGCAAACGGCTTCTAGCGATTGTCCTGCGACAGATCGCCAAAAATGCAACTTTTGGTTCTTCTACACCCCAGCAGTCCCGCTCTTCCCTTCGCCTCAGACCAGCCCGACATCAAAAAGCCCTTTAAGATCATTGCATTTAAGCGCATCTCACCAGATGTGCAAGGAAGCGATGGAGTATTTCACTTTATCAACGTAAAACTATAGAGACTGGTCATAATCCAGTATGCTTCTTATTAATCCATCCATGCAACACGTGGGACTTCTTCAGTGGGCTCTACCGTCCTTCCTAACTTGCCTTAATAACTGGGATGGTGTTCAAGAAGTCTACATGCGCTGCAGATAGCAAAGTCTTGGAGCAACACTGCTGCAGGAGGTGAAGATAGGCGGAGGAGCAATTTGATCCAAATGGAGCTTGTTGGAGATATAGATACACCAGCGCTGTTCAACATCGTTGTTGGCAACACGGACAGAGGGATCGAGGGCACCCTCACCGAGTTTGCTGACAACACCAAGCTGTGTGGACCAGTCGACACGCTGGAGGGGAAGGGATGCCATCCAGAGGGACCTGGACAGGCTGTAGAGGTGGGCCCATCCCAACCTCATGAAGTTCAACAAGGCCAAGTGCAATGTCATACACATGGGTGGAGGCAATCCCAAGCACAAATCCAGGCTGGGCAGAGAATGGCTGGAGAGCAGCCCTGAGAAGAGGGACCTGGGGGGGGGTGGTGGATGAGAAGCTCAACACGAGTCGGCAACGTGTGATCGCAGCCCAGAAAGCCAACGACAACCTGGGCTGTATCCCCACCATAAGAAGAATGTGGACCTGTTGGAGTGGGGCCAGAGGAGGCCCCGGAGATGCTGGGAGGGCTGGAGCCCCTCTGCTGGGAGAGGTGGAGGGGTTCAGCCTGGAGAAGAGAAGGCTCCAGGGAGACCTCAGAGCCCCTTCCAGTGCCTAAAGGGGCTCCAGGAGAGCTGGGGGGGGACTCTGGATGAGGGAGGGGAGCCATGGGATGAGGGGGAGCAGTTTGACACTGGAAGAGGGCAGATTTAGGGGAGATATTGGGGAGAAATTCTTGCCTGAGAGGGTGGTGAGCCCCTGGTGCAGGTTTCCCTGAGAAGCTGTGGCTGCCCCATCCCTGGAGGTGTTCAAGGCCGGGTTGGACGGGGCTTGGAGCACCCTGGGCTGGTGGGAGGTGTCCCTGCCCAGGGCAGGGGGTGGCACTGGATGGTCTTTATGGTCCCTTCCAAGCCAAACCATTCTACGATATATTCTAAGATAACATGTTAGTTTGAAAAATTTGTCGCGACAATTAACACACACTTCAGACATCCATAGAAAGCAAAAAATCTTCGAGAAGGTGGTTAATGAGCACCACCTCTTGGGGGTGCATGAGTTTTATCCCAGTTTACACTGCGTTTGTCGCTGGCCAGAGCATGTTGAAAAGCTGATACGCCGCCCTTGAAGGACAAAAAGGATGCCAAAAGTTAATCTAGACTGACATTTTTATCCGAAACACAAAGGACGCAGCAGACTGGGGAAATAAAAGAAACTAGCACGTCGAGTGTCACTTTGACCTTTGTAGATAAAGGATGCAGAAGCATTTGGGGGAGGGGAAAACCAAAAATAAAATCAAGCTCCTCAAAGGTTGTAGCAAACTGCGCGTCAAAAGTTGCCACCGTTCCCTTCAGAAATGAATGTTAAATATTGAATTAGACAATAATCGGCCCAATATTGCTTAAAGGACTACTTTTTTCCTTCTTTGAAATACGAATCCCACGCGAATGACCCCTCTGCCACAAATGAGACTCTACTTCTATGTCACGGTTAATTCCTGACCACTGAGCGTCCCTCAGATGCAACGCTGATTTTGGC
Source organism: Vanellus vanellus (assembly GCF_965231255.1). Lineage (NCBI taxonomy): Eukaryota > Metazoa > Chordata > Aves > Charadriiformes > Charadriidae > Vanellus > Vanellus vanellus. The sequence continues at coordinate 467,377 of NC_138936.1, read as the reverse complement.
TTTGCAGCTGAAGAGAAGAATTAAGAGGGTTTTGTTGGTTTTTTTTCTTTTTTTTTTGTGTGGTGGTTTTTTGTTTTTTTTTTTTTTTTCCTTACTACACAAGAAGACTCGAGCGCACTGGCAAGACAGATGGACAGACAGTTGGCAAGATCTGCCGCCTTCAACCAAAAGGGAACAAGGCTCTGTAATCATACGAGCATCTGCTCTAGAGGAGATAAAACCCGATACCGGCCAGAAAAACAGCTCACTCGTGGCCCCTGGAGAGCCCCTCGTTCACGAAATGCTCCTAACTCCTCCGAAAAGGGCGGAAGCGGAGAGAGGTGTCGGGTAAAAGTTGAGATTGCCAGAGGGTTCGTTCGTTTGTATCCTGCAAACATGACGAGATGAGGATGGAGTCCTGCTGACAACATCGAAACCCAGAGGGAGGAAAAAAATAAAACAAAAATAAAATCATAAAATAATAATAATAATAATAAAAATTAAAATAATAAAATAATAAAAATAATAAATAAAAATAATAAAAATAATAAACAATAAAAATAAATAATAAAAATAATAAATAATAATAAATAATAAAAAATAATAAATAATAAAAATTAAAAATAATAAAAAATAAATAAAAAATAAAATAGAAAAAATTAAAAATAAAATAAATAATAAAATAAAATAAATAATAAAATAAAATAAATAATAAAATAAAAAATAAATAATAAAATAAAAATTAAAATAATAAAAAAATAAAATAAAAAATTAAAATAAAATAAAAAAATAATAAAAAAATTACTGCAATGCAAAATTTACTCCAGAGCAGCCGAAAAAGACTGGTCTTAAATCTGACTTTACAGTGCAGGAGATAAAGTTTGTGGAAGGAGGCAAACTAACCACAAGAGTCTCTAAGCCGCTAGAGCTTTTGCTTACTACTAGAATTAAAAACGACGAGAGGAGGGGGGAGGGAGGATATAAAAACTAAAAAGAATTATTAAAAAAAGGCAAAAAAAGAGCCTGCATTTTAGTTTTGGGGGGTTATTTTTGTTTTTTGGTTTTTTTTTATTTTATTTTTTTTATTTTATTTTTATTTTAATTGTGGGTTTCTTTTTTGTTTTGGTTTGGTTTGGTTGGTCGCTTGGTTTTTTTTTCTTTAAAGTTATTTCGAATTGGATTATAAAACTACTTGATGTCTTCTTGCTGCTGGTATGTATAATACGCACCGCAGGAGCTGTCGGAGAAGGAAAACTATTTACGAGGGCCAATTAACTCTGGGTTTGTAGCTTATCTTGATTTCTGCAGCAGAGAATGGCAGCCTCGCCTTGCCTTTACGACCCGAGCGATAATAAACGAATAATAAAAAAAAAAGGTTTCCGTCTCAGAACGGGGCTAAAAACCACCCACTGAAACGCGCCTGCTCCAACACCGAGATCTCGACCCTTCGTAGGAGCACGGGGTGGATTCGAGCAGTTAATTAGTCACCCACCATCTAAAGTAGCTGTTTCTGCAGGGCTGTGGTGTAGCTAAGAGGGATTTTAAATTTTATTTTTTTTTTTTTTTTTATATTTTTTATTTTTTCCCTCCCCCCCCCCCCCCCAGGAGAAATTCCTTAAAGGCGAGCGCTTGGAGACAAAAGTATTTTTAGAAATGAGAAGTGCGCTGCTGAATGTCTCCAGTGAATGTTTAATCGGTGCTCAGCGAGCCCGGCGGAGTTTACACATGTTTGTATCCGCATATGGGTTTACTTTTTTATTTATTTATTTATTTTTTTTTTTAAACACGGCATATTTCTTCTCTTTGAGGTCAAGCCGGTTTCTAGGAAAAGGGGCAGAGAGTGCCTCTTACTTAATACCACCAGGTTGTGTCATGCCCCACCTGGTTCTTCTAGAAATTAGCTTCAACCTGTTCGTGCTGAGCATAAGTCACCTCCTTTAAACGCCGTATTCCAGTTAAATTGGAACAGATAATCGACCACCCCCCCCAAAAAAAACCCCGCAACGTTAAAAAAAAAATAAAAATAATAATACACAGTGATTTCCAACATTGAGAACTTACCTAATCCAAGGGGAAAATGAGCTGGTGTTTCCGGGCGCGAGCAAGCAGCGCTATAAATATTGAATAAGGGTCTCGCCACTCTCATTTTCCCCAACGACTCTACAAATATGCAAATTAATATTAAAAATGGAAGACTATTTGGACTAATTGTCCAGCACGCAAAGGCTACACGAGCACCAGAAAGCTCTATTTTCTCTCCAGCATCTGGCGGGCAAAAGAGAGCTCAGCTCCACAGGCATCGTTATTTAGCACAATTCCCACCCCCGCAGAATTGGCATTCGTTGGGAAACACTTTTTTGCCCCCCACCCCCAAATAACACCCAGCAGGTACGTCATACCTCTCGGCCATTAAGTACGCCGCTGTACGGCTCTCACGGTATTTGTAAATTCTCTCCCTTTCCCCATCAATATTTGATTTCACGGACAAGGTCTCATGTTCTGCATGGGAAGGATCAACTATGCCTGAACCGTTCCTGACGGGTGTTGGTTTTTAATCTTCAAATCCTCATCTATCATAGGAAACCTCTCCGCGCTGCTCTTGACACCACCCTGTAGCTGATGGCATCGCACCAGATCTTACCACCTGCTGAATTAAGACAGGCAGAACCTTCTGCTCCGTCCCTCTGCCTTCTCCAGGGAGATGTTCAACCTCTCTTGGTTATATCCCATATGGAGATGAGCAGGATCTCAACACGGGAGAGACGTAGACCCGTTGGAAATGGGTCCAAAATGGAGGGCCCCCGACAGCAGAAGGACACGGAGCTGTTGGAGCGGGGCCAGAGGAGGCCCCAGAGATGCTGCGAGGGCTGGAGAGCCCTTCTGCTGGGAGGACAGGCTGGGAGAGGTGGGGGGGTCAGCCTGGAGAAGAGAAGGCTTCATGGAGACCTCAGAGCCCCTTCCAGTGCCTAAAGGGGCTCCAGGAGAGCTGGGGAGGGACTCTGGATCAGGGAGGGGAACCGTGGGACGAGGAGAACTGGTTTTACACTGGAAGAAGTGAGATTTAGATGAGATATTGGGAAGAAGTTCTTGACTGTGAGGATGGTGAGCCCCTGGCGCAGGTTGACCCAAGAAGCTGTGGCTGCCCCATCCCTGGAGGTGTTCAAGGCCAGGTTGGACGGGGCTGGGAGCAACCTGGACTGGTGGGAGGTGGCCCTGCCCATGGGACTAGATCGTCTTCAAAGGTCCCTTCCAACCCAAACCATTCTATGATGATTCTGTGATCCCAATGCCGAATTAAGGTTTCTCCTTGCCACGGAAGCAGGCTTTAACGCGCAACGCTTTGTACAGGTTGGGTTGTTTGGTTGTTTTTTTTTTTTTTTCCCCCCCCGAGCACAAACTAACTGCCGTATTTACGCCACCGCTTTCTCCATTCTCACACTGGAAAGCATAAAAGGGAAAAAAACCCCACAACACAAACCCCCTTTCCCGCAGAAGTGTTTTAGCACTTCAGAGACCGGCTGTTAAAAGCGTACTTCATCACAACCTTCCTCCCCTAATTAAAAGAGCTTCTGCAGGCTGAGGAATACAAGGGTATGGTTGAACTCAACCGCAGATGTCTTTGGGATTTTTTTGACCTTCTAGAAGCTGAAAGTTTTCCAAACATTACTACTTAAAACATAAAGAATATTGGTTTTAGTGGGTTTTTTTTGTTGTTGTTTTTTTTTTTATTTCTCCTGATACTGCCTTTAAGTGCCAGGCCAGAGAAGTGCAGCGTCAGCGTTACCGGTAATTAAATACTTTGCTAAGCACTACAAGATGTTCCACTTTGTGAAAAGCATTATGGAAACCCAAGCTGCTCGCTGCCGCGAGATAACAATCGGAAAGCTCCAGCCCCGTTTTACTATATTCATGTAAAATTGTATTGTGCTATTCCGGATAACTCTGGTTTAGCAGACGTTAGAAATTAAAGCACAGCCAACACCGTCCTTACCTTGGGGACCTCAAAACTTCAAGCTTTTTTACAGGTTTCTAACTCAATTTCCTAAATGTTCTCAAGAGTTTTGGCTGCCAAAAGAAAAAAAAAAAAAAGTGATCGATGAATTTATCTTTAACGCTCTGTGGTCTCGGAGGGTACGTTCCTTCCCTAAAACCGCTCCTAACCCTCTCTGCGGAGCAGAAATACGAAATGCGTGAGAAGTGGTGAAGAAATGCAGAATATCTGAGATTGAACTGGAGGAAGAACCAGGAATTGAAGCAACGCATGCTCCCAAGGGGCCGGAAAAGCGGCGGCGGCAGCAAGTTAAAAAAAAAAAAAAGCACCAAATGTAGCGAGTTGCAGGGCACTCATTTGGGAATAAGTCTAAAAAACCCTTTGCTATCTTTTTCTCTTATTTAATTAATTTGTCCTTGATCCATCTTGCTTTGAAGCCAATGTCCGAAGAACCACGCGGTACTTCCGCAACGACAATTCCGGTGTGAAACTTGTAGATATATTTTATTCTCTGATGGAACACGCGACCTGCAGGTGCCGCGTCTGACCGGAGGCACTAAGAACGCATAAACTTTCCCTCTTCCATTAACGCTCCGTAGGATGCTCCAAATTCCGTAGGACTGCAGATTTTTAACGGGATGCTTCAGAGACGGTACTGAGATAGCAATTTTTCCTGGCGGTTTGTCGAAACGATCTGTACCATTAAGTCCATGCTGGTGAATTAATTATCCCAAACTGGAGTAAGCGATTAATAATAAACTGAATTATTCATGATTCAATTCCTTTGCAGTGTCTAACACGTACACCCGCTCAGGTTTTGGCGAGCGTGCCGGAGAACATGTAAATCCTTTGCATACAAAGCCCCCAGAAATGCAAGTAAAAATAGAAGTTGGGAAAAAATCCCAGGATCATCCCCACCGTTCAGTCACTGGATGTGTGAACTTCTCCTGGAAGTTCAGCTGCAGGTTGCTCTAATTGACCTCAGCCTTTTTCTCTCCACCTCCAGCCTCCTGGAGCATCTTCCTTGAAGAATTACGGTATCGGTACCCAAGATGGGGCAACACAGGACTATACGGAACACAACTTCACCTCTGTGCTGACAAAGCGCCCTTGCGACCGTGCCCGTTTGCTCGCCGCGAGGTGGCATTTCCCTCGGAGACCTGCATACGCCAGGCAAGGTTTGCCCAACAAGTCTGGCAGAGAGCACCATAAAGTCATTTTCTGAATCGTAAAGCCTACTGACGACTTCCCAAAAACCTACGGTGCCAAACTAAGCAACGCTGTGGGCACAGAAAACAAATATTAAAAACACAGAACAGCAAATCTAATTACTTGATGGCAAACAAAATAGGTGTAGATGACCTTAACACAGTATTAGTCTAGGGAACTATTCATCCTGGCTGTAGCGGCGATGGCCTTCTCTAATTAAAGCACTTCATGTGTTCCAATTGCTATTTAGGTCAACGGCCTCTTCTCCAAAAATTGCTTTTTTGCTCTAAAGGAAGATTGTTTTGTTTCGTTTTGTTTTTTTTTTTTCACATGAACTTAATTCTGAAACGCCCATCTCAGGAAACCGAAGACATTGCAGGGGGGTGGAACTCGATGATCTTCAAGGTCCTTTCCAACCTAAACCATTCTATGATTCTATGATTGTTCAAAACCAATGGAAGCTCAGCCAGCTTTTTTTCTTCTTTAAGGGGGACTTTGCTGTTATTTTCATTTGTGTGGATGACCAAATACAAGAACACTGATCTAACACCTTCGTGAAATATAAAAGGGCCCTTATCCTGATGGAAAGAGGGGAGGCTTAAGCTTTTCTTCCTTCAAAGTGACCTTCGAGTTGAGTGTCAAACCTGTACCCCCCTGCGCTACTTCTTGGGAGTCTCCTGCGCCTTCGTTAGTGGTTCACTTCATCACAGAGTCCTCAAGGTAATAGGTTCTCCATTCAGATTCACGACGTGGTGTCATGGACGTGCCGAAGCGGCCATCCATCCTGAAATTAAGAGGTTATGCTCTCTTCCAGAATTGCACTTTGTCAGGAGCATGAGGAGTGACAAGATCGCAGCAGAGGCAGCAGCTGCAAGGGATGAATACCGAATATACGGCAAAGTTAGAAAGGGGCAGCCAATCTCCGCGGGATCTTCACAGAAGCTCCCCTTCTAAACCAGCCAAAAATTGGTAAGAGACTGGTTTCCTCCAGAAATTAAGAGTTGCAGAAGGAGCAACACGGGCTCAAACACCTAGACTAGATGCAAGGAAGAAATTCGTTACGCTGAGGGTGGTGAGACACCGGCCCAGGTTGCCCAGAGAGGTGGTGGATGCCCCATCTCTGGAACCATCCCAGGTCAGGTTGGATGGGGCTCTGAGCAACCTGATCTAGCTGAAGATGTCCCTGCTCATGGCAAGGTGTGTGTGTGGGGGGGGGGTTGGACTAGGTGAGTCCCTTCCCACCCCAACTGATCCATGATTCTACGATCTACTGAATAAAACAATGTTACATACCCCAAGCGCCCGAGGAGAAAGCTCAGGAAATAAAATTAATAATATAGACCCACCACACCATGCACCCCAGCGCTCATAAACCCGCTTCAAATACCAGGCTGTTAATAGGTCCCATTCCCATTAGCAGGAATTATGTTATTTATCCTGCCTGTACAAAAAAAACACGTTATATTGACTGTATTTCAAACTAAGACGTGTCCCTCAAGAATCCATCAAACTGAGCACCCGAGAAACGTTGGAGTCTCTCAGGGCTGCAGTTCAGCACCCCACCAGGCATCGCGCAGAAGCGGTACGTTCTGTTCGACGGCAAAACCGGACCGAAAATCCCCCAAATCCAGGAGTCCTGGCCTCGTTAAAATGCTGTACCTATTTAACAGAAACTAAATCGTACTCGAGATTCCTGCAGAGTTGGTTTCTAACGAAGCAGTGGCCCTCGAGATGGAAATTTCCTCATTTAGCTGCAATTCTGTGCAAAAAGAGCCTGCCCCTTCTCCTTCCCCTCGAGTGCCAAGCACTGGTGAGCGGCCGTAGTCACACCTGGACCTGATGGTGACTTGGGTTTTGGGGACGATTCACAGCATGCAACAGTTTCCCTATTTCTTTCCCACTTTTCCAGTTCTTCCTTCCTGCTCCCCTTGAAGTTATTTAAAAAAAAAAAAAAAAAAAAAACACACAAAAAAACAACCACCCTACAGCTCATCCCTCTTCTTTATTTATTTTCACGTCCTGTGTCTCGGTAGGGCAACACAAAGAAAGGCCCTAAGAGTTATAAACCGGGAAGTCACCGGTTGGATTAATAATTTGAGGCTTGCTGAGCGCTGCTTTTAAAACCGGTACTCAGAGAGATGCCAAGCAATGAGGCAACAAAAACCTTCACCTTGCCACCAGCAGACAGAGCCATTTACCATCTTACAACACAGCAAGAGAGATTCGCTTGTGTTTATGGACCCTGGAAGTTGTTTTCCTGCTCATCGCGTTTTGCGCATAACTCCGGGAACGTAGTCAGTGATTTTTGTTGGTTTTATGCTGCTAGAAGAAATGAAGAGTTCTCCAGGAGAACACAGACGTACCAGAAACATGAAGAAAAACTCCAGTACTTCATCATTATGGTGGTGGAAATCATGGTTGTAAACACCTACAACCCGTTAGTAAACTGTGAGGTTGTCCAAAACCAGGAATCAGTCACCAAATGTCATCCCAACCCCTAAAAGTCAGGTCCTGCAGGTCTTTTGGGGTTCAACCAAGGACACGACTGCGTTGGTTCTTTGAGTTTTCTTGGGGAGGAGGTGTCCAGACAACAAAAACAGCCGCGAGATTTAAAAAAAACAAATAAATAAATAATGGAGGGGAAAAAAAGAGAAAACTGCCGACAGTCTCCTGTAGCATCTGGGATTTTGTGCCCTTCATCTCTTGCTTTGGTTTAGAGCTCTACCAAGTAATGTGAGTTCAACGCAAGGTTAATTAGTGTCAAGATGCCGCTGCAGGGGATCATTACCACAGATGCATTAAAAGTCACAATTTTGACCTTACTTTTGGCCACGTTGCAGCTCCTCGACGCCGAGCGGCCGCTATGCATATTTTTAATTGCAATGTAAACTGTGACATTTCACCATCGAGCGGACGCAGAGAGGGTTATCACGAGCCAACAGCTAGGTGGCAACATAAACCGCAGCCACAGGAAAGGTAAGAAATGCTGAGGAATTTTGAAACATCTTAAAAAAAAAAAATAATAATAATAATAATAAAAAAAATAATCTGCCAGCCTCAAAACTCCTGACATATCTGAACAGGGTGAAATTTCAGCTTAGGCCTTTTCGAAGTCTGACGGTTCAGTTGCCTTGCTAAGGAAGCCAATGAACTGCGGTGGGTGGACTGAGTCGGGAACAACTGAGCAGCAGTAGAATTTAAAGCCCGAGATGCGGAAGAGCAAACAAGACCAGGACAATAAGGAAGAGGAGGGCAGACTCCTAAAAGAAAATTAAAATATCTATAGATGGCATCCCCTCATCGCTTGGTTTGATCATTAGCAGTGATCAAACAGCCTTAAACAGACCAACTCCTCCATGTCTATGTTGGGAAACGAGACTAAATGTGAGTTTTGGTCTCGGCAAGGGTGAAGGTGCTGGAGCACACCCGCGCCATGGCATCTCCACGGCGCGTGGAGAGGGGAGTGCGTTACACCCCACTGAAACTTCACCGTACTCCCAGCAGTAGTTCAAAAATTATCTTTGTCCATCATTTTCAAGCCTACGGAGCCTGTAATAAATCACCTTGGCTTCACAGTTTGAACGATGCAGCTCGTTAAGTCAGCAGGAAATGTGCAGCGTGCAGCATTTCCCAACCTGCTTGTGAGCAAGCTAAGCAAACACAAAAAATACAAGTCACCTCCTAGAAAATAACGGTTATCTCTACGATCACATTTGGGGGGGGGGGGGAAGAAGAGTTCTCCCCCCACCAACAGAAGGGAGTTTATCCTTAGGGCTCCCAAGACCACAGGCAAGTCATCAGCACGTTCTCTGTGCTGATTCTCAGAAGATATATCTCATTTTGGTGTCTGCTGCTAATATTTGGTCCATGTTGTCCACTACTCACATCTGTTTAGGTGGGATTCAAAAGACGTCTAGATTATAAGAGCTGTCACCAGGTTTGTAATGGCCCTGTAGATCCAAAGGACCTGGACTTGAATTCTATTAGAAGGATTAAAAAGAAGCAAGAAGACTCACACAAAACAAATCCTTTGACTGCCAGAAAGAAAAGTGAAATGTTGCAGATGAAGAGTTTGTTAAGAGCTTGAGCAAAATATATGGGGTTTGAGGTCCATAGCGAGACGAAGATTACAGAGGAATTTAACAGCACTAAAGGTGATTTCGTTTCCAAAAGTCGTACCCAAATCCAGAAATATTTTGCGCTAACACGTCATCCTTTGTGAGCACCATAAAAGATTTGAGACGGTCAAAGTAAACCAACAGAACTAGCCAAAATAACGATTTCCTTCCAGAACTCTTCTCTGGGAGACACAGCAACCCAAGCACACAAAGAGAAGCCAGAAATCATGGAGAAAGTCTGAAATCGCATTAACGGCCAGCACCTAACGAAGCTTCTTCTACTTCAAGACTTCCCCCACACTTCATGCTCCCTTGGCGTGTCATCTTCAGAGCTACAGCCCTTTCTCTGTTGAAGTGCTCCTAAAATGCTTCTCAAAGCCAACGGGTTTCACGTTCTTGACTGTCTTCTAGTTCGGTAAGCAATAATTCCCCCAAGTTTTAAAACGTAGAGGAAAACGTCTACCTGTCAAACTCGATGATCCCGAGAAGCAAGGATCAAGGGGACAGCTAGACAAATAAGAACGCAAAATTTTAATATTAGGAACCCAAATCTTTCCCAGCTAGCAGGTTTCTTGAAGACCTCTTAAGATAATTTTTTTCTGGGTGCGACCTGTAGGAATTTGCACTGAGGTTATTTCACCATCTCAGACTGTAGGACCGCTCGAGTCCCACGCGTGGCACAGGTGTTTATCCCCCTTTCCTTGCTCAGATGGAAAAATGCCCAGGTTAATCTTCTGCGTTATAACAACATCGTTTTATCTTCCGTGCCTGTCTCTTTTGCGCACACGCAAGCAGAACCTCACAGCGCTACCAAAATAAGTAATAATAGCGTCGCTTGTTAAGGGAGCGAGCTGTACTAAATTAGTCTGAAGGCTCATGTCTCAACGAGGAACACGAAAGTCGCTGCAATTTTAAGATCAAACCTTTTCATCACACGTTTTAGGCTCTCAAATTCAGCTCTTGGAAAAGCAGGGGCTATTTCACCAAATACTCCATCTTAAGGGCAAAAAAACCCCCTTTGTTTGAAGTTTTCATGGATGGAACAGTTTATCTTCTGAATTGTTTCCGGCAGAGAAGATAGTCCTGCTGTCCCGCTGAGTGCAAATAGAATGGTAGACAAACAAAACCCCAACAGGAATTTAAGGACCGGCACACTTTGACTTCATAAATGGCCGCACTGCTCCAGTAAATCCAGGTTAGTGCCGTAGTTCTAATTGTACTGTGTATCTCCTAAACATCGTTTATCTTCTAACAGTATCCTTTTAAAAAAAAAACTAAAAAAAAAAAAAAAAAATTACACATGGCACAATAATAAAAAAAAAACAAAACACAACTCCCTGTGGTTAAGAGTCACAGGAGGTGACAGCTCAGGCCTAAAAAAATAAGCTCAACTCTGCAAGCTACAGACGTTGAACAAGCCGGGGCAGGAGCATCCATCCGAAATGCAAACGCAATTGCAACCACCATCTAATTGCCTGTGGACTTAGCAGAAACAGGACTAGAAGTCGTCTACTCTCGACGTCCTTCAGGGACCCCAGTTTCATTGAATCACAGAATGGTTTAGGTTGGAAGGGAACTTAAAGATCATCCAGTCCCATCCCCCTGCCCTGGGCAGGGACACCTCCCACCAGCCCAGGTTGCTCCAAGCTCCATCCAACCTGGCCTTGAACACCTCCAGGGATGGGGCAGCCACAGCTTCTCGGGGTAACCTGCGCCAGGGGCTCACCACCCTCACAGGGAAGAAGTTCTTCCCAATATCTCATCTAAATCTCACCTCTTCCAGTTTGAAGCCATTCCCCCTCGTCCTATCACTCCATGCCTGTGTAAAAAGTCCCTCCCCGGCTCTTCTGGAGCCCCTTTAGGCACTGGAAGGGGCTCGAAGGTCTCCCCGGAGCCTTCTCTTCTCCAGGCTGAGCCCCCCCACCTCTCCCAGCGTGTCCTCCCAGCAGAGGGGCTCCGGCCCTCACAGCATCTCCAGGGCCTCCTCTGGCCCCTCTCCGACGGGTCCATGTCCTTCTTATGTTGAGGGCTCCAGAGCTGGACTCTGTGCTCCAGGTGGGGTGTCACCAGAACAAAGTAGAGGGGCAGAATCCCTTCCCTCGCCCTGCTGGCCACTCAGTTTGAGGTTGACCTAGCTAAAATCTCCAACGTGAAGTCATTCAAGACACAGCTGGGCACAAGACTCCTCTCCTGTGCCCGGAGTACTGTAAGCTCAGATGGTTCTCTCAGAAGCAGAGTGCCTGCTCCACGTGCAACGCAGATCACCACCGATCCTCCAAAATTCAAAAGCCAAATATTGTCTGGGGAAAAAAAAAAAAAAAAAAAAAAAAATCAAGATATCAGAGGTACCAGAGCAGCTCTGCTCCTCTCGGGTAGGGCTTTACTCGGAGCGTGCCACCAACGCTGGATCTCAAACCCACCGCGCAATGTCACGTGGGCCACATTTTTCTCACACCGACAAAGAAATCGTCCCTCTGCTGAGCGACGCTTACGTGCCCTCAGTTCTGAGGGCACCGAATATTTAATATATCCTGCCAAGGGAAAGATGAATTATCTAAATACTATAATAGATTAATGATCCTGGAAGCAGAGGGTAGTTCAAAGGCCAAAGCGGGACAGACAGACGCTCTCTCATCATCCTGTGTAGAGAAGCACCCGAGTCACATCTTTGACCGAGGCAAAGAAAACGCGCACTAAGCGGAGAGGTCACAATTTCCAGTTCGTGGTCTATAATTACCGCAGCTGAAGAGGGCAAAGCAACAATCCTGGAGCGCATGGAGGGTGCTACAGCGGAAGGATGCTCATTAAATGGGACGAGAGAGGCATATGACGCTGTAGGGCAGTATACGCCGAGCGAGCGTGGCAAACCCACACCTGACCCATGCCGAGCAGGGGGGTCCGCACCACAGGTAACCCCCGTGTCACCTGCCAGAAAGCCCTTGTGGAGCCGTTCTGCTGTTTTTCTGTAGTGCAAAGTGACCCCTCCGCTCATGGCCAGGCGCTAATTTGGGATCGCCAGGGCTGCTTTAACACACGGAAAGCGCTTATCCAGGCTGCAATCCTCCAAAATTGCAGGAGAGAGGGCTCATTAAGAGCCCTTTAGCAAGTTCTCCTGCTCTCGCATAAATGATTATATCACTTTGAGAAGCGTTAATGAAACCCTTGAAGTAAAATTCCTCTGTCCTCCCGGGCAGAGAAAACAGTGCATCAGGTAAAGCCGAATCCTTTCTCTTTATCATTTAAGGACACGTCAGTTTACCCAACAACCCGTAACAATAACGAATGAGACACATTTAAGTTCTTGACCATCGCTCTCTCCCCCGTGGCACCCGATGAAGCCTGCACTGGGGTGGCAAGGTAAAACCAAGGTCTCTTCCAAGCCCACATCCACGTGACAAGCGCTACTCCCTGGGGTTGAAAAGGCTGTCTTGAAAATTGAGTGACTGCACAGTTTTGATGAACATCATAAGTCTGGCAAGCGAGCAAGCTTCCTCTGAATAAACACCATGACAAACGGGCACATCATCTGGCCATCTCTCAGCACATCACTGGAGGGCATCGTGGTTTATTCCTGTTCTGCAGACCCCCAAATCATAGAACGATTTGGGTTGGAAGGGACCTTGAAGACCATCCAGTTCCAACCCCCCTGCCCTGGGCAGGGACACCTCCCACCAGCCCAGCTTGCTCCAAGCCCCGTCCAACCTGGCCTTGAACACCTCCAGGGATGGGGCAGCCACAGCTTCTCTGGGCAGCCTCCTCCAGTGTCTCTGAAGCTGGTTTAAAACCAGCACATCCTAAGCAGAAAATGAATCAGAAGACAATTCAAGAGGCTGCCAAGTATACTAGGTGGGCACCACAGCAAGTTTGGGCTCTCGGCGTATGTGTCAGCATCAGCAGTCACAGCATCCCTCCACGTGAAGGGGAGGAGAGAAGTTCTGGGGTGCAGGAGGAGTCGCTGCATTAATATAAAATAGAATTAAAAAGAAATATATACCTACGGAATTGAATAAATTCCACACGGCATTCATTCTGGAGACTGCTAGGAGATATTCTTCCAGCTAGAATGACAATGCGGAAGGTCTTCTCAGTCTGAATTCCCAGCAAACCCACTGAAGGCGTCTTCAGCAAATCTATCCCCATTCAGACCTAAACCACTCGCTTTTCTCGTCTTACTTCACCATCTGTGTGGATGAGTAATGTCCCTTTATTGAATAATAATACAGTTTCTAGCACACAGAACAAATAAATACTTTTTTTCTGGTTTGTTTTCTCCCCCCCACCAACCAAGGCTGCATTTGGGGTTTAGATTAATATGTTGAATGTTTTCTTTATAAATTTCATATTTTTTTTTTTTTACAATGTAGGGAAAGGTGGAATGAATTAAACACACATCACAAGGCACAATCCAAGAAGAAAGTTAAAAAAAAAACAAACAAACAAAAAAAAACCAAACCGAAAGACAAAAAGCTGCCGGGGAATGACTGCTCAATTTGTGACTTTTCGCAATGTTTTACTTTTCATTCTGAAAAAAAGCAAAGGGAAGGGCATGACACGCGGAGGTGCCATAATCCAAAGCACACTGCCTTTACAAGAACACAAGCTATTTAATCTGAATTACATTCCTAGTAGATTATTTAAGATGCGCTTAATACTCGTGTGAGCAATTTAATCCCAATTTAAGTGGCTGCAAATCAGGATTAGCCAACTCCACTCATCTACAACGACTGAATGCATTTTAATTCTGAACAAAATCATCCACTTGGGGATTTATTTTGCTTTAACGCCCTCAAAGTTAAAGCCAATTAGTTAATGCCACAAAGCTGTTGGCTTAAGAAGAAAAAAAAAAAAAAGAAAAAAATATGACCAAAGAAAACATCTAACCTCTACGGGAATCGCTGTGATTTGCCTAGCTGTGAGAATTGACGTTGTAAAGCAGAAGTTTGCATCGAGAGACGCAGCTCTCCCTTTCCACCTCCGCTTTGCGTACGCCACGTGTGTCCGAGCTACCAATATATTCCAAATTCCTGGCGCGTTAACCCAGTTGGGACCTTTATTCCCATCTACCCCGTTAAAACCCCAAACATTTCCATCCCTGAGTGCCAACCGACTCGATTCGGTCGGTTCCCAAACCACCGGAGAACTCCCTGAAAATTTGCGTTGTGTTTTGGTACGCAACTGCACGCACCTGGGGAAGTCCCGTAAATGGTAAGAAAGGACATGTCTAAAGGCAGCTACGCTCGCCGACGTTCAGCCAGGAAGCACGGAAGGCTCCGAGAGGTGACGCGCACGTGCTACGGAGACTACGCATCCTGGTGTTGGATGGCTCTTCTGCCAAAGCTACACACGGCATCGAGCCATCACGCCGGCCGGAGAACAACCAGGAAAACTGGCTCAGATATTTACGGAGACAAAAGCTGCATCTCAGAAGACCACAACAAGGGTGACGCCCCAAGCTCTTGAACAGGTTCATTGAAAACCAAGAGGTCCATAAGTTCCCCTATGAGCCTTGGGATGTTCTCATAGCCCAAGGTCCAGCTCCATCTTCCCCCCGTGCAATGCTTTGTAAACTCATGACAATCCTTATGCATCCTTTATTTTCCAACTTCTGCTGGGAGGACAGGCTGGGAGAGTTGGGGGGGGTTCAGCCTGGAGAAGAGAAGGCTCCACGGAGACCTTAGAGCCCCTTCCAGTGCCTCAAGGGGCTCCGGGAGAGCTGGGGAGGGACTCTGGATCAGGAAGAGGAGCCATGGGACGAGGGGAACTGGTTTTACAGTGCAAGAAGTGAGATGTAGATGAGATATTGGGAAGAAGTTCTTGCCTGTGAGGGTGGTGAGCCCCTGGCGCAGGTTGACCCGAGAAGCTCTGGCTGCCCCATCCCTGGAGGTGTTCAAGGCCAGGTTGGACGGGGCTTGGAGCAACCTGGACTGGTGGGAGGTGTCCCTGCCCAGGGTAAGGGGATGGAACTGGATGATCTTTAAAAGGTCCCTTCCCACCCAAACCATTGTCTGAAAACCTCTCCCGGGGCACGGCTTTGCATCACTGGGATGCAAGTCATCCTCTTCTGGGAGCTGACAAGTCTTGCACCCGCGCTGCCTGGCTGAGCTGACACAGCTGACAGTTCTCAGGCAACTATGCAATTACCGTTCACGACTTCAACTCTTTCCTTCGGCTTTTCCAGCGAGTCTGAGACGCGCTTTCACTCTACGCTTCTCACAGTAATAGCTCAAATACTTGCAGGAAGAACACACTTTGCTGAAAGGCATCATGTTTTCTTCTCTCCCCTTCTAGGACGGGGAAGAAGCATGCTCGCAAACAAAATCCAGCTCGTGCCGAGCTTCGTTAAGTCTCTGCAACTAATGACAATCCCTTTGGGTCCCAGCTAGTGATTTATTTCCCCCCCACTTTCCCTTAAAATTCATCCCGCTTCGAAGGCGAATTAACGCTTTGCCAGAATAACCCTAGTGCTGAATTTTTGCAGCAATCGCCGCTGAAATGCCATTTAAAAAAAAAAAAAAAAAAAGTGCCGTTAGAAAAACATACTGGAAAAAAAAAAAGAAAAAAAAAAAGTGGGGGAATTTAAAAGGGGAAAAAATAGGAAAAAAAAAAAAAATTTAAATTCCTGAAATTCCCTCAGACATTTTAGTGAGGGATGCAGATGCAGCCTAGAAGCATCCAGTACAAACATATATTCTGCAAGCTTTTAATAATAATACAATAAACTTGTAAAAAAAACCCTGCTTTGACAGGCTCTTTTTCGGGAGAATTTGATAAATTGGTGTTTTATAGGCACAATTTTAAAGGTTCATTTTAACGCCATCTAAAAGGCAGCAACTATTGTATTACATGGCAGTCACTGGTGAATCAGCTTTTGTAAAAACCTTTGCAAACAGCTGAAAAGAAAGAAAATGAGATAGAGAAATAATGGCTATTATACACGCAAGAAAGCAACTTTAAAAGATGCAGCATATATCAGGGAAGGCATTACCAGCCTCTTGTTAAATTCAAATATGCTTTGAGATGCATATTTGAATTTTTTTTTTTTTTTTTTTTTTTTTTTTTTTTTTTTCTTCCCCCCCTCCAAAAAGCACCCAGACAAAGGCAAATAGCTCCTGGTAGAGCATATGCCACAGAGAAAATGTAAATGTAAAAGCAGACCTGAAAAAAAAAAAAAAAAAATCTCGGGCGCGATCTTATCTCTCAGAGCGTTTTAGGGGAGGATTATATTCCAGTGAGTAAAAAGTAATGAAGTCTGTGACACTGAGATTTACCGCGCCAGAGCAGAAGCTGCTTGATACCCCAGGGTTGCCGCGTCCGCCTGAATTAGCTGCATTTCAGCACCCAGAATCCTCTCGCGCTGACCTCCTTCTCAAAGTGACAATCTTCCCCAGACTGTAGCTGGTAAGCCTTGTATCGAGCAAAAATAAATATATATATATATATATATATATATATATATATATAAAAATAGAATTAAGCAAGCGGAAGCAAAATCGTGCCGCTTTTCCAGCGGATTAAGGCTTGTGCGCGGAAAGCTTCCTCCGTGGCATTCGTAGAGCTGCGCAACACCACAGTATGGTCCCCACCAAATTTATTCGGTCCTAGTGTTGCCTTGTTGCTCCCGTCTTTCCGTACTCTCCTTGTATAATTGATTTTCCACCACGCGTCCGTAGCCCGTACCGGATCCCAGTCGCCGCCTTGGCCGAGCAACGTGGCGTCTTCCACTTTTCCTCGCTTTCAGGAGATCTTGTTAGCAAGCCCGAGGAGCTGGAGCGGCTTTCCCACAGCTACTGGAAGCAACGGACCACGCAAAGCCTTCCCCAAGCCTTGGCGCCACCAGACCAGGTGAAGAGAAGCCATGTCCAAGCCCGGCACCTCCACCACTTGGAGCTCACGGGCGGCCGGTTCCCTCCAAAGAGCTGTGAATGAATGAATTCCTCCTACACGAGCTTCGCCCGAAGACAAATCAACCCCAGAGAGCAAATCTGGTTCCTGCGTAATTAATGGACTCTGTGAGCCATCACTCGTGGCGCCTATGGGCTGTCCAAATTCCGTAGACGCGGAATTACCTGCAGGCATCTCTCCAATGCCGGGGCGTGAAAGGATGGAGGCTGAAAACATTTAAGCGCTTTTTGATAAACGCTCTGGCCGCTTCCCCAGGTGCTGCCGTGTCGGGGCTTAATAGCGTTATCGCCGTGATAGTGTTTGGACTTATTTCTCACCCCGTCACAAGACGGTGGAGAAAGGTGCAGCAGCAGCAGCTCGCGACCTGCCAGTCCAGATAAGCCTCTCCCGTTCCTCCTCCGTGCCTCCGCTACCCAACGCGGATATTCTTCAAAGGATTCCCGCAAAACGCCGGAAAGCCCTGCAATCCTCAGGTCTGCTGATTGACACCCAGTGCTTTCCAGGGGAGGGGTACACTCCTTTGGGAAAGTCATAGAATTATAGAGCTGCTGAGGTTGGAAGGGACCTTTAAGATCATCAAGTCCAACCATTAACCTAACCTGACAAAAACCACGTCCCCAGGTATCACTTCAACCCTTTTTTTTTTTTTTTTTTTTATAAACACCTCCAGGGATGGCGAAACCACCCCCTCCCTGGGCAGCCTATTCCAATGTTTGATAACCCTTTCGTTGAAAAATAAAAAAAAAAAATAAAAATTTCCTAATATCCAATCTAAACCTCGCCTGGCATAACTTGAACCCATTTCCCCTATGCTACGCTATCAAGCGTAACCCCTCCAGAGATGTCCTTGCAGACTCCAGGGGCAGAGGAAATTTCCTGCTAAAAGTGCACAAAACCGCCCATCCCGTAAGCACGGAGCAGCAGCAAGACCCACAGCTCTCCTCGGGAAAACACACATTCATAAAAAAAAAAGAAATTCTACATACCGTGTAACGACAGGAAAAGCCACTTTAACTATCCCCATCTCCATCTGCCCTTCTCCACACCACCCACACAAGCTATTTGCATATTTATCGCATATTTATATAGCGCACCTCAGTGGGATGCTCCATGTGCCACCAACATACGTGTCCTTTTGGTCTCCAAGCCCGTACGTCCCTTGTGTGCGACACCAGGCCCACCCACACACCACCACACTCCCCCCCAAAAAGCCACAACAAAGACGCTGCAGAAGAAATATCACCCGTCTTCCTCCCAGATTGCGAAATATTTAGTGTAACCAGCAATAAACTGACCGCATCTGCTGATGCCCGTTATTTCCTCCCATGGTATAGGTTCCAAAGGTTGGAAGGGACCTTAAAGACCATCTAGTTGCACCCCCCTGCCATAGGCAGGGACACCTCCCACCAGCCCAGGTTGCTCCAAGCCCCGTCCAACCTGGCCTTGGACACCTCCAGGGATGGGGCAGCCACAACTTGTTGAAATTCGTGAGGTTCGCACAGGCCCACCTCTCCAGCCCTGTCCAGGTCCCTCTGGATGGCATCCCTTCCCTCCAGCGTGTCGACCGCTCCACACAGCTTGGTGTCGTCGGCAAACTTGCTGAGGGCGCACACGATCCCGCTGTCCATGTTGTCAACACAGATGTTAAACAGTGCCAGTCCCAGTACCGACCCCTGAGGGACACCACTTGTTGCCACTTGGACATCGAGCCATTGACCGCAACTCTGAGCGCGGGCATCCTGCCAACTCCTTATCCACCAATAAAGCAGCTAAGGATCCACCTTAGCCTTCAAACACTCCCAGTCTAGCATCACCACTGGTTTGGCCCGTCCAGTTGCCCTGGTACACCCGTGAACCTTGCCAGGCAGAGAAGCATAGATGCTCCAAGGTCTCCAAAGCTTTATTCATTCACCTGGAGATCCACTTGGACACTCTGTAGGTGACATATGTTCTTCTAGCACCACGGCAAGTGCAGAAGCCACCCAGGTCGCAAGCAAGCTTGCAAGATCTTCTATATCCCCCTGCAGCAATCTCACATAGTCACTTCTCAGAGACTATCACACCAATGACTACATCTTCTCTCTCCTCCTACCATCAACTGGGAAATAACGGGCCAAATAATTCCCATTCGGCCAGCACTGGAGCACAGAGACTTTCCCAAAGAACACAAGGCCATCCAAGCAGCATTAATTCCTTCCAAATTAGGGTGGGGAGGTCTGAGCGTAATCTCCTGCAAGACCTCACCATCTTCACCAGCTCAGCTCCAGCAGCCCCCAGCGGAGCACAGGATTAGAGAAGTCCGAACGGTCTCCGAGCAAGCTGGAAAACATCAGCCTCGGGCACAGAGCTGCTCACGCCGAAATTCACTGGAGTGCGGCTGCATTAGCACAGCTCTGCGCCCAAGGTTAATTATTTCTGGCTCCGTCAGGGCTGATTCACCTCCAGCGGCGTGCTGACACAGCCGAACTCGGCCTCAGAAATAATTCTGAGGTTTCTGCGGCACACTGCATTATTGCACAGCGGAACCAGACCCGGAGTGGTTTTTTACTCCTTTCAAGGGAGCGCGTGAAGGGGTAAAGCCAATCTTGGCTCGTTCCTCCTTAAAATAACGACTACGTGCCCGCACATAGGCGGCTTCCAGGCCCCAACGGGGAAAGATGCAACCTACCCTCTGGTTGCCAGAGCTGCAAAGTTAAGCAGCTTATGTAGGACAGCTGCAGATACAGCTAATAAAAAATTAAAAAAAAAAAAAAAAAAAAAGAAAAGAAAAGAAAAAAACACAAAAAAAACCCCACCCCACAAACAATCAGAAAAAAAAACTCCAACAAATAAAAAAAACCACAACACCAAAACCATGACACACACAACCGAATCCTCACAAACAAGGAGAAAACAAACAAAAAAGACAACAGGGAGACCTCCCCCCCCCCCCAAAAAAAAAAAAAAAAGAGAACACAAAATCCAACCCCTCCCCCAAACGCCGCATGACAAGGACTCTTCGGGGGGGACGATCTACATTTTAAAGCCAAAACTTCAAACAGATCAAACCACCCGATTCTGGCAGAGATTTCCCACAGGCCCCTTTCCTCCGGCTCCTCCCGCTATCCCCATCCTCCTCCAAGTAAAAGTCCGATTCCGAATTCTTCTCTCCCACCTGGAGGCCGCTCGTCCTCATCTCTAGCTCATTTTTAGGGTGTGTTTTGGTGTTTTTTTTTTTTTTTTTTAATTTATCTTGTGCAATATGTAACACACTGGCAGAGAAAGGTACCGCTTAAGTGGTGTATATATCAGTAACGTATATAACATACGCGGCATAAAAAGTGGATTTCATTTCTAATTAAGTGCAGGAGGAGGAACAGGACCCCTAAATGCCACTTGAACAATTCCCAGCGCCTCCGTTTTCTGCATCCTCCGCTTTTCCGCCCCTCTCCGCCAAAGACTCGGCTGAAATCTCCAAGTTTGCCAAAGAACTCCCCGTCAGCGCTCACAGCGCTGCTAATTAGTAAGGTGTGGGTGCTAAATTGGAAGTTGAGGGGAAGAAATCATGGAATTAGCCAACGGGAACGAGTTCAGAAGCTGCAGAACAGCCCAGCGCTGTTATAAAAATATTCCTAGAAGAGGCATTTTATTTCAGAGAAAAGCGAGCGAGCGAGCTAAGCGTCGATTTTCGGTTACATTAATGCGGGAAAAGCACCCAGTCTCATTTGGTTTCCCCATCCCAGCTCCTTTAATAGCACTACTGATTTCCTCTGCTTGGGTATGATTAGTCAGGGGGGTTGGGGAACCCCTTCTTTTTCTCTGATGGAACATAATTTGCAATTCAGATCTTAGTTACGGTGACTCAAGGAAGAACGCTTTCATTAAAAAAAAAAAATAATAGGAGAAATGGAGGAAAGATGCAAGTTTAGGGCTTCAAAATGAGAATGAATTAAACCTCCAGAAGTGCCACAAGCTGCAAGTTGAGGAGACCCTTCAAGGTACCATGAAATAGGAGTGGTGTCATGAAGAACCAAAGCCTTGTATTTTTATTTTTTCCCCCTTAAAACGAGTAATTTCTGGGCAACACGGCCAGCATAGCAACCCTCTGACCTAGGCAGAGGTCCAGAAGGAAAAAAAAAAAAAATTAAAAAATGAAAAAGGCGGCAAAATTCAACAAATCGCCCGCTGCTGACATGCGCCATCCCGAAATATAACTAAAGCAAAATATTTCAGGGGTAAAACTTGACCTAAAGGCAAACACTCAGACCTGTTCTGTGGCAGCCTGAGCATTTGATGAGTCATTAAGACAAAAAAAAAAAACAAAAACGAGGATTTTGGAGCGGGATGAAATATTTCCACCTGGTAGGACAAGGCTGCTGTGCCACGCGCGCTCTTGGCTTCTGGCCAACCCTAAGCAAGAAACTGGGCAGTTTGGGAAGGTTTAATTCAAAGAGGTGAAGCAAGTAAGAGCCAAAAAGGCAAAGAAGCTGCGAGAAGAGGCAACAGCTTTCCCAGTGTTGCAGAGCAGCCGCAGCCAAAGGTCCTTCTCCTACACGTCCCGGCCAACAACGGGTCAAGACCACGGTCAAACGACTTTTTCAATGCAAAGCAGAAGCAGCCACGATCTCCTTTTTCTTTGGCTTTTATTCATCGAATTCTGGCACAGGAATCCCCGGCACACACACACACAAAAAAAAAAAAGCTGTGCTGTTACTCATTCTCATGCAAATATCCCTCGGAAATACAAAACCAGGGGGAAGCCTTGTACATACACATCCAGCCCTGGGGCATCCTGCTATTCAAGGGAATTCAAAGGATTAAGGAGCTGTGTTTTGGAAGGAAGCACTGGGCCTAAAGAAAAAAAAAAAAAATTTTTTTTACGTTTAGTTGTGGTGCTCAGCCTGATAAGAGAATATCTGCAAATTCAACCTTTATATCCACCTGCTCAAAATTCACCTTAAATCAAGACAATTTAGCCATCCTAGACCACACCTTTGATGCAAAAATAATTAAAAAAAAAAAAAACCACACACATCAACCCAACCAATCATATGAAATAAGAACACACACTTTGGGCTTAAAATAACACGGAAAAGCAGCACTAAGCAGGCGCAGATACGGACAACTTAATGCTCATGACCTGGTTTAGCATTGCGTATTTTGCATTTCAAGACAGAAAAGAAGAAGAAAAAAAAAATAAAAAAAAATGTGCCGTCACAGCAGAATCCGTAGCTCTGTAATCATCTCGGAGTGCCACGCAATTACACTATTCTAGGATTTCTCTCCGGGGCTGACGGCATAAATAATCCTGGGGAATTCAGCGAAAGGGATCTGCTCTCAGGTGAATTGAAGAGTCTGTAATTTCAGATGCAGAAATGGCTTCTAATTACAGTGAGCTGAGAGAGAGAAGAAAAAAAAAGAGAAAAGAAAAGCTAAATAATTTGGCTTTTTTATACGTGCCAAGAGGCTCCGTTTACATCCGAAGGCTGCCACGCGCCTGGTCAGTTTGAAAGGACGAGTCCAAACGACGTGTCCACCTCCACCTCCGTACACTTAAGACGTATTTCGTGGGAAAGGAGGAGCGAGCTGTGCTGCGCTATGTTGCCTAGCGATTTTATAGGGTAGATATTGAAGACTGAAAGCATTTGTAACCCACTTTGCACGAAGAATCCATGAATCTCGGTGTTTCACGCGGACACCAACCCTCCAGCAAGCTCCTATTAGCACTAAAAAAAAAAAAAAAGAAAAAGCACAACACCTCCCCCTCCCAAAAAAAAAAAAAACCAACCCACAACTTCTTAAATTCTGGTTTAACGAATAGTTAGGAGCTATGAAAATAATCAACCTCTAGTAGATGGAACAACCTTCGTCAAGACAGCATCCCTTTGATGGGTAGTGTGGAGCTCTATCTACCACCGTTCATCCTACCCGCCTCATTTTTCAGCTTAAAAAAGAAAAAAAAAAAAAAAAAAGGAAGTTACATCGCTCTGAGAACCCTTGTCTAATAAAAAAAAAATAAAAATAAAAGCGTCCCTGACATGCCATCGGGAGAGCAAGGACCACTCAAAGCACCCTTGCTGCTTCGAGCGTGTTCAGCGGACCCGTGCTCTCTTCGCACTGAAAAGAAGAGGGTTTGGACGTATTTTAGCCTCGGCGGCAGCTGAGCAGGGCAGACGGCGGCTCCAAGCACGGCTATTTCCGAATTCACGAGAACGTCACCCCCGGGGGAACCCATGCCAGGAACCGTGCTTCGTTCCAGCTGGAAACGAAGAGCGATTCCGCACCTCACGCCTCTTGTGGTGGTGAAGTGGAGGGAGTAGAAAGAAGTAGGTTTCAATTCTCGCAACAAGTCTAAACAGATCAGTGTTTTAAAACCACAAAGAAGAGGAAATATGCGGTGGCTCGACCCCGTTGTTTTTCACGGCGGAGAAATGCCTGCGAGGCCTCGACGGAGGGAACCCGCTGCCCTTTTGCTCCTGAACCTCACGGCTCCTGGAGGATGCTCAGCTGCTTTGCAACCCTCACAAGACCTCCCGCCAAGCGGCGGTGGCCTTTCCTTGCAGGGTCTTCTCCTGGAGAACAACCTCCCTTACTTCCAGGCACAACAGGGCAGCAGATGCAAGGCTCGCAGGAGGTTATCAGCTGGTGCCAAACACTATTTTCTCAACCCTTTTTTTTCCAGCTTTAACCAGTAAATGCTCATAACAAGTATAGTTTTAACTACACCTACACAATCCCCCTGTTACGCATCTGAAGGACACGAACCAACTTCTCAGCAGGAACCACCAGCCGTGGCGGAGGCAGTCCTAACCCCAGCCAGCGCCAAGCTTGGGGACACTCTTTGTCACACCAGGTCAAGCATCTGGTCACGTAGTTACGCGACCTCCTGTCCAGACTTGGCTCGCAACCAGCACGGACAGGCAAATGCACCGCAAAAGCGGTTTCCCACCATTATTTATTAGACAGAAATATAAAAGCTTAGTAGAGAACACACCAAAACACTGCTGTTTTAACGGCGGTTACATACCGTGAATCCACAGAATAACTTAGGTTGGACTAGATGACCTTTGGAGGTCCCTTTCCAACCCCCAAATCGCACTTTTCTCTGGCTTCAGTCACGACCTGAAGCGATAGGCTTAGTCCGAACCATTTTCGAAGGTGAAAAAATGAGAAAGAAGCTCTTTCTTAACGTAAAGGTCATCTGGCAAAATAATCTAAGTAAGCCGGCAACACAAATAGACTTCAGCACGAACATGGAAGGCCGTCTTCCAACGTGAAAGCCAGGCTGCACCTTCCAGCTCTATCTTGCATGTAAAGTCCAAGAGAGAAGTTACGTCACCATTTTACTGGGATAGACGGAAGGTGTTTTCCAGGCGCTATGGACGGAAAGACACCGATTCCCACAGAAATGTTCCTGCTCGATGCATTTTGAGATGCGAGCCTCCGCACCAACGCGCGTTTCGTTTACTGTTTGTCACCCGTGGTGAGCAGGTTTGCCTCTGCTCGAAATCAAGTTGCTGACTGTCGCTAAACTGCGCCCCAGAAGATATTTCCAACCAGTACACCTTATTTTCGTCACGGCCAGGGCTCCCAGCATTCACCCCAGAAAACAGACAGGCAAATACACCTCCAAAATGCAAAGCATATCCATCTAAGTGTTGATTCCACCTCATGTTAGAGACCAAAAAAAAAAAACCACCAACCCCAAACCCGTCAGTGACGTGGGCACAAGCTATTAACTCTTTTGGTACGGCAATTTAAGATCTTTTTATATCAGCTGCCTGTCTGTCTCCCTCCCACCTCCTATCACTTCCACTCCTCCCTACAACTCCAGAACTTCCCAACTCATGAAGTTCAAAGGCAAGTGGAGGTCAACGTTACCTGCTGTCTCCACTGACCAGCACCGCAGGAAACATCCAACTTGTGATGCGCACAAGTACCACAACCTGCTCCGATATTGCTGAGGTTTTTTGAGCGCTGGGGAGAGTCAAGAAGTCATGTACAACTGTTTCGATAAACTTGAAGATGTAAATGACACGGAAGTACCACAAAACGCTTCTTTTAGATACCATACCAAGGGTGTGCTTGCAAGCACCTGAGACAATAACAAGCTGCTAACATTGGGCGAGACTAAAGTTTGACGAGAACGTCCCATTTTTATATTACAAACCCTGACTGAAACCAGTTGGGTGTCACAGAGTATCCGTAAGAATATTAATAATTCAGCTTTGAACAGGAAAAGTGAAAGCACGAACAGCAGTGACCGGAGGAGATATTTGGTCTTTACGGGATTGCGCTCAGTGCCTATGACAGGGCTCAGCAGAGGTTTGGTGATCCTGGAAATTCGCCTGGAAGTGTGACGGTTACTCATTAGAAAAGGATATGCGCATATTTCAAAGACACTCTGCTTCATGGTGAACTCCTGTCACTTTGGGGCTAAGTGTTGCCAGTTTTCCCAGACTAATTGGTCTTCTAGGAAAGGACATGGAGCTTAGCGTTGGATCAGAGAAACGGAGACCTTCTTTGTTACAAAAAAACCCCAAAAAAAAAATAAAAAAAACCCCATCAGCACAGCCTGCTTCTCTCTTGAGATTACAACGGATTTTCCTTTGTTCAATATTTCACAGTGCAACAAAACTCCCTTTATTCAACCCACAGGAATGTTTCCCCTGTTACATTGGCAAAAAAATCTTCCATGCAGATGATAATGGTGTCCCCCCCCCCCCCCCGCCTCCCCCCCATTTTCTAAAATAAATTCCGTGAGAAAAGTCTGCTGTGAATTCATGCACTCTGCCCGAGGCAACCTAGGAGGAGGCTGGCAACCAACGCTTGGGGAAAAAATAAAATAAAATAATAATAAAAAAAAAAATCAAAAATCCCCAATTTTGGGCCTATCTGTGAACCCCAAGGAGAGGCGTTTGTCTTGCCCGATGTCTGATTTTTATCCCTTCCAAGGGACAACCGGCGCATGAACCCTTCCCAGGACAGGAGCCAACTGCAACAGCAGGAGCAACAAGGAGTAATCTGGTTGCAACCAAGCGGAGCTCAAGCAGCGAATGAAATACTACTCAACCCGTGCTGTGAAGTTCATCGTCATTTCAACCACGGCCAAAACTCTCCTGTGGTGGGGACAGGGGTCAGCCGAGACACACGCACATGGTCTCGTAGCTGCAGATTCAATAGGAAGCACTCGGCTGTTGTCCATCCACCTGACCAAAGACTCTGACCAAACGAGGAGCCCAACTGGAAAGCCACCTGCATCATCTGGGTGTTGAGTGTCTCCTTGCAGTGACCCAAGCTGGGGTGCACAGAATTGGAGGGGGAATTATATATATATATATATAAAAATCATGTAATACCTAATTAATTCAAGCAAATTGTATGACTTTTTTATCAAAGAAGGACTAACCTGATCAGCCTGATCATACTGATGGGCCAAGAAGCTGTCACCGTGGCATTTCATTGAGAGTCTGTAGGAAAACCCACTCCAAACGCCCACCACCAGAACTGGCGCGTAGAGCTGGTTGAAAAAAAAAAAAAAAAAAAAAAAAAAAAAAAAAAAAAAAAGATGGGAAAAGCTTGAAATTCCCCGCCCGATTTTTGGAATCTTCTAACGAAAAAGAAGCTTTTGCAAGAAAGAAAAATGAACGTAATAAAAATTCAGGAGTTAGGACAGGGTAATTTTCAGTAAATTCCATTTTGGAAAATAAAAATAAGAGAAGTCTGCAATTTCTTCCCTTAACCCATACTAGGAGCTTCAGCTATGAAGGTCCTTTTTCTTGGAGTGGTGGAGAAGGACTGATTCGGAACAAACCTTCCTCTGGAACCAACTGTCCCCTGCAAAAGGGGGGACACCGGTGGGTACAATCGCTTCCTTTTCACATCTGAATTTCAGACATCCAAAATGAACACCTGCTTTGGAGAGAACCCAAAACCTTCTGTCACCAAAAGGGCCAAGACATAAGACATGTGACCTGAGAATGGTCCATGCTTATTTGGGACCGCGTTTCTGAGAAGGAATCCACCCCATTTGTGTCACTACCGGGAACGGCAGAACCTCCTCTACCCAAGGATAAAGTTTTGCTCTTGAGACCACCAACAAGAGCTGAATGCGCCGCTTCTGCCAGGAGCCAACACCACCTGAGCTTCGGGCTGTAAAGTCACTAATTTAGCCCCCAAACAAGCTGCTGTGCAACGTTCCTGGCATCCACAGGGCAGCACCCCTGGAGACCTTTGTCCTGCAGCCATCCAGGCTCTTTTTCAGGTCTACAGGAGTATCTGGCACCGCAGGACACACTGGAACCTCTCCCTTGCTCAGCACACCGGGACGGTGGACCTCTTTGTGAAGAGCAGTCCTCCACCCTCGTCAGCAGCAACGGGCTTGATGCAAGAACTGTTTGGCGGAGTTTTCCGGCAGCAGGGGAGGTGAGATGACCATAATAGTCCTTTTTCTAACCTAACATTTTTTCCCCCCCACCCCACGACGAACCCACGTTCCACACCTCCTTTGGAGCAAGAAGAAAAACTCCCCGGCGCACAACCGTGACCTGCAAACGAGAAGCACGGACATCGCACGCCAAGCCGCCAGCAGGGACGCCTTCCTAATGATGCCCATAACTCACCATTTGGCTCGCACCCGCCAGCGCCAAGTAGGACGTGACCTCCCATGGCAGCAAGGAGCATCCTAAACGCACCGCTTATTTCCAGCGGAAGGTGTTGAACAAGAGCATTAACAACCCCAGCTACAGGAGCGCGGGAACTTTTTCCAGCGATTCCTTCCTCCACTACAAGCTTTAGGTTATAACAATCATAGAATGGTTGGAGTGGGAAGGGACCTTAAAGACCACACAGTTCCAACCGCCCTGGGCAGGGACACTTTGCAGTAGACCGGGTTGCTCCAAGCCCCATCCAACCTGGCCTTGAACACCTCCAGGGATGGGGCAGCCACAGCTTCTCGGGGAAACCTGGGACAGGGGCTCACCACCTTCACAGTCAAGACTTTCTCCCTGATATCTCACCTAAATCTGCCCTCTTCCAGTGTCAAACCGTTCCCCCTCATCTCATGGCTCCCCTCCCTGATCCAGAGTCCCTCCCCAGCTCTCCCGGAGCCCCTTTAGGCACTGAAAGGGGCTCCGAGGTCTCCACGGAGCCTTCTCTTCTCCAGGCTGAACCCCCCCACCTCTCCCAGCCTGTCCTCCCAGCAGAGGGGCTCCAGCCCTCCCAGCATCTCCGGGTCCTCCTCTGGCCCCGCTCCACCAAGTCCATATCACTCCTTACGTTTGCAATAACGCAATCCACTTCGAAAAACACCCTGACAGCTCTGAAAACAGCACAGATCCACCAACCCTGGGAGCAGCAGTGCAAAAACCAGGCGGAGGATGAGATTTCCCACCCCAGGGGAAAAGAAAGCACGGGTTCGGTGTGCAGCTCCATCCCCACGTGCGCATCACCAAAGCCGGGCGTGGAATGGGCCCTCTCGCGGCAAGCGCCGCAAGCGAGAGCTGCGCCGGAGAAAAATCTTCCAGCCACAGCGTCAGACAAGCTGGTAGGCAGCAGAGAGAGGAAAAACGCTGCACTGCCTGCGGCGAGGCTGGCAATCTCCGAATCGCCCGGGTTACCAACCTGGAAAATCATACGGAAGATTAAAAACATATAATTTCTTCCTAAATTATTTGAAGGTGGGGAGAGGGGAAAGGGGTGGGGGGGGAGGGAATAATGGCCAGTTGCCTGTGAATTATGATCATCCAGGCACATTAAAAAAATAAAAAATAAAAAATAATCGAGCATTAAACGCAACCACTCTCCACTGCTATTTTTTTTTTTTTTAAAGACTATAGAAGGTATTTTTAAGGTTTAAAAATAGATTAAGTACCCTACATGCTTCATAGAGATTTCACTCATATACCTCCAGCTGCAGAACACACACACACCCCGAAAATAATAATTCGGGTATAAATAGGAGATTTTGAGGCTCTTTTAGAACCCAATCTTCCTTTGATAAAACACAACCGCATTTTCAAACGGATTTCCCCCCAGTTCCTCTGCTGCTCTGCTCCCCAGCACGCCGTCGGAGGAGGTTTCCTCCTGTTTGAGCAAACTCAGTCCGGTCTATGCGGTCTTTTCGCTATTTCAATTGCGGAGAATCACCTTAGCCAGTCTCAATGACAACGCTGTCACCCCGACAGGAACGCGTCGCGCTCCCCGGTAACCGCAGTGTCAGTCGCTCCACGCCAGAGAGCAAACAAGCCTAAAGGGTTGTTTCGCCCCGATGGTAACACCGGTTGCGATCGCCAGCTCGCCGTGGCCTTTTTACACCCCCGCCGCAACACACCATGCTCGGGCTGTGCCGCCGCGTAAAGGACACGCCGCGCTCAAGACCCTGCAAAAAATAAAATAAAAATAAAAAAAAAAAAGGATCGCTAAAACCGAGCAAAAGTGGACGTTGCCTTCCAGAAGTGAGGAAAAGGGGGGGGGGGGGGGGGGGAGGGGGGGGAATTAATAAAATACAAAAAGCGGGATTAAAGCACCAGTAACCATCATCCCGACACCTCCAAACTGCCCACTCGGAACCCTTCTGCCCTGTAAAAATCCACTCCGGCCACCTCGCGCTTCAAATTCAGTGGCTCGAGCTGCATTCCCACGGAGCCACGCGTGCCTGGCGAGGGTGAGGGTGGATCCTACCTCTCTCTTTTCGGGGCGAAGCGGTAAAACCGAGCACAGCAGCGGGAGGCACATCTGACAATGACACTGCAATTTCATGGAACGGGATATCGTCGAACGCTTTGGGTTGGAAGGGACCTTAAAGACCATCCAGTTCCAACCCCCCTGCCATGGGCAGGGACACCTTCCCACTAGACCAGGTTGCTCAAAGCCCTGTCCAACCTTGCCTTGAATTTATCAATTTATCAAGAATTATTCAGGCAGGGGGTGTGGGGGGTGGGGGAGTGGGAAAGGAAAAAAAAAAAATTATAAATTCCCAAAACCATCGCCATGACCTGATCCCTTTCTGTGTTATTCTCACCCGACGCGAGGCTGAGCGTTAAAAGCCAAAAAGTCTGGAGGATAAACGTTGAGGGAGGGAGGGGGGAGGTGGGAGCTCCTGAGCTCCACCGGTGATGCTGGAAAAGGAGGATGCGGGGGGGGGGGGGGGACGGGGACCGGCGCATCCCGCACCCCGCCGGCTTCATCTCCCCCTCCCAACGCAACCCCCCCCCCCACCCGTGGATTTTCCTCCCTCCCCCCTCCCCCCCCCAACCCCCGGCCACTCTCACCTCTCCCACGGCGTGCCTAGAGGGGCATCGCTCCGGCCGTTCCCCCGCCGTCCATGGCCGGTTGAGCTGCGGGAGAACGGCGGAGCATCCCGCAGCGGCGGAGCATCCCGCACCGGCGGAGCCGGGCAAGAGCCGCTGCCGCAGGGGCCGCCCCGCCCCGGCTCCGCGCAGCGGCGGAGGAGGAGGGAGGAAGAGGAGGAGGAGGATGATGATGATGATGATGAAGAGGAGGAGGCGCCCCCCCGCCCCGCCCTACGGCCGCAGCATCGGTGCGGCGACCGGGGATAGACGCGGTGGTACCACCACCACCACCACCACCCCCTCCTCCTCCTCCTCCTCCTCCGGGTACCCCCCACCCAGCGCATCCCACACCCGATGGACTGGAGAACATCAGCATCCCCTCCTCCCCCCGCCCGGAGGTGGAATTAGGGTTGCCTGTTAATTGTTAATTACAAAGCCTGTTAATTGTTAATTACAAGGCACTCGCAGGTGCAGGCATTTAACAAAAAAAAAAAAAAAAAAAGGCAATAAAAGGTAAAAGTGGGGTTAAATGCCTTCATTTGGTATTGGTGGCACTCAGGGGGGTGGGGGGAGCAGTCTCTGTTCCCAAGTAATAAGTGATAGAATGAGAGGGAACGGCCTCAAGTTGTGCCAGCGGAGGTTTAAATTGGATATTAGGAAAAATTTCTTCACCCAAAGGGTTGTCCAGAGTTGGAACAGGCTGCCCGGAGAAGCGATGGAATCACCATCCCTGGAGGGATTTAAAAGATGAGTAGATGTGGTGCTGAGGGACATGGTTTATGGGTGGACTCCATGATCTTAAGGGGCTTTTCCAACCAAAATGATTAGAATCATGGAATGGTTTCATTTAGAAGGGACCTTGAAGACTTCCAGCCCCTCTGCCATGGGCAGGGACACCTCCCCCCAGCCCAGGTTGCTCCCAGCCCCGGCCAACCTGGCCTTGAATACCTCCAGGGATGGGGCAGCCACAGCTTCTCGGGGAAACCTGGGACAGGGGCTCACCACCCTCACAGGGAAGAAGTTCTTCCTCATATCTCATCTCAATCTCCCCTCTTTCAGTGTCAAACCGTTTCCCCTCATCCCAAGGCTCCCCTCCCCGATCCGGAGTCCCTCCCCAGCTCTCCTGGAGCCCCCTTAGGCACTGGAAGGGGCTCTGAGGTCTCACCGGAGCCTTCTCTTCTCCAGGCTGAATAATTATGATTCTGTTCTGGTTCAGGGCTGCAGAACATCTCAGGAGCTTCAAAGGGCCAGGCTGGTGGGTTTTGGACCACAACCTGTGTTGCATCAGGTTGGGTTTGGTGGATTATTTTGGTTTGGTTTGTCTTTTATCGAGCTTGAGGAGCGCAAAAGCGGAGCGGGGCTGCGTGAGTGGTGGGGTGGTGAGAGGAGACCCCCCCCTGCCCTGGTGCACAGGCTCGCTGTGCTTTTGCTCAGCTGCAGGAGTGGCCTCAACGTGGTGAGAAACTGCCTCCCGTTCTCACGGGTGTAAAACGCAGGAGTAGGTGACGAAATCCATGGAAGCAAGGAGGGGGAAAAAAAAAAACACCCAAAAAACCTACAAAATCCTCCCCTCGCCGTGCTGGAGGTACGTTTAGTCAAAGCAACGACAAACTCTCCTCATCCTTATTTCACCCCACGGGATTTTTCAGCGTAGTGGATGTAAAGACTGTGTTTTGGTTTTGTTTTCTTTTTTTTCTTTGTTTTAAGGCAATACCTTGCCTCTTGATACGGGTAGTGGCTTACCACAAAGCGGACTCATCTGCTAAATAACTTCATTACGGGAATCCGAACGGATTGCAGCCTGCCCGGTGGAAGGTTTGGGGAATGAGAATCGTTGCTGTATCGCTACTCTCCCGTGACTCATGCCTCGATAATACCAAATGCAAAAAAAAGATGTGATTCACGCTCCTGAGGAGGCCAGAATAGGGCAGACTATAATATTTACGGCAAGTAGCATCTTCCCCTTCGTGATGGGAGGTAGCCGGGTGCTCGCACGTCAACGTTTTTCCACGTAGAGATGCTAATGACTCTAATCTGTGTATGCACGATGTTAATAACTGCACGGGGAATGCAGCTTCGGGCTGAGATGAGAAGTCCCCAGGTATGCCGGGAAGAAAACTGGGTCTGAGGCTTCTTCTGTTTGGAGAATACTTATTGTATCTGATTAAATTTTGGTTGCGAGTCGTTTGTTCTTTTTCTTTTTTTTTTTTTTTTTTTTTTAAGTTTCCATATCGAATATTCCAGGACGTAGAGCATGAAGGACCTCGTGCCTCCATCTCCTCCTTCCTGCAGGGACTTTCCACCCATCGGCTCCATCCGGGGTTTTACAGCGGGTTTTAAGCCATGTCGTGAGTCCTGGTAGCAATTCTCCATCAACTTCCAAAGTTTTAGGAAGGAATTTGCCAGAGGGGAGGTGAGGATACAGCAGGTGGGTCAAGAAGGTGAAGTTGTTGGATTTTCTTTCCCCTTTCATCCTAAATTTTCCATCCAGTAAGAGACCTCTGGGTTAGTAGACCTATATATATATATATATATTTTATTTCTTTTTTAATAGCTACAGCATTAGGACCGCACACTGCCTTCTCTGGGAATAGCCCACTGCTCTGCAGCATTATTCCTGTGTTAATGAGCGGTAAGGAGCCTTCTCTTTCTCTTTTCCTGTATCTCCCTCTGAAACTCAAAAATCTTTTCCTGCTTCATCTCCGGGGATTTTTTTAGTCCACCTGGGTACGAGTATTTCTGTCTCTGTGGACCAGGATGGATGACAGAGCAGTGAACTTAACGGGCAACCTTTAAAGATGCTCCTCGGCCTCTTCTCTCTGTGTCTTCTTGTTCCCAAGATGGGAATTTCACCGGGGTGATCGCGCGTTCCCAAGGCTGAGATGACTTTCGGGATCATCCCATGATGATCATCCCATGGGACTTGAGGCAAGGATGCTCAGTCTTGGTTTCAGTTGGGTACGAGCATCAGGTGTGGGGCAGCTTCTCCCCAGGTTGTCCCAAAGGAAGAGATAATACATGATAATACGGCAAATTTGTGACTAGAATTCTAATTTTTTTGCTGTTAATATATAGCTTTAAACACAGGTATGGGGCAACAGCAGCTTGGCTGTGACCAGGGCTCTTGG
Organism: Vanellus vanellus; assembly: GCF_965231255.1. Lineage (NCBI taxonomy): Eukaryota > Metazoa > Chordata > Aves > Charadriiformes > Charadriidae > Vanellus > Vanellus vanellus. Next base: position 433,779 of record NC_138936.1, on the reverse strand, counting down.
TTGCCCTTCCTTTTTAAGTACTTTCCTCTAGTTTTTAAAAGTTTCACTAAATTAGCGGTGTATCTGCCGTGTTGGGGCGTCTCGTTAGGAGTAAGTGCCACGCAGGACCCCGTGTGTAATTAACGCCAGAGCAATTTCCACCGGCTCGATCGCTCTCCGCAGGACCTGACAAACTAAATGATGTTAGCTGGGATAACAAATAGAAATGCCGGAGGAAACGAATGGGCAACCTGTTGAGGAGCAGCAAAAATAATTCATCTCTCTGGAGGGCGGGGAGGAGAAGTCGATAAGACGGGAAATGGGACTGGTTTCCAGTCTCGACCATTTGGGTCAGCAGAAAGAAGGGACGAGGCAGGTAGAGTTTGATGACCTACCTCTCCAGGGCAGTACCTCCAGGTATTTTTTGTCATGATGAAGCGGATGGTTTCTCAGATGGAAATTCAGATTATGCTGGCCGGTGTGGAAGGGAAGACGTAAGACATGACTGGAAGGGTTGCGGGGGGCCGTTCAAAAATTATTTGGACCCTGTGACTTTACTTCCTGACCTGTCCTGGAAGCTGAAGGTCTCCAGTGTGCTTAGGGTTGACCTGTGGTTGTCCTTGCTCATGCGCTCTGTGCTTTGTTGGGTGAGGAGCGCCATGAGGTCCGTGATGGCCCAAGTTGGCCCTTCCCACAGAGGACCTTTGGGAGGTGCTTAGAGGTCCTCAGCGTCGCAATACCCATGATCAGCTCTGGTTCTGTTCTCTGCCCTGCAGAAGCAGCTCCTAATTCTCTCTATAGTTCTCATACTGAAATGTTATTTTGGAGAGAAGTTAAGCTCTGTTTTTTTTGGGAAAAAACAGACTTTTCTGGCCTGTAGGTGTGTCTACACGCATCTGTGTGTATTTCTGACCTGAGTGTACAGGGGGTCATCATTAAATACCGCATGGAGACAAAATGCTGCCGAAGAGCAGTTACTTTCAAGTAGGAAAATCAAGAATTCCGCAGTACATAACGTTCCACATGTGGCTATATGAGCTGGTGGGATCCCACATCCCTATTTGAAGGGGGCACGGACCAGAAGAGACTTCATTTTACGCTGATACCAAAGCTGATAAGGGGGTGAGAGAGGGGAATTGTATTTTCCACCCCAAAAATAACAAGAAAACATTGTTGTGTGGGGGATCCTGATCGTTGGCACTTGCATTTGATGTCACATTCTCTCACCTGTATTCAAGGGGGTTTATTGCAGAAGTGATAAAAATCAACTGCGGATATCTCGCTGCAAATAAGAGTTCCTGGTGGTGCCCCGGTTTGGCCTTTTGTGGACATCGGTCTTCCTTGGGAAATGTCTGGTAGGCAAAAATCAATCAAACAAAAAAAGAATGTTGAGGTCTTCCTGCACCACCATGTGTCTCCTTCTTCCTTGTCTTGAAGATCACAAGACGCTTAATGCTGTGCGCACCGGCTCTACGTCCTTGATTTTTTTTTTTTCCTGCTCCTGCCAAGCAAACCCCGGGAGGTTTGTCCTCATGTCAGATGTTGCTTCCACGCGCTAAAACTAGATGAAAGTCCCATGTTATTGTCGTGTGCCGAGAAGTCTCTGAAAACCTAAGGTTGTTTCCCTGCGCTGCGATAAGGAGAGCGCGCAACCCCTTCTTGGGGCAGATCCGAAAGGGCCCCTGGAAGATCTGTGTGTGTGATGTCCTTGGTTGCAGGAATGGAAACCTCAACCGGTTTCGCTTCCACTGGGTACCTGAGTTGGTGGTTTCTGGTCTCTCTGCAGGGGCAGCTCGTGGCTGTGCTGAACTCATCCTGCGTGGGGCTGGGCTTGAATTGGAGGTACTGGGTGATGACGGACTCATACTATGGGAGAAAGCTGGAGCAGAAAACTGCTGAGACGTGTCGCTGAATTGCCCTGGGACCAAGCTGTGTGTGCCATGGAGCATGGGATTGCTGTCATAGAATGGTTTGGGTTGGAAGGGACCGTAAAGTCCATCCAGTCCCACCCCCCTGCCCTGAGCAGGGACACCTCCCACCAGCCCAGGTTGCTCCAAGCCACGTCCAACCTGGCCTTGAACACCTCCAGGGATGGGGCAACCACAGCTTCTCCGGGCAACCTGGGCCAGTTGACTACGGTCAATATGAGCCTGGTGCACGCGGTTCCAGTAGGATCCAAGAGTTTGGTGTGGTCCTGGTGTAGAGCTCATCTCCAAAACTGGGGTGCGTGACCTTGATGTACCTTCAGATTCAGGTCTGGGCTGATGCAACGACAAATGGTTTCCACCCATCAGGCATCTGTGGTAGAAGAGAGATGGAGTATCAGTAATAAATCACCTATAATGCAATTCTGATAAATAATAATAAAAGATAAATAATAATAAAGAACATAACTACCCACCTCTACGTATTTATGAAGGCCTTGGAGAACGCGGTTTATGAGAGCAATTCGGGTTTGGGCTTCTTTAATGTGTGCAGGAGGTTTCTGCCCTGTTGGGGGTCTCTGAGTCTCTTTGATTCAAAGAGCTAATCTCCACCTGAGGATATTTCCGGGGCGAAACGTAGGGAAATTGCGCGACGAGAAAGGGCACCCGCTAATCTGGTTCCTGGAATAACGAGGGGAGGGAGTTGCGCCGTTCCCGATGCCGCGAGGGGCTCGCGGCCGCCTTTGCCGGCCTGCCAACGGCTCACCAGGAACTCCGACAGCGACTGCTGTTTGGCCACGGCACCAACGGCGTGGATTCGGGGATGAAAGTGAGCGCGTGCCAAACGCAGGGCCTCGGCAGCAGGCAGCGCCAACGTCTGTGTGATAAGCATCCAGGTAGGAAAAAAAGCCAAGGGAAGAAAAAAAAAGGAGCGACTCCGAGGCACAACGGAGCGTGGATGTAAAAATGCAACTTAGGAATTGCACAGACAAATCGCTATCCAAGTACGGTTTATAGCTCCTGGTTTTTGTTTGTTTTGTGGTTTTTTTTTTATTATTATTATTATTAATTTTATTTTTAGAAATCTTTGATTACTACAGGATGAGGAGCAATCCTTCCGAGCTGATGCAAGACCCAATTCTGGGTCGGGGCAATCCCAAGCACAAATCCAGATTGGGTGGACAATGGCTGGAGAACAGCCCTGAGGAGAAGGACCTGGGGGTGTTGGTGGATGAGAAGCTCAACGTGAGCCACCAATGCGCTATGGCAGACCAGAAAGCCACCGGCAACCTGGGCTGCATCAGAAGTGTGGCCAGTAGGGTGAGGGAGGGGATTCTGCCCTTCTGCTCTGCTCTGGGGAGACCCCACCTGGAATGCTTTGTCCAGCTCTTGAGCCCCCAACATAGGAGAGATATGGACTTGTTGGAGCGGGGCCAGAGGAGGCCCCGGAGATGCTGGGAGGACAGGCTGGGAGAGGTGGGGGGGTCAGCCTGGAGAAGAGAAGGCTCCGCGGAGACCTCAGAGCCCCTTCCAGTGCCTAAAGGGGCTCCAGGAGAGCTGGGGAGGGACTCTGGATCAGGGAGAGGAGCCATGGGACGAGGGGGAACGGTTTGACACTGGAAGAGGGGAGATTGAGATGAGATATTGGGAAGAACTTCTTCCCTGTGCGGGCGGTGAGCCCCTGGCGCAGGTTTCCCCGAGAAGCTGTGGCTGCCCCATCCCTGGAGGTGTTCAAGGCCAGGTTGGCCGGGGCTTGGAGCAAGCTGGGCTGGTGGGAGGTGTCCCTGCCCAGGGCAGGGGGGCTGGAAGTAGATGGTCTTCAAGGTCCCTTCCAACCTAAACCGTTCTGTGATTCTATGATCTTTTTTGCAAGATATACAGCCAGCCTCTCCGTTGAATCTGATACAGCTTTTTTTTTTTTTGTGGTGCCCCATTGACTTCGAAGCTGAAGGCAGAGGAGTTAAACGGTGGCTTCGAGGTGCTCGGGTTGCTTTTGGAGTCAGGCTTTTCCCCTTGCATCGCATATCTGTGGTTATTTCAGCCCAGCTGACCCGTTTTGGAACCAGCGTAGCCGGGACTTGGCTTTACGGATGCTGTCTGATGAGAGCGCCGCCAGCTATTTCCCCTCTGCGGCTGTGGGTTGTCCTAGAATAAGTTCAAGAAAACACGTATCTGTTAATGTCTGTAGGCTGGAGGCATTTGAAACTGGGGAAGAACCGTATTTCTGAGAGCTGCAATCTGAATTTATTTGCATCGCTGATGACTTCAAAATTAGAAGCGGTTATTGGCGGCTGGCTTTCTGGAGGAGAGCAGCGACTGCAGAATTGCAATTGCGACTCCCGTATAATGGATTTGAGGCTTGTCGTCTGCAGAGAAGGTGGTGTTTTTTCGGTTGTTTTTAGTTTTTTTTGTTGTTGTTGTTGGTTTTTGGTTTTTTTTTTTTTTTGCTGCACAGGAGGAAGGCAGTGCAAGATTTTTCAAATGCCTTGTTCAGCCCAAAATATTCCGTCGGCGTCAGGTATCCGATATAAAACTTAAATACTTGTCGGCTTGGTTCTTGCCTGTGGAAAACTGCAAATTAGGCCCTTTGGTTTAATAAATAATCCTTTGATGGAGGAACAGCTAAGCAAGATATTCTTGCTGTAAAACTCAGAACAAAATAGATGTCCTGCTGTAGAGACCTGGGGAGGTAAAAGCACATCAGCGTTCTCGCTACCAAAGGGAAATTTCTGCAGTCCCGAATACCTGCAATGAAAACGACAGGTTTGTTTTTTGCTTTTCCTTCTTTTTGTTTTTTTTTTTTTTTTTTTTTTTCCTTCCCCCAAGGCTTTTGAGTGGGTGTAAGTGGCTTCCATTTTTCAGATGTCTCATTTCAATACCTGGTTGCGTCCGACCCTCACAGGCACAACTCTGAAGCACGGCAGCGGAAGGACCTTCGTGCCTTTAATCCTCGAGGCTGAACATGAGCTGGTTTAAACTCTGTTCTGCATCCGTAAAATAAAGCAAGAGGGGCTTATGTGGCCGCTTTTATAGAATTGCAGAATGGTTTGGGTGGGAAGGGACCTTTAAGATCATCCAGTTCGAACCCCCCTGCCATGGGCATCTTCAACTCGATCAGGTCACTCAGAGCCCCGTCCAACCTGACCTGGAATGTTTCCAGGGATGGAGCATCCACCACCTCTCTGGGCAACCTGGGTCAGGGTTTTTATAGAATCACGGAATGGTTTGGGTTGGAAGGGACCTTAAAGACCATCCAGTCTCACCCCCCTGCCCTAGGCAGGGACACCTCCCACCAGCCCAGGTTGCTCCAAGCCCCGGCCAACCTGGCCTTGACCACCTCTAGGGATGGGGCAGCCACAGCTTCTCGGGGCAACCTGGGACAGGGGCTCACCGCCCTCACAGCCAAGAAGTTCTTCCTCATATCTCATTGAAATCCTAGGGGCAATACACCTTCCCCTCCTGCGTAAGGGGATAGGGGCTTTCACAGCTGGGTTGACGAAGGACCATTGGCATCTCCTCGCTTCTTCTGATGCCTGTCTAGACTGAAGAGCCGGGTCTGAAAAACAGGTTTAACTCATCCCCTCGGCGCCCACTCTCCATCAAACGTGAATTGTCACTGTGATAACCAATTGTCTGGTAACTCTCTGAAGCTCTGAAGGAAAGAAGAGTTAGCGAGGAGTCCTTTCAGTGAAATACTGTATTTCAACACTTGTTGCCATGCCTTCAGGGCTGTCTCCTTGAGCTAATAACAGACTGAGAGTGGCTTTTTGGAAATGCATTGTGACACCTCCTTCTAGAGATGGCTGGATAGCATATCTGTGTTCCTGCACGCGATGAATCATCGCAGATCAGAGCACCCTTCTCTGCTTAGGCTCCGGCAGCCTTTAAACGTTACAGGTTGGCGCGCCAGAGCCGGAGTCTGAGGTCTTTTCTAAAGCGCCTGTCCACGTCCTAATCTTGTCATCTGCCCCTTATCTTAGTTCCCTTTGTTTCTGGTTAATCCCTTCTTACCTCGAGCCAGGAGAGCTTTATTCTATATTACCAAGACAGAATGATGTTGGACAAATCGGTTGCCAAGCATTCCCTACTCCTCCTCTTCCTTTGGTGGCTCTTTATGGGTATAAGGAGGTCAAGAAATACCTTTTGGTCCTCCTGAGTGTCTCCTTTCTGACCGCACCCACACCTCCTGGCCTCAACGAAGCCTCTCTGCTTTGAGACGAGGGGACTTCTCTGCTGACCCTGATGTTTTATTTCCTCCTAGGAGGGGGCAGGGGTTGGTGTGGAGCTGGTTCAGGAGGTCACTTCCATGCGGAGCTTTTCTTTTAAGTGAGGACATGTCTCCGCTTTTAGAAATGCGGACTGTTTTCAGCTCCGTCAAATAATTCAATTGCTCTGTTGGCCTACAGGAGTCTCTTCTGTCGCCTGTGACTTTTCTTCAATGCTGTTTTCCAAGAAGACATTAGAAAAGGTTCTCCCTCTATTGGAAGAAATAACCAGGTGGCCATTGAAACAATCGTAAAAGATGACGTTGTACTTTCTTGGGTTATTTTGCAACGGGCTAATGGAGCCTTGCTGCCGGGGCTGAGGTCAGAATTATCCACATTGAGAAGTAAGTGTTAGCAGAGAACACCTTCCGTGGTTCACCACCTCTTGAACCTCTTCTTTTCCTCTCCAAGGAGTCATTCCTGTCGGAACTGACTTTGTCTCCAGACCCAACCCAATGGCTGCTTTGTGTTTCCAGTCAACTCTGAGCGTCCCAAAGAGCTCCTGGAGCAACACCTTCCTGGGAAAGGAACTAAGAATGTGCTGGGATTGAGTGCACCCTCAGCCAGTTTTCTGACAACACCAAGCTGTGTGGAGTGGTGACATGCTGGAAGGAAGGGATGTCATCCAGAGGGACCTGGACAGGCTGGAGAGGTGGGACGTGCCAACATCATGAAGTTCAAGTGAAGGCCAAGTGCAAGGTCCTGCATGTGGGTGGAGGCAATTCCAAGCACAAATCCAGATTGGGCGGAGAATGGCTGGAGAGCAGCCCTGAGGAGAAGGACTTGGGGGTGTTGGTGGGTGAGAAGCTCAACGTGAGTCGGCAACGTGTGATCGCAGCCCAGAAAGCCATGGGCATCCTGGGCTGCATCACCAGCACAAGGAGGACATGGACCTGTTGGAGCGGGGCCAGAGGAGGCCCCGGAGATGCTGCGAGGGCCGGAGCCCCTCTGCTGGGAGGACACGCTGGGAGAGGTGGGGGGGTCAGCCTGGACAAGAGAAGGTGCTGAGGAGACTCCGAGCCCCTTCCAGTGCCTAAAGGGGCTCCAGGAGAGCTGGGGAGGGACTCTGGATCAGGGAGGGCAGCCATGGGATGAGGGGGACTGGTTTTACACTGGAAGAGGGCAGATTTAGGTGAGATATGAGGAAGGAATTCTTGCCTGTGAGGGTGGTGAGCCCCTGGTGCAGGTTTCCCCGAGAAGCTGTGGCTGCCCCATCCCTGGAGGTGTTCAAGGCCAGCTTGGACAGGGTTGCAGCAAGGTGGGGTGGTGGGAGGTGTCCCTGCCCAGGGCAGGGGGGTTGGGACTGGATGGTTTTTAGGGTCCCTTCCAACCTAAACCATTCTATGATTCTATTGATTCCTGAAATGTTGCTGGATCCTCAGGTGGCACTGGATCCTCTTCTCGTTGGCATTACCTTCAGGGGCTTCCTCAGCAAATGAAATGACAACTAACAAGAGTAGAGATGTTTGCTCCTAACCTGGAACGTGGCCAGGTAGACATAAACACCTCCTGGGAAGCCGGTCTTGCCTCGGAGAACTGGCCCTTGCTCTGCTGAATGGGAGGAGGTAGGAGCGATGCTGCAAGGTCATTAGGGTGGTCCGATTGCTTTAGATCCCCCCCAAACCGTTCATGTTGTTCTAACCTTCCCCACAGCCTTTGCTGCGCTGCTAGCACTTTCTCCGACCTGTTTCATGCTATTAGGATGCGCTTTTAAAATTATTATTGTAATTTGTCTTTACTTGCCGTCTTAGTTTCTGTCGTATTTTTATAGACTTTCCATTCTTTTGGTTTGAGCACGGTATTTTCCGTTGCCTTTTTTGATATTTTGCAGTGTAAGGTAAGAAAAATACCAGACTTAAAAAAAAAAACAAAACAAAAAAAAACAACAAAAAAAACCAAAACCCAACCAAACAACCCAATTTCAACTTTCAGGGCATTACAAGTTGATGCCATGTGGCTCTACACAGCCTCTGCTCAGAGCACGGGGGCTGCATTGCGGACTTCGGCGTATCTTTGCCTCAACAGGGGCTGTCCCTTTGTGAAGTGCCATACACATACCACGTTGCAGTTGGTTACCATGTCAACCTCTGAATGATCCTTTTTTTTTCTTTTCTTTTTTTTTTTTTCTCCTTTTTTTTTTCTTTTCTTTTTTATTGAAAGGAGAGAAGGTAGGTACATGAAGTCCATTGATCTCACTTGCCACCGCTCTTTCGTAGCCCTGAGCCTGCTTCTTCCTGGGGATGCTCAGATGTTAATGGGGGATTGCTTCTATATCCAACCTTTGAGTTTTATTTCTTCTCTGCTGTGTTTCTTCATAGGGAACTGCAGTATTCACCAGAAGGGAAAGCAATGTCATATGAAGACCGAATTGGCGAAATCTCTGTATGCACGTGTGATCCTCTTTGTCTGGGTCTCTTCTGGAGAAGCTGTTGCTGGTAGGGATGTTGGTAACCAGGGTCTAGTATGGACCCAAGTGTTCGTAAAACCATGTCCATTTAGGGACATGGATTCGTGGTGGTTTTGGCACTGTTGGGTTGATGGTTGGGCTTGATGATCTTCAAGGTCTCTTCCAACCTAGGTGATTCTACAATTCTATGGAAACAGTCTAACGTGGGTTAGATGAGACTTGGGTTGGTTTGCCAGGGTTTTATGTATGCTAGTGACAGTAGGGTCTCCTGTGAAGACCCACCGCTTGCACCCTCAAGTCATCTTGGTGAGATGCTCTGGGTCTTTTTCACCTGGAAACATTTGAACTGTGTGCCAGCAGTGCTGCAAATTCTTTTTTTTTTTCTTTTTTTTTTTTTTTTTGCCAAGTGTTGGGTGTTTCCTCTTCCTTGTCGCTCTTGGCGTAGTGCTGGGATGGGGCGGGGAAAGACCTGTGGGGGAAAGAGTAGGCTTTGGTTTCCTTCTAGAAATCAGATTAGGTCTCTTAGACTTATCTGAGGGATATCTGAGGTGGATGAGTACCACTCATAGCAGTGTTCGGAGCGTTCAGTCTACGATGTCTCTTGTATCAAAACTTAGTTTTGGGGGTCTACCTACTAAGGGTACTACTCTTTTAGTAGGGTCTGGTTTGTTTGCCCGTGTCACTTAATTACAAAGGCTTGTGCCTTGTAACCAGCATCAAGACAGTGGCCAAGATGACAGGAGGAGCAGAAAGTGCCTGACTTGCTTTGTTAGCGCTATTAAATTCGATTGAATTAATCATCTCCCTCAGTTTAATTTGTCGAGCAGCACGTGCAAGCACAACCGCGTTTGGCGTTTTGTCGTGACCGCGTGATCCAACGCGTTTAACATCGCAGAAGCTAAACACACCAAAGAAGTAATATCGGAGGTGGAGAAGACCTGGGTAAGTCTGCTCATGAAATACTCTTCTTCACTTGTGTTCTGGCCTTGTGGGAAGGTGCATCTCCACCCAAGGAGACGTTGTTCATGGGGACTAAGGGTATCTTTCTGCACACTTCATCTTGCTGCGGTCCTTGGTTTCAGCGTGATTGCCGAAATAATAATTGACACTTAAAGGCTTGTCCAGTCTAGCCTGTTCCAAACACTTGAAATCGGGAAAGTGGAGACAAAAGAGCGCCCCTCAACTTAAACCATCTTTAAAATTTTCGCCTGCTATTCAAAAAATGAGTTCATTTTCCTTTTGCAGTTGCTCAGACGTGATATGTTGCGTCTTCATGCCCATCTGGCGATGCCTATGTAGTTTGTAGGTAACAAAGCAAACATCTGCAGTCACGCTGGCAGGGATTTCTTGTGTCACAGCCGGAACTTTGCTAGTTAACTCTCTTCTAAAGTCATGAAATAATTCAATAGCAGGGTTGACTGAACTTTTTCCCTATTAAATTCCGAAAGTGCCCAACCCAGCCACTTCCACCTGCATGGGTGGCGTCAAGATTAATCTTCTATTATTGCTTATAGCCCAGCGTACAGCAGTGAGGTCTGTACATGATGAATAACATTTCTCCATGCAATGGGACTAAGTTCCCTGACCTTTTGTTATTGAAAGGCAATAACAAGTTGTGGGTTGACCCCGGCTGGCGGCTAAGGTTTTTGGCACTTTTTTCCATCAAGTCGAGTTTTTAATTCCCTTGAAAACCTGCTGGGCTATTTGCTGCTTGCGCTGCTACGTGCTGCCGGCTCCGGTTGACTTGACGAACTACTCGCCCGAATTTTGTAAGACGTGTCCTGCGTAATAAAATCATACCCGGTGACTTAAGATCCTCTTTAACAGAAACCGAATCGGTACAGGATTGTGCTGCTCGTGGGTCTTTGCTGACAGCTGTTCCTTAATGTTCACCCAGGCTGTCGTTGGCTATGCGTACGCTCCAAAATACCTGAGCTGTACCACTATTAACAGGTTTATTTTCCCCAGGCTGTAATAAAGAAAGGCAGTAGTATGTTTACTAGCAACGTTTATGTCCCTAACATTAATATTTAAACTTTCTACCCCCATTAAGTTCTTCTCCAAACCTGAACATGTATCGGAGGTGACTTTGGACAGGGGTTCAACATGGTAAGCCGTGACATCTCTCCATGCCGGGGTGGCCTCGGAGGACCCGGTGGAGAGTCAGCGCATCGTGGCTGGCAGCAAGATTTTTATTTCAAAGGGAGCAGGCAAAGCAGCAAACATGATGTTTGGGAGTTCTGTTCTCCCGCAGTGAAATATCGGAGAAGTGGAAACTCATCTACCGCTTCTCCCCGGAGAGCGCCACGCTGGTGGTTAAGGCCGAGTCTTCAAGCATCAGGCTCGGCTGCGTGCGTGCAAAAAAAAAAAAAACCCAGGGGTTTTCAGTAATACGCTGAGGTTGCCTGCCTCTGTCACCTCTGCAGAGTGTCCTGCCGCAAAAACCATCGCTCAATATAGAAGCCCCTTATTCCCCCACTGATCTGAGTCACCGCTCTAAAGCCGGTGGAAGAAATAGCACAGGCCGCTGCATGGGCAGCGCCCTTTTCACTGGCTCTCGTGGTTTTTATTCGCCGTATCATGGAGTTTGTCTTGATTATCAGATGCGCTGCCCAAAATAAATTCAGTTGTGCGCTGGAATTTTTCTCTAACGCTGCCCTAAAGCGGTCAGGAAGGATTTACAGGCTCATGCGTCAACCCTAGAGCGGGCGGAATTGTCTTTAAATGGGATTTTTGAAGTGATAATCTTCCCTCTCAATGGAAGCTGTTCTAATTTTTCTTTCAGAAAGCAAAGTTGGGGGCCTGGTGGTGGCGGCATATTGTGGCTTTGGTATTTAAGTAACACTCGAGGGAAGTAATTGCAAACCCGGCTTGTGCCAGCGATTCCAATCAAGTGAGCGTTTAAGGTATTAAGTGCTGCGTGCATTGTGCCACTGTTCACATTCTTAAAGAGTAATACGCCAGAATAAGGGGAGAAACTGTTAATTCTGTCGTGGTTATTCTGTTTGAGCGGGGCAGAGGTTGCTTTAGCAATGGGCTGCCGCAGAGCGGACAGGCGTACGCCCAGCCAGCGGCGGAATATTTCGGAATGTAACCTCCCGTGGTCCGGAGAGGGCTCCTGGAGAAAAGAGGTAAAATCCTGACGTGAAAAATTCTGCCCGATATTGAAAAGCTCTGGAGAGGTAGGCTTGTAATTTTTGTCTTATCGGGGATTGGGGCTAGAAGAGAAGCCGGGCGCAAAGATAACTAGCTGACTTGTGCTCAGAAAAGGTGCTGGAGTAGTTTCAATAGTCTTTTGTTTTGTTTTGTTTTGTTTTGTGCTAGTATTTCGAAGATCAGTTTATTTTCCTTTCTGGCAAGTTGTATCGAGTGAAATTGCAGGGCCGTTTCTTAAGCTTATTTTGCTTTTCCTTTTCTACTAAATCCAGAGCTCCACTAACTGCCTTTCCTGGAGGCTTCCCTTTTATTTTATTTTAATTTTTGTCACTTGGTTTGATGTTGTCTCTTGCCTGCTTTTCTTGCTGCCTCCATCATCACCTTCGAACATCCCATTTTAATGAAGTGCTGAAAGAATGGCTTTAATTATTAAAACAGCTCAAAAACTGGCCACAAATGGAAACGACAAGCGGATGGATATTCAGGAGGGGTTGAAATAACATTCAACTAGTTCAATTTCAGGATTCTGTAACACAATATCATTTAATAATACGGTCCGTCAGTTTGCTGTACAGAGGTAGAAAAAAAAAACCCCATAGCTTCCTTCCAGGAAATACGAAACGGCTTCCTTCGGAGGTGGTTTGGTTGTTTGTCTTTTTTTTCCAACGTGAACTTAACCCCCAAAACCCAGAGAATTTGGGAGGAAACTTTCGAATTCCTTCGGAAATTGGAGGTGGCGGTTCTGGTGTTGAAGAGTGAGGTTTAAGGCTTGAGGGTTTCCCACGAGCATGTGCTGTGCATCTTTGCCTCTTATCATAGAATCATAGAATGCTTTAGGTTGGAAAGGACCTTGAAGACCATCCAGTTCCAACCCCCCCCGCCTTGGGCAGGGACACCTCCCACCAGCCCACCTTGCTCCAAGCCACGTCCAACCCGGCCTTGAACACCTCCAGGGATGGGGCAGCCACAGCTTCTCAGGACAACCTGCGCCAGGGGCTCACCACCCTCACAGGCAACAATTTCTCCCTAATTTCTCACCTAAATCTCCCCTCTTTCAGTGTCAAACCATTCCCCCTCATCCCATGGCTCCCCTCCCTTACCCAGAGTCCCTCCCCAGCTCTCCTGGAGCCCCTTGAGGCACTGGAAGGGGCTCTGAGGTCTCCGTGGAGCCTTCTCTTCTCCAGGCTGACCCCCCCCAACTCTCCCAGCCTGTCCTCCCAGCAGAGGGGCTCCAGCCCTCACAGCATCTTCGTGGCCTCCTCTGGAGATGCTCCAACAGGTCCATGTCCTTCTTACATTGTCCTTCTTATGTTGTCTTATGTCCCTCTTAATGCTCTTCACTCTCTCTTCCATCCAAAGACTCAAAGAAAACCAGCAGCTGCGGAGAAAGAAAAATCATTAGTTTTTGTGTGATGCAGGTCCCAAAGCCGTGCAGTGACTGGTCTAGGGGAGGTCTTGGAAAATGGCTGAGAAGCTGAGAAGAAACTGTAATGATCAGCAGAAAACGAAGAGAAACCTGTGCAACTGTTGATAAGGAGAAAAGGCTGTGGTGCCAACGGTGCTTTGTGGAAATCTTTTCCCCGTTGATGATCTCGTTATCCATCTGCTTGGGCATGGGGCATAATACCATTAGCCATGACTTTCTTCAGTAAAAACATGGAGTGGGAGTGAGAGCTTGCTGCCGGGGCAGGATAGGATGCAGTCGTGAAGCCAACAGAGCTTGCTGAAGTCTTGTGAGTTCAAGCAAGACGGAGAAAAGCCACCTCCGCCCCTTCCCTTCCACTTGTGCTCAATAACACCAATGCTTCTCAGGTTCAGGTCGAAGTGGGGTGGGGATGGGCAGCGACACCAGTCCTCAAGTCCCTCGAGACCATCTTGGGACAGTTGGAGTCAGGGCGACGGTTGCATCTCACTTGGCTGCAGCAGTGATGTGACCTCTATTCATTCATGGAATATTCACATTAACGTGGTGTAAGACCTTTGAAAGTGACTTGAAAGTGCTCTTTTATTTTTCACTGGAGAGAGAAATATCGACTGCTCAGTTCCTGTTCAGTTTAGTCACTCACCCGCCGTCCAAAAGTGAGAAGGACCGTTTCACGTTCCCCATAAAATTAGAATTTCGTGGCAGATTATTCAGTCAGCAAGACTGGGAACCCCGACGCGCACGTGAAATGCCGGTCGTAGTTGCATCAGCTGCAAGAGGGAAGTCCTGAGAAACAGGGAGAGGGGGAATTTACTGGAGGAATTTACCCATTTTTCTTGAGTTCCTGGTGAGCGCGGGGACGGTCGCCTCTCCTGGATGTGAAGATGACTTTATATCGCGCTCACCTTCAAAATGAGCAACGCGCGATGGTTTAATTACTTTTTATGTTGCCGGAAAGACGTAAAAAGGCCTAACCAACCCGAATTAGACTTCTCGCTCCTCTTGCGTCTAGATTTGGGGTTGCTTTCCTTTTCACCAGTATTCATCGGCGGGGATGATGGAGGACCAGGCTTATGTAAGCGTGGGTACAACTTGACCTCAAACAGTCTTTGTGCACTGCTTTTCAGTTGATTAGTGTGTAAGTAGGGACTAGTAATGGGTCACGCGTTTCCTAGCGGAGACTATTTGTTGTAGTTTGACTTTGAAAGCAACTTGATTAACGAAATAGTTTAATGGGGGAGAGAGAGAGAGAGAGAGAAACGCGGAGCAAAGAGACTTTCCCCCTTTTTTACTTAATTATGAGCATTAGTTGAAGGAGCGATGGAAAATGGAGTTGTAAAGCTTTCCTTTCATGCGACTGTCTGATGCCCTAGAGATATTTTCCTTGCTCTTTTATCATTATAGCTAGGATCATCTTGTATTTTTAGTCTAATAGCTGCAGCTTAAGTAATTTGTATAATAGTTGGTAATAGCAGCTTATGCAAAGCGGGGAGCGTATACCTTGTGAAGGAAGAATGTGCTGCCCGCCCTCGTGAAGGCAAAATTAAATGAATGTCTCCAAAATAAGCCAAGTAGGAGAAGGGAATCCAGACGGCTCGGCGGTCTGTGGCGTGACTACAGAGCTACAGTATTCCTATACGTATGGGAAGAAGGGGAAGGCTTGCTCCATGGTGGAACTAGGCTCTAAAACCATAACTGGGATGTTGGCCAGGGCTTCCTTTTTCAAGTCTTCAAGAGTGAATGCTTCCGATGGCGAGAACAACTCATGGTGAAGATCCAGTTCAATCCCCAAGTGCAAAAATTGTCATTAGTGCATAAAGAAAACTCTTGAGTTACGACAACGGTGGCATCTGCCACCACCGGATGAAGGCAGTAGGATCATCTCAGGCGTAAAAGTCCACTGTGCATAGTGACACCCTTTGATAGGAACAGGCTGCCACGGGAAGTAGTGGAGTGACCATCCCTGGAGGGATTTAAAAGACGTTGTAGACGTGGTGCTGGGGAACGTGGTTTAGCGGTGGAACTGGTAGTGTCAGTTTTATGGTTGGACTCAATCCTCTTGAGGGTCTTTTCCAACCAAAATGATTCTAAGTTGGTTCAGATCCTGATGGAGACCTGCTCACCCTGGGCTTTGAGTGACAAGGACGTGCTTCACGTCTTGCAGAGTAGGTTCTGCAGGACATTGGCTTTATTGCTTTGACTGAGGTGTTCGGCTAACGCGTTTGGCTCTTAAGTGTCCTTTGGCATCAAGGCCTGCTCTGGGGAAACATCAAAGTAGGATGGAGCAGTCCAGGTTTGCTTGTTGATAGGTGTTCTTCAGGATGGGCTTTCCCAAGATTATCTCCTCCTGAAGTAGTCAAAAGGAGTGGGATGAATGTCCCATTTTTTTTTTCCTCCCGTTTTCTTGACTTGGAGGGCAACATCAGTAAATTTTCCTGGACCGCAGAACATCTCATTGATATGTCGGTCCTATGGCTGGATTATATCCGGGCTACGAGGTCTTTTCTTTGATGTTAATGAAGGAGAAAACCCGGGGGGGGGAGGGGGGGGGGGGGAGCGCCTTCTGCAGCAACGGAAAAATAATATATTTCTTTCTCTACGGACACAAAAGAGAGAACGCTTCAGCCTCAGTATCAGATGTTAACCTTTGAGCCCGAAAACGTGGAAGAAATGTACTTTTATTCAAGCAGTTTGGGGGGCGGGGGGGGGGGGGGGAAATTAATAAAAAAATAGACATAACCAGAACAGTGTTCGTAACGTTGGTCCTTGAAATTTAGACCCTGAAAACCTGCAGAGCTGCAGATGTTCGCATTAATTCTGTGGACGGGATCTTCGTTTAAAGTCTGTGAACGACGTCAGTCTGGAGGTAGGATGTAAAAGCCGTCAATCAAATGAGGGGGGGGGGGGGGCGGGGGGGAGGAGGAGAAAAGAAATCCCATAGTAAAGTCAGGATGAGAAGGAATCTATTCACCCCTCTTTTTTTTGCTTAAAATAAGCTCTATTTAAAAGGAAATCTGTTTAAAATAAGATTTATTTAAAAGGAAATGTGTTTAAAACGAGATTTATCCCAGAGAAAATTTGTTTACAGCCAGATTTATTTCAAAGAAATTTGTTTATAGTAAGATTTATTTCAAGGGAAATTTGTTTACAGTAAGATTTATTTCAAGGGAAATTTGTTTACAGTAAGATTTATTTCAAAGAAAATTTGTTTACGATAAGATTTATTTCAAAGAAAAATTGTTTACAGTAAGATTTATTTCAAAGAAAGTTTGTTTACGATAAGATTTATTTCAAAGAAAGTTTGTTTACGATAAGATTTATTTCAAAGAAAGTTTGTTTACGATAAGATTTATTTCAAAGAAAAATTGTTTACAGTAAGACTTATTTCAAAGAAAATTTGTTTATGATAAGATTTATTTCAAGGGAAAATTGTTTACAGCAAGATTTATTTCAAAGAAGTTTGTTTACGATAAGATTTATTTCAAGGGAAAATTGTTTACAGCAAGATTTATTTCAAAGAAAATTTGTTTACAGCAAGATTTATTTCAAAGAAAGTTTGTTTACAGCAAGATTTATTTCAAAGAAAGTTTGTTTACGATAAGATTTATTTCAAAGAAAAATTGTTTACAGTAAGATTTATTTCAAGGAAAAATTGTTTACAGTAAGACTTATTTCAAAGAAAATTGTTTATGATAAGATTTATTTCAAGGGAAAATTGTTTACAGCAAGATTTATTTCAAAGAAAATTTGTTTACAGCAAGATTTATTTCAAAGAAAATTTGTTTACAGTATGATTTATTTCAAAGAAAGTTTGTTTACAATAAGATTTATTTCAAGGGAAAATTGTTTACAGCAAGATTTATTTCAAAGAAAATTTGTTTACAATAAGATTTATTTCAAAGAAAATTGTTTATGATAAGATTTATTTCAAGGGAAAATTGTTTACAGTAAGATTTATTTCAAAGAAAGTTTGTTTACAATAAGATTTATTTCAAGGAAAAATTGTTTACAGTAAGATTTATTTGAAAGAAAATTTGTTTACAATAAGATTTATTTAAAGGGAAAATTGTTTACAATAAGATTTATTTCAAGGAAAAATTGTTTACAGCAATATTTATTTCAAAGAAAATTTGTTTACAGCAAGATTTATTTCAAAGAAAATTTGTTTACAATAAGATTTATTTCAAAGAAAATTTGTTTACGATAAGATTTATTCCAAAGAAAAATTGTTTAAAATAAATCTTATTGAAAATAGCATGTACAACCAGCCTATGACATGACCCAGAGCGCTGAAGTTGTCCCTGGTTTGAATTGCGTTCGTTCCGTGTTGCACAGGCATTAATAAATATTTTTGCTGACGTAGCAGGTTTGCTGGGTGATGCGATCCAACCGTGAGCCCTTTTTTTTTTTTCTTTTCTTTTTTTTTTTCTTTTCTTTTTTTTTTTCTTTTCTTTTTTTTTCTTTTCTTTTTTTTTTTTCTTTTCTTTTTTTTTTCTTTTCTTTTTTTTTTTCTTTTCTTTTTTTTTTTTTTTTTTTTGATCCGGTGTTAATAATGATGTGCGTAGCATCAGGACGGTTAGAAAAATGAGCGGAGCGTGGGGTTTGTTTTTCATTTTTAGGATGATAAACATGAAGTTTCCCTCTAAAGGAAATGAGGCTAAAAGGAAATTTGCGGCACTTACATAGGCCGCGGCTTTAGGGAGAGATTCCTGATAAATGAAGTATACACAAACCATTTTTTTAATCTGTCTCTCCTGACTCGATTTGTATGCAGGAGGCGTTCGCTCGGATGCTGAAGGTTATTCTATTTTTAACACCCTGCTGCTGCACTATTTTTCTTTTATTTTTTTATTTATTTTTTTTTTATAAGGAGAGGTAAATTCCGTAAAGTAGAAAATATTTTCTTCCAAATATCAACTGAAGTACGAAATATTTTCTTCCAAATATCAACTGAAATACAAAATATTTTCTTCCAAATATCAACCGAAGTACAAAATATTTTCTTCCAAATATCAACTGAAATACAAAATATTTTCTTCCAAATATCAACCGAAGTACAAAATATTTTCTTCCAAATATCAACTGAAATACAAAATATTTTCTTCCAAATATCAACCGAAGTACAAAATATTTTCTTCCAAATATCAACTGAAATACAAAATATTTTCTTCCAAATATCAACCGAAGTACAAAATATTTTCTTCCAAATATCAACCGAAGTACAAAATATTTTCTTCCAAATATCAACTGAAATACAAAATATTTTCTTCCAAATATCAACCGAAGTACAAAATATTTTCTTCCAAATATCAACTGAAATACAAAATATTTTCTTCCAAATATCAACTAAAGTACGAAATATTTTCTTCCAAATATCAACTGAAATACAAAATATTTTCTTCCAAATATCAACTAAAGTACGAAATATTTTCTTCCAAATATCAACTGAAATACAAAATATTTTCTTCCAAATATCAACTAAAGTACGAAATATTTTCTTCCAAATATCAACCGAAGTACAAAATATTTTCTTCTAAATATCAATTAAAAGAAAAGCTTAAAAAAAAAAAAAAAAGAAACCAACCAACCAAACCTTACAGGAGCGATCAATATCCCAAACGGGGCTCTATTTCTTGACATACGTTATTTTGGCAGCGCTTACGGCCCTTTTCCTGAACACTTACGCTGTCGCCTATTTCCACAAGGGTTTTACTTAGTGTCTCCGCCTTATTTCTTGATAAGTCATCCAAGACAACCACAGCGAGGAGGAGGAAGGTGGCTCTTGCGGGGACGACCCGCAATGACCCCTTGCCTTTCCGTTTCTCCGCCGACGGCCGTTTTAACGCCAAGAGGGCGCGATGCTCTGCCTCGAGAGGATGGAGGAAGGGACTCTGCTGGCTGATTTATGGAGAAGACGGCGATGCCTTAAAAAAAAAAAAAAAACAAACAACCCTCAAAACCCCTTTTTCACGTCATTCGCAGCCACGGAACGTAAAGGGAATGAAAACTAGGGCAGGCAGAGCCGAGCGCGTATCCCGTCTCCTGCGAGTTGCTCGCTCAAAAAAAAAAATGCGGTGTTGGCTTTGGAGCAGCTTCGAGACAGCGGCATGAGCGCGTGTGAGCAGAATCTTTATTTTCCTGATTTTTTTTTTCTTGTTTTTTTTTTTCCTCTCTCTCTCTTACAAAGAGTAGATGGTCTAGCCTAGTTTGGGAAGAGACAGCCTGCGTCTTAATCCCGCCTTGACAGTATAGCCCGAAAAAATGAAGTGGCCCAACCTATGTAAAACTCCTGTCAATAATCAGAAAAAAAAAACCAAAAAAAAAACCAAAAAAAAAACCCAAACCCAAAACAGTTTTGCACCATTTCTGTAAAAACTGGGCTTCCTGTAAAACCTCAGTCCCCCTCCACCCACCCACTTTCACAGAGTTATCTTTTTACCTCCGTAAATCGCGGGGTTTTGGTGTTTTGTTTTTGTTTTGTTTTGGTTTTTGTTTTTTTTTTTTGTTGTTGTTGTTGTTTTGGGTTTTTTTTTTTGAGATGGAGAAGCATCCTATGATGCAAACGGCCTGTCCCGAACTGAACTGCAGCGGGGAGGGGTCGAGAAGAGTGGTCTTGTGGGTTTGTTGTTTTTTTTTTTTTTTTTTGGTTTGTTTGTTTGTTTGTTTGTTTGTTTTGGGTTTTTTTTTGTTTGTTTTTTGTAAATTAATCCGCTTTCTCACATGCACAGAAAATACCCGCTCAGCGCATCCTCCCAGCACACCACCGCAGGGCAAAGCCCCTTTTGTTGGCATTACTGACGCTTAAAAGCAAGTTAGTTTCAGCAAGAAATGAAAATACACACCCACACAAAAAAAAAAAAAATCTAATTTCTTTATTTAAAAAAAAAAAAAAAAAGAGAGAGAGGCATTTCGAAGAGGCGGCTTCACAGTAATAACGCAACAATTGCTTATTACTTAGGTTAATTACATAGTTAATCAACCAAGCATGACCTAGATAGGAATTTTGCCTCATTTCTGGTAGCGAGACGGAGTCCCCGCCTCAGGGTTTAAGTAAACTTTGATTTACGACTGGGATTCAAAGCGCGGTGGGGAAAGGTTTTTCCGTGTTGTGTTTTCCGGCTATCACCAGCTTGATTATTCTAATTAGCTTGGCGTACAGAGGGACTGAACACCTCGCTGTGGGAGATAGGAACGGTCATCGGGTCCTACATGTAAGACCAAAAGTGCTTTTGAAACCGAATAGCCGAGAAAGCCAAGACTTGAGGGGCGACGCCTCCTGCTTTCGACAGCTACGCGGGGTTTTTTTTTTTGCCTCATTCCCTTAAACTTCGTAACGGGGCTTAGTCACACATTTGGGTGTTGGGTGGATTGTCTCTCATGGCCGTTGATATCAAAAGACCTTCTGGTGCTCCTCTGCTTTCAGCCTCGTCCTCCACAAAACGAAAGAGGTACACAAGTGAAGTTGATGAGGAATGAGTGTGACCTTCCTGGGCTGTTGCTGAATTTGCAAGTGGACTTTCAACGCTTTATCTCTGTTCCCTCCCCCTACCGCCATCTGCAAAATGCATTTTTAATTTCCTTTCTGAGCTCGCACTGTCAATATTTAAAAGCTAAGGGCTCTTCCTCGTTAAATAGTGATACCGACTTGTGGGTTTTTTTTGTTGGATTTTCTCCCCAGACGCTAACGAAAGGGTTAATTTGCTTAGATAGCAGGATCTGTTATTTCGCAAAGGGAACCTATTGAACTTTTCCAAAGGTTTTCCACCTTCATGACATTTTCACTGTCTAAATTAGTTATTCTCCCAATGTATTTTTTTTTTTTTTTATTGCAACTCAGCTGGGCTTTGCGTACTGGAGTCCGTGCCTCTTCCATGCTCCAGTGCATTCCAAATTATTTTAAAGGCTTTGGCGTTGAGCAGTGCATGCTAGCTGTGAATAATTATATCTTTTCCCCACGTGATGGCAGTTTAAGGAATATGTTGGGATTTTTTTTAATCAAAGCACTTTTTTTTTTTTTTTTTTTTTTTTTTAAAAAAAAGTAAAAACATCAAATGAACTAGCGGAAAATCTAATTAATTTTTCATCATGTGTAGTGTCTCTTGCATAATTGCCAGAGTCGAGACTCCCCACAAGCCGTAAAATCAGCTGTGCCGTGAATATTCAAGCGGAGTGGAAACAGCAAGAATTTAGGGGCAGGTGTCAATTTTCGTTGACTTTGGGAAACGATTGGAGATGCGGCAGGTTAGCCCCCCGCCGCACGGCTACGTGGCGTAGGGGGTGGCCGTCTCTGCAGAAGACGCTGCGCCCGGTAACGTTTTTCAAACGGCGGGGGGAAAAAAAAAAATTGCGAAACCTGATCGAAATGAGAAATTTCGAAGGGAGCTTCAGCTCTGCAGGGTCGGACTTATTATAAAATGGTTTTCGGCAAATAAACGATGGCTCGAACAAGGGATGAAAGCTCATTGGGCTGTTAATATCCCGCTGTCTTTTTGCCTTTAGCTGGTTTTCATCAAAATATTTGATTTCTGAGCCATCATCTGTTTAATATTTGGTATTGTGGCATCATGATGGGGTTTGGATTCCTCTACAAACAATGACCAGAAATGTGTTCCTGAACAATTTTAGCCTCTTTAGGGCCTAAAAGCCTTTGGTCTCTCTGCTACCTGGGAAATGAGCAATTTTACAGACTGCAAAGTAAAATTATGTTCTGTATTAAATAACTGGTTTGCTTCGGTTTTATTCCCAGGAAGAAAGTCTGCGCGTGGCTGAATTAAGTCCAGGACGTTTGCAAACAGCGAACATGGAGCTGAAAATCCATATTTTCATCCCCGTAAATCGATTGTTTTCTCGATTTTTCATGGCGTTGAAGGGAAATGAATTTCCAAATCGGGGGTGAAACATGGATATGGAGGTTTATTTCCTCTTCAAAAGCTCTTACCGGGTAAGGTCATGGTGGTGTGTCGCTCAAATAGCTTAATACAGAAACTGGTGAAGGCAACCACGGTATGATCAAGAGAAGTGTCTTAAGGATGTACTTCAAGCTTGAATCATTAGTTCCAGAGCAGTTTGCACGTGTTTTGTCCTGTGTGCTACGCTGCATTTAAGCGTCCGCAAAATATCCGTGGTGTAAACGGGAATTGCCTGCCGCGTCTTGAGCTGGAGAGTGAATGGGAACGTGTGTCCGTTTCCAAGTTTGTGTTAAAATATGATTGTTTGTTGATAACTTTAATGGGATTTAATTAAGCGTACTTACAGGACAAGGAAAGACCATATGGTCCCACTTATTATAAGCTGATTTAACTTTTCCCAAGGATAATTAAAACCAACTGATGTATCTGCCGCATTAACCACTGCAAAAATCAGTTGTTCTTCCTCCTAGCTTACTTATCACCAACCTCATCAGCAAAGTCCTCCTTGGGGATTTAAGGGCAGGTAATACCACGTTACTACCCTCGCTCGGTCTTCCAGATTGACCTGCCCGGTGTTGCAGTAGAAACTCCCTTCTCTTGAAGGTAAAACAACAATTTTTCATCATTTGCATCGTGCGCAGAGTCGGTTCCCACCTGAGAGACGCCTCTGGGTGTGGGCTTTGCTTCGTTCTACGCGGTATTTCTTTGCGTTTGAATGGCATCTCCTACGAGGGCTCTTATTAAGTGGCTCCTTATGGCGCTCTCGCTCTTTTAAAAGCGAGGATTAACGTTTTGCCTGAGCCCACTTAAATTTTGACTGGATCCAGCGCCGACCCTCGGCATGAGGAGGAGGGGGCTGCCAGGTAATGGTTTCTGTCCCTTTGACTGTTAAATGACAGCTAGTTGCCTCCATGAAAAACAAATTGGCCTACAGCGTCTTTTCCAGAAATACCCAGTCTCGGTACCAAGACTCACGCGGCAAATCCTCTGCCTCCCACGGTAGTTTTCTGCAAAGCTCAATGCGCTTATCGTTAAGAGTGTGAGCTTTGGTACTAATTTGAATCGCCGACTGCAGCTCCTAGCCGTTGATTTGCAAGACGGCTCCTTCCTCTGGTGTTCAAGATCCTTTAATACCCGGTATTTTCTCCTCTTTAAGATGTGATGCGCTGTAATCAAGTCGTCTCCGGGTTGTCTGCGTGACAAAGGGCGCAGGGGACGTTCCTGGTTCCTCGCGTCCGAGCACAAAAAGGCTTTTTGTAAGCCTGCTGTGATGATATGGCTTTATTCTGCCTCTCCGACCCCTTTACTTCCTCCATGTGCCAAAAGCAGGAGGGTCTACTTGGATATCATCTTCGCGCATGTAGAGGTGTGTTGTAGAAGAAAACCTACAAAAAAAAAAAAAAATATTAAAAAAAATCCCGGAGCTCTGCTAAAGCCCTAAAACTACCTAAAAAAGGGGTCGGCAGGCTTATCCCAAGCGAAACGTCCTTTTGCAAGCTGTGTGTTTTCAGCCCTAAAAGCGCTGGTCTTCTCAGGACCAGATGTTATGGGGGAGTAGAGGAAGCATGGCAAGAGCTGGCACGTTCTTGCCTGATTTGAGGCTTAGCACAGCTGCAGGAGCATCCTCTGCTGAGCAGCAAATACAGATGTTGACTGCCAAAGCCGGACGACCTCTTTATTCCTGCAGGGACACGCGGTCACGTCACTTCTCCATCTCCCTTAGCGTTCGGTCCTCACCAACCGACACGTGTGGGCAAGCGGGCGAACTGAGAGCATCTTTGAGATGTGCCAGGAGCTTGGGGAGTTATCTTAATCCGCTGTGGCAGGGTAAGGATGGCTCTGCAGCTGCTCTTCAAGTGGTGGGGCAACCCACCCGAGCAAGAGAAACTCTCCCGTTGGCCACCTTCTGCAGCTTCACTCGTCACCTTGGGTTATGAAGGGGGAGGAGGGCGACTTTTCTAGCTCCCCGCACCCCGCTGGAAAACCAGGACTCCACTTTTGGAAAAGTGCTTGGGGGTTTTTTTTGTTGTTTTTTTTTTTTTTTTCTTTTTGTCTTTTTTTCATTACTTCTTGCAGGATTGTCTTGGAAGAAATCGTTGTGACAGCTGTCAATCATGAAGGTCCGAATCTACTGTTGTAGTCTCTTTGGATCCGGCCCCGCGTTGCTTTAATGCAAGTTCTTCCTTGTGTAATATCTTGCGGCATTTTCAGCTGTTGCCCCCCGTTTTCAACTATTGCCCCCTACTTTCAATTATTGCCCCCTATTTTCAGCTGTTGCCCCCCATTTTCAACTGTTGCCCCCTACTTTCAATTATTACCCCCTATTTTCAGCTGTTGCCCCCCATTTTCAACCGCTGTCCCCTACTTTCAATTATTGCCCCCTATTTTCAGCTGTTGCCCCCCATTTTCGACTGCTGTCCCCTACTTTCAATTATTGCCCCCTATTTTCAGCTGTTGCCCCCCATTTTCAACTATTGCCCCCTACTTTCAATTATTGCCCCCTATTTTCAGCTGTTGTCCCCCATTTTCAACTATTGCCCCCTACTTTCAATTATTGCCCCCTACTTTCAATTATTGCCCCCTATTTTCAGCTGTTGCCCCCCATTTTCGACCGCTGTCCCCTACTTTCAATTATTGCCCCCTATTTTCAGCTGTTGCCCCCCATTTTCGACCGCTGTCCCCTACTTTCAATTATTGCCCCCTACTTTCAATTATTGCCCCCTATTTTCAGCTGTTGCCCCCCATTTTCAACTATTGCCCCCTACTTTCAATTATTGCCCCCTATTTTCAGCTGTTGCCCCCCATTTTCGACCGCTGTCCCCTACTTTCAATTATTGCCCCCTATTTTCAGCTGTTGCCCCCCATTTTCGACCGCTGTCCCCTACTTTCAATTATTGCCCCCTATTTTCAGCTGTTGCCCCCCATTTTCGACCGCTGTCCCCTACTTTCAATTATTGCCCCCTACTTTCAATTATTGCCCCCTATTTTCAGCTGTTGCCCCCCATTTTCGACCGCTGTCCCCTACTTTCAATTATTGCCCCCTATTTTCAGCTGTTGCCCCCCATTTTCAACTGTTGCCCCCTACTTTCAATTATTGCCCCCTACTTTCAATTATTGCCCCCCATTTTCGACCGCTGTCCCCTACTTTCAATTATTGCCCCCTATTTTCAGCTGTTGCCCCCCATTTTCAACTGTTGCCCCCTACTTTCAATTATTGCCCCCTATTTTCAGCTGTTGCCCCCCATTTTTGACCGCTGTCCCCTACTTTCAATTATTGCCCCCTATTTTCAGCTGTTGCCCCCCATTTTCAACCGCTGTCCCCTACTTTCAATTATTGCCCCCTGTTTTCAGCTGTTGCCCCCCATTTTCAACTATTGCCCCCTACTTTCAATTATTGCCCCCTATTTTCAGCTGTTGCCCCCCATTTTCGACCGCTGTCCCCTACTTTCAATTATTGCCCCCTACTTTCAATTATTGCCCCCTATTTTCAGCTGTTGCCCCCCATTTTCAACTATTGCCCCCTACTTTCAATTATTGCCCCCTATTTTCAGCTGTTCCCCCCTACTTTCAATTATTGCCCCCTATTTTCAGCTGTTGCCCCCCATTTTCGAGCATTGGCCCCTACTTTCAATTATTGCCCCCTATTTTCAGCTGTTGCCCCCCATTTTCAACCGCTGTCCCCTACTTTCAATTATTGCCCCCTACTTTCAGCTGTTCCCCCCATTTTCGAGCATTGTCCCCTACTTTCAATTATTGCCCCCTACTTTCAATTATTGCCCCCTATTTTCAGCTGTTGCCCCCCATTTTCGAGCATTGTCCCCTACTTTCAATTATTGCCCCCTATTTTCAGCTGTTGCCCCCCATTTTCAACTGTTGCCCCCTACTTTCAATTATTGCCCCCTATTTTCAGCTGTTGCCCCCCATTTTCAACCGCTGTCCCCTACTTTCAATTATTGCCCCCTGTTTTCAGCTGTTGCCCCCCATTTTCAACTATTGCCCCCTACTTTCAATTATTGCCCCCTATTTTCAGCTGTTGCCCCCCATTTTCGACCGCTGTCCCCTACTTTCAATTATTGCCCCCTACTTTCAATTATTGCCCCCTATTTTCAGCTGTTGCCCCCCATTTTCAACTATTGCCCCCTACTTTCAATTATTGCCCCCTATTTTCAGCTGTTCCCCCCTACTTTCAATTATTGCCCCCTATTTTCAGCTGTTGCCCCCCATTTTCGAGCATTGGCCCCTACTTTCAATTATTGCCCCCTATTTTCAGCTGTTGCCCCCCATTTTCAACCGCTGTCCCCTACTTTCAATTATTGCCCCCTACTTTCAGCTGTTCCCCCCATTTTCGAGCATTGTCCCCTACTTTCAATTATTGCCCCCTACTTTCAATTATTGCCCCCTATTTTCAGCTGTTGCCCCCCATTTTCGAGCATTGTCCCCTACTTTCAATTATTGCCCCCTATTTTCAGCTGTTGCCCCCCATTTTCAACTGTTGCCCCCTACTTTCAATTATTGCCCCCTATTTTCAGCTGTTGCCCCCCATTTTCAACCGCTGTCCCCTACTTTCAATTATTGCCCCCTATTTTCAGCTGTTGCCCTCCATTTTCAACTATTGCCCCCTACTTTCAATTATTGCCCCCTATTTTCAGCTGTTGCCCCCCATTTTCGACCGCTGTCCCCTACTTTCAATTATTGCCCCCTATTTTCAGCTGTTGCCCCCCATTTTCGAGCATTGTCCCCTACTTTCAATTATTGCCCCCTACTTTCAATTATTGCCCCCTACTTTCAATTATTGCCCCCTATTTTCAGCTGTTGCCCCCCATTTTCGACCGCTGTCCCCTACTTTCAATTATTGCCCCCTACTTTCAATTATTGCCCCCTATTTTCAGCTGTTGCCCCCCATTTTCGACCGCTGTCCCCTACTTTCAATTATTGCCCCCTATTTTCAGCTGTTGCCCCCCATTTTCAACTGTTGCCCCCTACTTTCAATTATTGCCCCCTATTTTCAGCTGTTGCCCCCCATTTTCAACCGCTGTCCCCTACTTTCAATTATTGCCCCCTATTTTCAGCTGTTGCCCTCCATTTTCAACTATTGCCCCCTACTTTCAATTATTGCCCCCTATTTTCAGCTGTTGCCCCCCATTTTCGACCGCTGTCCCCTACTTTCAATTATTGCCCCCTATTTTCAGCTGTTGCCCCCCATTTTCGAGCATTGTCCCCTACTTTCAATTATTGCCCCCTACTTTCAATTATTGCCCCCTACTTTCAATTATTGCCCCCTATTTTCAGCTGTTGCCCCCCATTTTCGACCGCTGTCCCCTACTTTCAATTATTGCCCCCTACTTTCAATTATTGCCCCCTATTTTCAGCTGTTGCCCCCCATTTTCAACTGTTGTCCCCTACTTTCAATTATTGCCCCCTACTTTCAACCATTGCCCCTTATTTTCAATCATTGCCCCCTATTTTCAATCATTGCCCCTATTTTCAACTAGTTATGAGTATAGTCATATAGTCACAAATTCCTCGGAAGAAACATGGGAGAAAAGCCTCGGAATAAAGGATTTAAAATGGCTGAGCGCGAAATAGGATCACGGCGTCTGGAATTAGCGAGCCGTATGCCAGGGTGGAGGCCAAAAAATTAAAAGCGTGGGGCAAAGAGGGGCTGTTTGCTTTTGTCAGGGCAGCAAGCCCGGCGGCGGCGTGAGAGCTCGAGCACATTTGTGGGTGGCCACGGAGAGGCACGTTACGGTTGCGCTGTTTGAACAGAGATTTCAGGGGGTTTTTTGACTCTCTTCGCCAATATTTGAGACCGTCATCGGACAGTGGGGTTGAGGACACCCTCAGCAAGTTTGTCAATGACACGCCGGAGGGACGGGATGCCATCCAGAGGGACCTGGGCAGGCTGGAGAGGTGTGAACCTCATGAGGTTCAACCAGGTCAAGCGCAAGGTCCTTCGCGTGGACCGGGGCAATCCCAAACACAACTCCAGGTTGGGTGGAGAATGGGTGGAGAGCAGCCCTGCTGGGAGGACAGACTGGGAGAGTTGGGGGGGGTCAGCCTGGAGAAGAGAAGGCTCCACAGAGACCTTAGAGCCCCTTCCAGTGCCTAAAGGGGCTCCAGGAGAGCTGGGGAGGGACTCTGGATCAGGGAGGGGAGCCGTGGGACGAGGAGGACTGGTTTTACACTGGAAGAAGTGAGATTTAGATGAGATGTTGGGAAGAAGTTCTTGACTGTGCGGGTGGTGAGCCCCTGGCGCAGGTTGACCCAAGAAGCTGTGTCTGCCCCATCCCTGGAGGTGGTCAAGGCCAGCTTGGACGGAGCTTGGAGCAACCTGGACTGGTGGGAGGTGGCCCTGCCCGGGGCAGGGGGGTGGGACTGGATGGGCTTCAAGGTCCCTTCCCACCCAAACCATTCTGTAATTCTATGAATATGAGAGAATTTAGAAGACGGCGTGTCTGGTTTCTTATCCAGAAGATAAGAAACCATTCTTATCTGGTTTATTATTCTTATTGGGTTTGTTGTGGCATCGTTTTTTTACTGATACCGCATTTGTAGCTCACCGAAGGCTCCAGTTCTCTTAAGGAAAATATTTGTGTGAGCTTAGGGGGGGGTGGGGGGGGTGTCAACTTTTAAGTATTTATGTGAGGTTTTGATTTTGCACATGGGGGAGAGCAGTAGGATGGTGTTCTCTCTGTCTCGTCGTGACATTACGGTGTCTGCCCCGGAGCACTTGCGAAGAGCATTCGGAAAACATGCAGTGATTTTTTTTTTTAATTTTTTTTTTTTTTTTTTCTCCTCTCTTGCCGTTCCAAGAAGAGAGAAAAACACGGGGAGGGAAAAAAAAAAAAAAAAAAAAAAAAAAAAAGCGAGACAAAAGGAGCCTTGCTGTCCTTTTGTCTTGTTTATTATTTAATCTTTTGGTCTGGTGGTGGGAAGAATGTCATAGTCGCGGTGCTCTCGCTGCGCCGTGAGATGAGAGCCCCTCTCTGCCCTCTCCCGCAGGATTTAAGTTTTCAAACGCTCCTTTAAATCCCAAACAGCTGCTGCTTCTTTTATCATTTCTTTCTCCCAGCTGGAGGGAGACGGTTTATTAAACAGAGGGAACAAATTGTATTTCGTTGTGAAGTCACCTGTCATTTGCAAAAAAAAAAAAAAAAACCAAAAAAAAACAACAAAAAAAAACAACGGCAAAAAAAACAAAAAAAAAAAACCGGCAAAAGGAAGGAATCCAGCACTGCTGGAGTGGAGATCTTTGTTCATTGAAATGCTCCAAAGATATCCTCCAAGTTCTTCGCCCCTTCCCAGTCTCCCCACCATCCTATCTCTGAATGGATATCCCACCCATTTGGTGTGCTTTTTTTTTTTTTTTTTTTTTTTTTTTTGAAGGAGGTATATTAAAAGGGCAAAAGGCTACCAAAAATCTCTCAATAAACCACCCAGAGGGAAGGAAAAACGTAAAGAAACAGATGGCGCTTTTATATCGTGGCGTTTTACGGAGCTGTAGAGTTGTCGCTAAAGGGGGTTTTCTGGATAACCGCCCGTCACATCCTTTAGCAAGGAGATGTTTGTTTGGAGGAGTTACTTTATGTAAAAAATTAAAAATAATTAAAAAAATATTTATTTTTAACTTTTTTTTTTTTTTTTTTTTTTTTTTTTTTTGGCAAATAGAAGGACTCGGTGTTAGACCCACGTGCGACGCGCTGGCTGGGTGAAACGGCCGTGGCCCCGGAGCTTCCTCGTGGGGAGACACTAGCTGGCACATCGCTCAGAGGTCCCGTCGCATGATTCACCTGCTCCCTGCCAAGCTGCCACCAGCTCCGGGGACAATTTTCTTCGGCGACGGAAGGATTTCTCCCTCTTTTCTTGGGAGGAAGGACTTAGAGGCAAGAACCGGGGAGGAACGCTGCCGGGGCGGAGGGGGAAGGGGTTGCGGGGTGATGGGCTCAGCGGCCGAACCAACGTGGAGGAGGTGACCAGAAGGTGGGGAGAAAAGCCAGAAAAAGGAAAAATGAGCAGCGTTCGTAACCCCGTGGAGATATTTCAGGGCGGCAGCGGGGTGACGATCCTCACCTCGACCTGTTAGGGGTCATAGGACCTCACTGGGTGGCTTTGTCTCGAGGCAGGAACTTCTGCTTGCTGCAGCCTGTTTGTCAGCGACAGCCTTATTTGTTCTTTTCGTGGGACTTAGTCACACTTTTAATTAAAAAATTGCAGGAGAAGGCTGGAAATCTGAAACATGAGCGATGGCATTGACAAGTTGTTACCGCTGCTGCCGCTAACTTAGCAATATGTCTTTCACTCGTGTCTCTTGGGGTGTCTTGCTCCCCTTCCCCCCCCCTTCCAGCATCCTTCATTTTATTTACTGGTTTCCCAGCTTTTGGTTGTTCCACCCAAAAATATTTTTTTAGGTATAAAGCGGAGATGACGTCTAACCATAGAACGGGTTGGGGTGGGAAGGGACCTTTACAGGCCATCTAGTCCAACCTTCCAGACATCTTCAACGAGACCAGGTTGCTCAGAGCCCCGTCCAACCTGGCCTTGAACGTTTCCAGGGATGGGGTTTGGTCTTCCTACCTCAAACGTTTTGGCCAAAGCCACGTCGTCGGTGGCAAAGCTGAAAGGAGGTAGATCACCATCTCTTCTCCTTTGAGGGTCAACAGTTGCTGGGACGGGAGGGTGTAACTGGCACCGGAGAGCTTGTGGCTCTGCTTGGTGCCCGTTGCGTTGCGGAGCTGCTTTAGAAGCTGAGATTTCCACCGGCTTGACCAACAACCGTCTGCAGGGTTGCGCTCGCAAACACAACGGTTGACCTGGTGTCACCTTTACGTGACAGAAGATCGTTTCTGCTAGTTCGGCTTGTGGTCCCGAGGCTCGTAAAAGTGACTCGAGCGGCAGAAAGTGGAAACGCGTGGGGCTTGATTGCTTGATTTTTTTATTTATTTTTTTGGTTATTTTTAGTGCGACGCAGGAATCGCCTGCTTATCTTAGACGGAGAGTTAAGCTGTCAGGTCCTGTCTTCTTAAAGCTGTTGATAACTTTGATAAACATGAGACCAAACGATCAGACGAGGGGGGATTTTTATGCAGGGCTGGGCCAGCACAGTGAGCCTAACAGCTCATATCTGTCTGCTTTGGGTGAGAAGAAACCTTTTTTTTGGTTTTTTTTTTTCCTTTTCTGTACCAAACCCTGAACTTCTTTCCAAACCACGTTCTGCTCTGTTGGTTTGTTCCTGCTGTCCCTTTCCACCTGACTGGTTTCTGCCCGAGGCAAGGAAAGTCTGCTTTCATCCGAAGCTTCAGGAGAAAAATTGCATTATCTTTTTTAAAAAAAAAATAATAATAAAAAAAAAAATAAATGTTGGTCACGTCATGGGTAGCCGTGAAATTTTTGTGCGCTCTACCTTCGGCTGCCTCGCCGCCGATGGGAGGCAGCCGTGATGCTTCGCCTTTCCTCCTCTGCCATTTACACCCGTGGGGTGTCTGCTTAAAAGTCGGCGGCTGCCCAACGGGAGATTATTTGGCTAGATCTTGTCCTAAATAGGTGCTGAAAATCAAGTCCCAGTGCGCTGTTCCTCATGGCATAAAGTGCATGGGGGTGACCATGAATCTTAAGTAGTTCAACAGAGGTTGAAATGATCTTCCCATGGTTACGTGAACAGATAAGCGACACCGTGATTTCTTAGCGTACCAACATAAATTTTATCAACGAGGTATCCTGGCTTCTTCTTTTTTGCTTTTCAGGGGTCTTACTCATCCAGCGGCTCACCCAAAATCCGTCCTTGAGCCACACTCTCCAAGGGTGTTCCCCAATTCTGAGTCCACCTGCCCCGTATCTTAGCAGGAAGCTTGTGTTGATCAAAGGGGATGAAGCAAAGGGAGTGTCCCCCATTGGGTGATGGGGCGGGGAGAGCCTTGGGTCATGATGGATATGCTCATCAGAGCGTGCAGTTGGGTGCTCCTAGAGAGAAGCTTCCCGTAAAGGGATGGCAACTCCACCACTTCCCTGGGCAGCCTGTTCCAGTGCTTGATTGCCCTTTTGGTGAAGAAATTTTCCCTACTACCCAATCTAAACCTTCCCTGGTGCAACTTGAGGCCATTTCCTCTTGTCCTATCGCCTGTCACTTGAGAGAAGAGACCGAAAATCAATATAACCTGTCTCTTGTCTTCCAGCGCAGGACCCTTCAGCAGACCCTGAGCTCAGTCCTTTTGATCTGGGCTTGCAAAGAGGTTGTAGAGTCTCCATCCTTGGAGATATTCGAAACCTGTCTGGACCAGTTCCTGGGCAACTGGGTCTGTGTGGCCCTGCTTGAGCAGGGGTGGTTGCATCAGATGACCTTCAGAGGTCACTTCCAACCTCAACCAATCTGTGGGGCTCTGAACTTCGCTGGAGGATGAAGAACAGAGGTTTGCGAGCCCCAAGGCTGTTGCAAAGTGGAAAAACCATTGTCCAACCCCTGTGTGATGATCCTCACGGTTGCTGGTCTGCTCTGGTGTTCATCTTGGGCTGCTGTTCTTCGGGGTGGAGCCATCTGTTGGTTCCCTGCGTATGAGTGTCGATGTTAGCCAAGACTCCCGCGGTTGTGAGGCGGGCCTGGTGACGATGGGAAATGGCACTTTTGCTTAATTACTGGCCTCTTAGAAGACCTGATGATGACATCCTTAAACGTGCACTTCACCTTGACCCCTCTCACTTCCGTCCTTGGTGCTTATCTGCAAACCTCTCCTTCTTTAATTGGTGTGAACTGGGAGATGCGCCGAGACCGAGCGGTCGGGGTTTTTTTGGGTTTTTTTTTGTTTTTTTTTCCTTCCAGCCCGAGCGGAGTAGCCGGTGCCAAGCCCGTCCCACACCGGCCAGCACGGCCAGGCTATTAAACGCTTCTTGGAGCCGACTGTCGGTCTGGAGCGTACCTCCTGCCAGGCTGGCGCAGCCCTCGCGCTCACGGGTGAGTAGGCAAATTCCCGCGCTGCCTCGCTTTGTTCGTTCAGCCGAGGGTCCTCCTCAGCAAAGCGGCAGATGGTGGTACCTCCACGCCAGGCAGTGATATTTGCAACTTCACAACGCGGAGCGGTTTGCCCAGAAAGTACCAGCTTGGCTTAAGTTGTTTTTTATTTATTTATTTATTTCATTTTTATTTTATTTTATTTTATTTTATTTTATTTTATTTTATTTTATTTTATTTTATTTTATTTCATTTTATTTTATTTCATTTTATTTTATTTTTATTTTATTTTATTTCATTTTATTTCATTTCATTTCATTTTATTTATTTTATTATTATTTTATTTTATTTCATTTTATTTTATTTCATTTCATTTTTTATTATTTTATTTTATTTCATTTTATTTTATTTATTTTATTATTATTTTATTTTATTATTATTTTATTTTATTATTATTTTATTTTATTTCATTTTATTTTATTGTATTTTATTATTATTTTATTTTATTTCATTTTATTTTATTTCATTTTATTTTATTTATTTTATTATTATTTTATTTTATTATTATTTTATTTTATTATTATTTTATTTTATTTCATTTTATTTTATTTCATTTCATTTCATTTCATTTTTTTTATTTTATTTTATTTTATTTCATTTTGTTTCATTTTATTTTATTTTATTTTTATTTTATTTCATTTTATTTTGTTTCATTTTATTTCATTTTATTTTATTTTATTTTATTTCATTTTACTTTATTTTATTTTATTTTATTTCATTTTATTTTATTTCATTTAATTTCATTTCATTTTTTATTTTTTTATTTTATTTTATTTCATTTCATTTTGTTTCATTTTATTTTATTTTATTATTATTTTATTTTATTTTATTTTATTTTACTTTTGCTGGACCCTGCGCTAAAATTAACACAGCGCCTTCCCAGCACGAGATAAAGCCCCTAGCTAGGCTCTCTCTTAGGCTGAATCAAATTCTCCATGTTACAGTGGCTTCACTCGACCCAGGAATGGGAAGGCTTAAACCCAGCCCAAATTGGCTTTACTTTTTCGGTAACGCCATTGAAATGAGAGCCCAGTCCAGCCCAGGCCATTGCGCTCAAAGCAGAGGGGAAGAATTGAACGTGGGTCTGAAGCTGGATTCTGTCCTTCCAGTAAAGCTCCTCTTTTCGGGTGAAATGCATTTTTTTTTCCCTTTCTTCCCTCCCACCCCCTTTCTTTTTTTTTCCCCTTTCTTTTTTTTTCCCCTTCTTTTTTTTCCCTTCTTTTTTTTCCCCTTTCTTCTTTTTTTCCCTTTCTTTTTTTCCCCCTTTCTTTTTTTCCCCCTTTCTTTTTTTCCCCCTTTCTTTTTTCCCCCTTTCTTTTTTTCCCCTTTCTTTTTTTTCCCCTTCTTTTTTTCCCCCTTTCTTCTTTTTTCCCCTTTCTTTTTTTTTCCCTTTCTTTTTTTCCCCTTTCTTTTTTTTCCCCTTTCTTTTTTTTCCCCTTTCTTTTTTCCCCCTTTCTTTTTTCCCTTTCTTTTTTTCTCCCTTTCTTTTTTCCCCCTTTCTTTTTTCCCCCTTTCTTTCTTTCCCCCTTTCTTTTTTTCCCCCTTTCTTTTTTCCCCCTTTCTTTTTTTCCCCTTTCTTTTTTTTCCCTTTCTTTTTTTTCCCCTTTCTTTTTTTCCCCTTTCTTTTTTTTTCCCCTTCTTTTTTTTCCCCTTTCTTTTTTTCCCCCTTTCTTTTTTTTCCCCCTTTCTTTTTTTTCCCCTTTCTTTTTTTTCCCCTTTCTTTTTTTCCCCCTTTCTTTTTTCCCCCTTTCTTTTTTTCCCCCTTTCTTTTTTCTCTTTCTCCCTTTCTTTTTTTTTTTTTTTCCTTTCTTTTTTTCGCCCCCCCCTTTTTTTTTTCTTGCTCTTTTGGGATGTCTTCCACGGACACCGACCCTCTGCCGCAAAACAGGTTGAGGTGAACTGAGGGTTCCCCCAAACCCTACCTTAACCCTCCAGAGCGGGAGAAGGCAACAATGAGTCATTTCACGGAGGACTTCTTGACTCTCCGCACCCGCTTTTGATCATTTCTGATATTTTTTTGTCCATCTTCAGACCGGTTGACCTCTTCGATTTGGCCCTAAAATGTCCGTGCCCTTACTGGGACTTCAGCTCAGCGTTGTCCTCTGCTGCAGAGATGCTTTTGCAGCTCAGCTCTCCCAATGTCATGGAGGAAAGTCTCTCCTGTGGTGCTTTGAGCTTCTGCCTTTGCGTGCCGGAGGAGGTGCTGTGCGGGCCTCGTTTAGGAGAAATCTGTTGATTTATCTTCTGATGCTTTCTCAGCTTCTCTGTTGTTCTTCTTAGGCATCTGTTGCTGATGAGGTCAAGGTTTTGGACGCAGATGCTTTCAAAGGAGCTTAGGTTGCCTCCTTAGCACATCCACCATGATCTCCACCTTGCAGTCAGTCTGCGGTTTACGTGATTTTTACGGCACATGTGCGACTCCAGCTATGCCTGCGGTGTGTTCATGGTATTCGTGGATGCCCCATCGCTCAAAGCTGTGGCTGCCCCATCCCTGGAGATGTTCAAGGCCAGGTTGGACGGGGCTTGGGACAACCTGGGCTGGTGGGAGGTGTCCCTGCCCCTGCCAGGGGGGTTGGAACTGGATGGTCTTGAAGGTCCCTTCCAACCCAAACCGTTCTATGATTCTATGTTCATGCAATTTATGAATGCCCCATCCCTTGAAGTGGTGGATGTCCCAACCCTGGAGGTGTTCAAGGCCAGGTTGAACAGGGCTTGGAGCAACCTGGGCTGGTGGAAGGTGGCCCTGCCCATGGGAGGGGGTTGGAACGAGATGATATTTAGGGTCTCTTCCAACTCTAACCATTCTATGATTCTAATTTTGGCTCAGAGTGTACTCACACCCCCATATGTCTTATGCCTATGGTGCCTCCAGGTGGTGCAACTCCTGATGACCACCACAAGGCGCAGGGAAGACGACTGGATTGCGAATCATGCGGAAAACCGATGTGCTGAGCTGGCAGCAGGACACGGAGGGGTCCGGCTGTAAGTGCTCTTACACGGCAGCGCTGTCGCGTCTTTCTCTTTACGCTTCGTGCAGAAGAAAAAAAAAAAAATAGGAGTCAAAGAGATGTCATAGAGTGGAAGATCTTGGGGCTGGAGTCTGGCCTGCGTGGTCCGGCTGAGGGCAAGAGCAATTTTTCTCCTCGGAGACTTAAAAAATAGCAAGGAGTTAAAGGAAAGGGTGCTGCCACCCTCCCGGGGCTTGCTGTCGATATTTTAATTTAACGATCGTGCCGTTGGCGGTTCCCCAGCCTCTTGATGGCCAATCTCCTCCTCCCCAAAACGCAGGTTGAGGCGTTCAGGATGCTGTAGCCCGGAGAATAAAAACAGGCGCGTTGTTCATATTTCTCACCCCGTCTTGTTCAGAAGCTGTTGGGCAAATAGCTGGCTGCAAATAAATTTTGAGACTCATATTTTTCTTGGATTGGTGGTTCACTGGCAGCTTCTTTTTTGTTTTTGTTTTGATTTTGGGGCGTGGTTTTTTTTTTATTTCACGGGCTGAACTGAGTAGGTGCTTTTTTTTCTGGTGACTGCCTGCTGAGAGTTTTTGGCATTCGAGATGACTTTTTTGGGGGACAATTGAGTAAGATCATCGTGTTTTATTTGCATTTGGATGGCCAAGTCTACATGGAGGTTATCTTTTGTTACAAAGCTCTGCACCGCAGACCACGACAAAACCCGGGATCGTTTCTTGAAGATTTCCAAATTCTTACGGCGGTGTTACGGAGATCTTAATCGCTATACTTTTCTTCTGTTTGCCCTGCAAAATCAGCCTTTTCTCTCTTAACCTTGCGGTTAAAAAAAAAAAAAAAAAAAAAAAAGTCGAAGCTAACTTTCAGACTTTTTGAACCTGCTTCGCCAAGTGTTTTTCCTTTTTCTTCCTTTTTCCAGCTGGCTGCATCTTCCGGTCTGATAACCATGGCTATAAATTAGATCTCTTGAGTGTGTAGTTTTCAGGTGCTCTTTAACCTTTTTCTGCCTGAAAGTGCAGAGGATGCTTTTTTCCGCCGCGGGCGCCGGTGGTGGTGGTGGTGGTGTTCTTATGGAGACAAAGGCAGGGAAGGGAAAAGGCACTTGGATAAATGGGAAAAAATAGGAGAAAGCCACCGGCTTCCCGCGAGCGCCCTGGGAATTGGGCAATCTGCACGAAAGGATCGTCTTTGACCTGGGCAGAGGCTGAACCGGGAGCTCAAATAGCTGCTGGAAGAGCTGCAATAAACAGCGTGACGGCACTCTCCGCAGAGTTTCCCTACGCAGGGAGATAAGAAAGATTACTCATCCAGCGATCCCAGCGCATCCTTTAAACATAAGGAAGAAGCTAATTTAAAATTCCAGGCTCCTGGGCATCATTGGGCTGTTTATTGCTGGCTCGAAGCCCTGTTCTCATGCTGTGGCTATCGCCGGTGTTGGCAACGGGAATAAATCCGGCTGTTAGTTGACTTGCGCGGGTCAAGGACTTTGCCGTGGCCAACGGGAAAAAAGACAGACGGCGGCCAGCCTTCACCCGTACTGATGTTATTGGAGATTTTATCACGTTTCTTCTATTTCTTGAGGCACAGGACCGTAGTTTATCTCCCCGGGAAGCCTGGCTTTCCCGTGAGCTGCGCTGAGCAGCATCAACCTCCGACTTGCTCTGTAACGAGCGGCATCGGGCTTTAATGCTTCGGATGCGCAAAACGGGAATGCTAACGAGCCCCCGCCTCGCCGCCAGCCCGAGCGATGCGGCTGGGGATGGAGCTTCGAGTAACGCTGACCTACTTTCTTCCCCCCCCCCCTCCGTTTGCAGATCTTAAACGGAGCCACATCTGCCGCAGCCGATGCGCTCGTGGGTGAAGTGACTGATTTGGTGTTAGATATGTAAAAAAGGGGCCGGGAATAAAGGGAGTTATACCATTCCACCGGCATTCTTGCTGCCTGATGCTGACTGCGGGTTGTTGTTTTTTTTTTTTTCCCCCTCCAGCCTACTTTTAAGCCACTTTTTCTTAATCTCTTGTTTTCCAACCATTTTTAGTTACGAGAGCAAACGCAGTCAGAGCAGCGAGTGGCAAGCAGCACCTTCCCCTTCCCAGGAAATGCACAAAAAGCGGCGCGCGTGCTCCAGCGCAAGACCAAGAAGCCCAAACTGAGATGCTCGAGGGAGGGGGTGGCAGTACCAGCCCACCAAAGCTTTGCACAGGGACCTTGGGTGAGATGAACCCCCGTGATACCCGTTACCGGTCCCGGGGACAGGAGGGCAGCAGCAACAGTGCAAGGGCAGTAGATCGTATTTTGCATCGGTTTTGGAAGAGTGTGGTCTGCAGATTTCCAGGGAGGCTTGCCCAGCTGAAAGGCAAGTTGGGTCCTGAGGGCTGCTGAAGTTCAGGATGAGTGGTTGCACGGCTGGCAAGTAGGTGGAGACCTTTCTAACTGGTTTGGCAGGGAGCTGTAGGGTCATGGAAGGAGAGAAGGTTGCTTGGAGATTGCCATTAGGCTCCTTTGACCATAAAAGATGTGTCAAATGTGTGTCTAGAGAGGTCGCAGGGGACAGCTTTGCCTTTGGGCCTCCTCGTAGGTGTGATGTTGGCCACAGTGGCATTGAGCGCACCCTCAGCAAGTTTGCTGATGACACCAAGCTGTGTGGTGAGGGAGACACGCCGGAGGGATGGGATGCCATCCAGAGGGATCGGGACAGGCTGGAAAGGTGTGAACCTCATGAGGTTCAACCAGGCCAAGTGCAAGGTCCTGCCCGTGGGTCGGGGCAATCCCAAACACAACTCCAGGCTGGGTGGAGAATGGATGGAGAGCAGCCCTGAGGAGAAGGACTTGGGGGTGGGGGTGGATGAGAAGCTCAACGTGAGCCACCAATGCGCTATCGCAGACCAGAAAGCCACCAGCATCCTGGGCTGCATCCCCAGCAGCGTGGCCAGCAGGGCGAGGGGGGGGATTGTGCCCCTCTGCTGCGCTCTGCTCTGGGGAGACCCCACCTGGAATACTGTGTCCATCTCTGGGGTCCCAACAGCAGAAGGACACGGAGCTGTTGGAGCGGGTCCAGAGGAGGACCCGGAGATGCAGGGAGGGCTGGAGCCCCTCTGCTGGGAGGACAGGCTGGGAGAGGTGGGGGGTTCAGCCTGGAGAAGAGAAGGCTCCGCGGAGACCTCAGAGCCCCTTCCAGTGCCTAAAGGGGCTCCGGGAGAGCTGGGGAGGGACTCTGGATCGGGGAGGGGAGCCGTGGGACAAGGGGGGATGGTTTGACACTGAAAGAGGGGAGATTTAGA
This sequence comes from Vanellus vanellus, assembly GCF_965231255.1. Lineage (NCBI taxonomy): Eukaryota > Metazoa > Chordata > Aves > Charadriiformes > Charadriidae > Vanellus > Vanellus vanellus. The sequence goes on along the minus strand of NC_138936.1, from coordinate 394,462 downwards.
TGAGATACGAGGAAGGAATTCTTGCTTGTGAGGGTGGTGAGCCCTGGCGCAGGGTGCCCCGAGAAGCTGTGGCTGCCCCATCCCTGGAGGTGTTCAAGGCCAGGTTGGCCGGGGCTTGGAGCAAGCTGGGCTGGTGGGAGGTGGCCCTGCCCAGGGCAGGGGGGTTGGAAGTAGATGATCTTTAAGGTCCCTTTCAACTGAAGCTGCTCTATGATTCTGTGTGTCTTCATCTCATAGCCTGGTGTGATGCATTCATGCTCTGCTCTTCTCGCCCGTTTCAGGGTGGGGAAGCGAAAAGGTTGGGGTCGGTACCTTCTGCTTGTTCTTCATCTTGTCTCCCTGTTACTCTCCTCTCAAGCCTATTCTTTCCCCATTAATTACACAGCCATCCTTGAGTAAACGAAATAATTAGTGTTTAGGATAAACAGTGCAAGCGTGCACCTGGAATCCTAACGAAGGTGGAGGTTTGTCTCTTTGATTGCGCCTTTTCAGTGACCACGCACTCTCCTGGTTCCCTCTTGTTGATGAGCAACCAAGAGAAACGCTGGCCCCTGCTCCTCGTGTGACACGCTTTTCAGGATTTGGCTGGTGACAAGCCTTCTGCTGATGGATGGTGAACTTCTCCATCAGTTCATGGCCTACAGGCGTTAGTACGCGCCTCTCCGATAAAAACCTGCTTACCCTTATGCCTGCTGTGGTGCGGCTGGATCACACCGGAGGTGTCAGAGCTGTCCCTTGGATAGGAGGAGAAACTGCCTTGGTCTGGGTAGTTTTCCGCTCGTATAAACAGGGAGAGTTGCATTTGGGGTAGCTGCAGCTCTCCTCGCATCTGGCGTGGTAGATAGCGGTCAGGTCGAAACGGTTCCTCCGTTTTTCCCGTATCGCTTGTAATAATTCTGGCGTCAAGAGAGTAAATAACCTTCTTTCCTTTGCCTTATCTTGGAATTTTAATTTTCTTGGTGACGCAGCTCCTGACCTTAAGGTCTGGTGTTACTAATTGAGCGTCTACAGCACTGCGGCTCTTTAGGTAGACTCTTGGTTTTGCCAAACCACCCGGGTTAAAGACACTCCCGAGTTTCTCTAGGCTGCTGGCTTCCTCTACCGAGTAAAAACTTGTTCCAGATGAGGAGACAATGCTAATTTCCAAGTCTTGGGTGTGTTTCTTTTTTTTTAAAAAAAAAAAAATAATAATAATAAAAATGTAAAATGAATCATTCTGTATTTGAAACTCCAGAATCATTTAGAGAAGAATCTGTACCGACTATGACAGGAGGTTTATTCAGTTGAATCAAACTGGGGATGCAGTCCCATTCATGCACTTTAAATGAACAATGTCATTTATCTTCATTAAGCGTGGGAGCTGGCTGTCCCCGTCTGGATGCTGTAGGACACTCACCCTTCTCAGTGAGACTGGGAGTTGCCTTGGCACGTCGCACGGCTCTTATTAACGCCTGCCCTCACCTTCGAGGGGGAGCGGCGGCCAATGAGCTGTGGCGCAAGTCTTTGTGCTCTGAGATCCGGCGGGAAGAATCGTGGAATGGTTCGAGTTGGAAGCGTTTGTGTGGTCACGGCTTTAAAAACTTCAAGAAGTGGAGCTGCCCAAAACTCGTCTCTTGCTATGGGGCGAGGGTCGCTGTTGTGTCTCGTTCCAGCCGGACTTTCAGAGCTGGTGCAATTGAGCCGGGTCCTCTCGTGAAGGACGTTGGCTGCCTTCTCAACTTACTTTTGAACTTAGAAACATTAAGAAGAGGTTCTTTGAGAGGTTTGGAGGGGTTTTTGGATGCCTATACGAGGTCTTCTTGCAAAGGTGGAGCTGCCAACCTGCAGCAAGGCGGGTGGGACGAAATGAGCCGTGAGGTGGGTTTGAGGTTGACATAAATTGGCGGAGCGCGGATGGATGAGCAGGTTCAACCTGGGGGAAGTGGCTGAGTCGCCACCCCTGGGGGGATTTAAAAGACGCGCAGATGTGGTGCTGAGGGACATGGTTGAGGGGTAACTTGGCAGTGCTGGGTTAACGGTTGGACTCGATGATGTTGAAGGTCTCTTCCAACCAAAACGTTTCTGTGGTTCTATTCTAAGAGTACCGGGGTTTGGGGGAGGACTGCCGGAAGGGTGTGTTGGATTTGTGGGTGGGTTGTGTCACTGCCAGGACCGGAATATCTGGGACACCCCACCCCACAGCAAAACAAGCGTGGCACGTCACGCTTTCCAAAAACCCTCGGGGAACAGGGTGGTTTTGCCCAAATTTAGGGCGTATGTAGGTCACTGCTCACAATGATGTACGGTAACCTTGATGAATGCGCCGGTTCGCACGTGAGTCACGCTGCTCGTTCGCAGCTGTGGGTGCCGTTCGTTAATGACAGCACCTACGTGCGTGACACCGAGTTTTTGGGATATTCAGTTGCCATGGCTCTGGAGTTGCTTATTATAGCTGCTACCGGTAGAGCAGGTAACGGGCTTTTCACCGTTAACGACTCTATGTGTTTGCTTATTGCTGAGGGCTGGAGGCAACAGGCTCCCAGCAGAAAGGAGAGCGAGAATTATCAAAGCGTGACCCGTGGCTCGCTGGTTTTGTGGTTTTTTTTTGTTTGTTTGTTTGTTTGTTTTTTGGTTTTTTTTCTGCCGAGTGCGCGTTGGCTGTTGTGTGCTGAATAGCGCTCGCACCTTTCGCCTGCGAGGCTTCCTCCTAAAAAAGCCGGTGCTCAAATCCTTGCCCTCCGCTGCCTTCCCTCCCAAAAAAGCCGGTGCTCAAATCCTTGCCTTCCACCGCCTTCCCTCCCTCGGCCCGTTCAGGCTGCAGCCCCGCCCGCAGCATCCCAGAATTTGGGTGCGAAAACACAATAATTAAACCCAAACCCATCTTGCCACCCTTTGGTAGCTCGTTGGCTTGCCTGCCACGCCGCCCTCCCCGCTCTAAATGCGTTTATTCAGGCGAGGTGAGGAACAGATCAAGACAAATAACGAACGCATTAAATAACGGAGCGCGCCTGCCGGCGATGGCAGCGAGGAGCCGTAAACCACTCGATGCTTCTGGTCTCCAGCGGGAAATGTAAGAACCGAGCGGAAGCAGAAAGACCTCGGTTTCTCCCTCCTGGTGGGACCACCCCACTTCTGCAGTGCTTTCAGTGGACTTTTATTTCCTTCCCAGGAAGGCGGCAGGATGTCTTTCACAGGCGGAGTTTTTTGGGTTTTTTTTTTGTCTGTTGGTAACTAAACTGCGCGAGATTTACGGAGTCGGCTGCAGGAGGGGAAAGCTGTGCTCAGAACAATTTCTTCTGCTTTTAGTGCTAATGTATTTGTTTTAAATCGGGTTTTAAATCTTCTCTGGAGAATCCCAGCAAGTTCTGTGCGTATTTATGCAGAACTCTGATCACACTTGAAACGGTTATGGTACTAACTCCCGACAAATTAATTAAATGCATCTCTGAATTTCTGGTAGACTTCTAACAGCCTCTTTATTGTTCTTTCTAAGATTCAGATTAAAATCATCTTTAACGTAGAGAATCTATTGTAAACAATAATAAACTCCCACAGGGTTAGGGCAGAAAAACCAAAAAGGATTAAATCACCTTCTCTGTGCTTCTCGGAAGCAGCTTCAGACCTGCCGGGCTTGCGGAAAAGCTGCAGCGGTGAATTCAATTTGGGATTAGGGCCAAATGTTCTGAAGATCTTCCTCATGTTCTGAAGATCTTCCTCATCTTCTGCCTGGGGAGGGACAACCCCATGCACCAGGGCATGCCGGGGGAACCAGCTGGAAAGCAGCTTTAGAGGAAAGGTCCTGGTGGCCACCAAGTTGACCACAAGCCACCAACGTGCCCTTACGGCAAAGAAGGACAAGAGTGTCCTGAGCATTGCCAATACGTTGAGGTGGTCCTTCCCCTCTATCCATCACTGGTACGGCTGAGGTTCTGGAGTCTCCATCCTCGGAGACATTCAGAAGTGTTTGGATGTGGTCCTGGGCAACCGGCTCTTGAGCGGGGGGGGGGGGGGGGTTGGACCAGATGACCTCCAGAGGTCCCATCCAACCTTGACGGTTCTGCGCCAGCTTTGAGGCAAGCTGCTGGATATCCTTCAAAGGCTGGGATGAGAAATGCCGTGGTTGTTGTGTACCGGGATACATCTTTGCGTCCCAAAGTTGCCTCGTTTCTACTGATACTTCCAGAGCTCGGCGTTTTTGCACGCAGAAAATAGTACCCATCCCATTTTAGCGTAAACACAGGCCTTTAATCAATACTACAAAAAACAAAAAAAACAAAAAAAAAAAAAACCAAAAGCCCTGAGAAATATGTACTGCTGGCTTTTAATTCTAAATAAATATTGTCCTCAGGAGCACATTTCAAGAAGGAATGATTCTTACAAGGCACAGCAGAGATGCTGATGTAATTTTCTGGTCTTCAGTGCCTGTTTGTCACACCATATTCCTGTGCAGACTTAAGAAAAAAAAAAAAAAAAAAAAAAAAAGCTAGCATTTTAACTAGCGTATAAAATGCAAGACTTTATTAATAGCAGGTTGGGCGGAAACCGTTCTGGGTGACAATCTTTGCGGACCTCACCTTGAAGGTCTCCTTGAAGGTCTGTCCACCTCCCCAACTCTCCTCTAGCTATAGGAGAGCTCCAAGGAGGGGCAAGTCCCTTTTTATTTTGGGAGGGTACCACGAGCACGCAGATGTTTTGAAGGAGGCTTTTCGGTGTTTTAAATGCTGCCTGTCAGGCAGTCTGCCGCAGTTGGCAGTTCAAAGACCTCTCCAAAATAATTCCTCTAAGCTGCTCAAGGCGCCGGGGATTTGGGGAGTCCCGGCTTTGCTTCTGCTCCTGCTCCCGAGCCGTAAAATAAGGTTAACGATGCATCTGTCAACCTCGCAGGGTAATTCCGTGGATTTTTTTTTTTTATTATTTTTTTTTTTTTTTTGTCCAAACAGTATGTTTTGCGCAACCTAATCGGGTGGCGTTCATTTTTTTTCTAGACGTTGCGCTGTGCCACTTTCGTGTCTCCTGAGGAAACATTGCGATGCGCTTAAGCGCAACTCCGCCGGGAACCCGTGCGAGGGGATATCAAGAGAGCAAAATCCTTATCATCAAAGGAAATGGCATCGAGATAAGAGCTGGGCGTCGCGCCTTCTCCAAATTGCTCCTTTTCGCGGTGCTTTGCCTGGTGTGTATAGGATAATACCCACCGCCCAGTTGTCCCCCATCTGGAATTTACCGGAGAGAGGGTCCAGGTAAACGTGACACCATCTCCCAGCAGAGCTCAGGGACACAGGTTCCCAAAGCTTTCTCTCTTGCAGGTTGGAAGTGTGCAGCGTTTCATAGACTGGTTTCGGTTGGAAGGGGCCCAGAAGCTCGTCTAGATCATTTCATATGGACACCATTATATAAAACCATAACGATCTGCACAGGGATATTTCATCTCGTGCATCTTCGTTGGTGGTGGTGGGTGAGATGGAAAGGGGATGAGGGTAGAGCTCGAGTTTTCCCTTGGGAAGAGAAGCCTCTTCTTGCTATCTTGCTGCTCCAGCCGCCGAAAATAAATCAGTTTGCTGGCCTATGGCACCACTAACTGCGTGTCAATCAGGTAATGAAAAGATCCATTCTCACTTAATTTACTTCGAAGCTGCAAGACTGCCTCTTGGACCTGCTGCAGCATCTCATATTGGCCCTCATCGATTTTTTTTTCCTTCTTTTTTTTTTTTTTTCCCTCTCAGCAGTGTTACCCATCGTCTTGAAATCAGCCAGGAACAGGTAAGCTGCAGCTAGAAGTGGAATCAATCCATATTTTTGTGGGCATTTCAAGGCACAAGGGAAAGGGGCTGGAGAAAAAAAAAAAAAAAAAAAAATCCTCTTCTCATACATTGGCTGGTCCCGTGTTTCCTCAAGGTGCTTGAGGACCATGGATGAGGCCATACTAAGAAGGGTTGGACTCTCTAGCACGTACCTTCTCTTATTTCTTCTTCTTCTCTTATCTGATTCTGTTTTTCAGGTCCTCAATGCTGATGGGCATCAAGTTGATGGACCCAACTGGGGTCGGAGCAGCATGAATTAAACCACGTAGCACGGGCGTCTCTTGCTCTACAGACTTTTTGTGGCGGTTGTTGATTTTTAACGCAACAAAATGTAAGCTGGAACAGGGATTTTCAGCCTAACGCATTTGAAGAAAACCAGCGTTCCTCTTCAGTGCAACTCCACGTCGATCGGGTCTCAGATATTACCCCAAATGTCAGCTCATGTTTAATCACCTTGAAGACGTCTGTTTATTGCGGTGGTATTTCGGGTTGTCCTATAAATGCTGCCTGTTTATAACCCGCTGCTTCTCGGACCCTCACCTTGTCATACAGACCCTGGGACTTTTCTATGTTCAAGGAGGGAGCTGTAATGGGTTGCAAGAAGTTGGTTGTCTTTGCAGCTCCTCTGCAAGTCAATATCATCCTCGACGGCAGCTCCAGACCTTGAATTTTTAAGCCTTTTTCCATGCTTTACGTAGAGCTGTGATGGAACTCTGGGTGTAAAACTCAACTTTGGAAAGCCCACGGCGCCAACGAAGCCAGGCTGGGCAGGGTGCTGTGAGCAGGCAAAGAAGTCTCATGCTCGGTCGATCGCCTCTGGGACGCACGACAAAAGCGTCTCTGAAAAGCCAAAAGAAAAAATAGGAAAAAAAAAAAAAAAAAAAAAAGCAGATACAGATTTGATGGGTTTCTTTCTCCCATCCTCTGTGGACACATCAGAGTTTGGCTGAGGTTGGGAGAGCCTTCAGAAAAGATGCCAAGAGCCGTTCCCTGCTCTGGCATGGGTTTGGGATGGATTCTGCTCCCTGGATTTGGATCTGTGAGCAGCCGTGCTATGGGGCACTGATTTTTTTCACTGATCTTTTGGCTTTTTTCAAGCAGTTTCTTCCAAACTGACAAGCGGAATAAAATATTCTGAAAAGCAGAGCAAAACCCAACTCTTGGGGGCGCGAAGCTCTGCAGGGTGCAGAAGCATCATCTTGGTGACCTGGTGGCCGGTTCTCCCCTTGAACTCGGATGCTTTGAGACATGAGGTGGTGTTTACCAGCTCCGCCGCAAGAGCTTTTTCTCCGCCTTCCCACTGCAGCGCTGCCTCTGCCGGCTCGCAGGCAGCGTTGAGGCTCCTCTCCCCCAGGAGACCAAGAGGTGGAGGCTGGCTTCGTGTTTGTTCTTGGCACGCAAGCTTCTCTCAGCAAAAGCTCGGCGCTCGCGCTCTCCAGGGGTACGCGCTGCTAACCTCCAACTCATTCAAATGCGCCTGGCGCCTTCCCATCCCGGCTCCTTTCTGTTTGATCTCGAAGCAATTAATTTCGTCCTTCAGCATCTCATCCTCCCAACTGAACTTCTTCCAAGTGGGCTAATTATATGCCCTCTCGTTACGGTTCTGGCGGTATCCTGGGGAGCAATAGCTTTTGTCCCCATTGACGCCGTGTCCCACAACCAGGGTGTTTTAAGCCATCTGCCTTTTGCCCCCTGTTCCCACCAGCCAGAAGGGTTGTGAAGTCATGGCCGCTAATGCCACGCTGATATCAGACCTTCAGGATGGAGGTCACAAAGCCACAGGACCTGCAAGGTGCCCCCCAAGGAGAGGTCAGGAGGTAGGCAAGGGCAAGGACCCACCATCTTTGGGCGAGGACCCACCATCTTTGGGTCAGGACCCACTGGTTTTGGGCGAGGACCCACCATCTTTGGGCAAGGGCCCACTGGTTTGGGGCGAGGACCCACCATCTTTGGGCAAGGGCCCACTGGTTTGGGGCGAGGACCCACCATCTTTGGGCAAGGGCCCACTGGTTTGGGGTGAGGACCCACCATCTTTGGGCAAGGGCCCACTGGTTTGGGGCGAGGACCCACCATCTTTGGGCAAGGGCCCACTGGTTTGGGGCGAGGACCCGCCATCTTTCGATGAGGACCCACTGGTTTTGGAGCAGCAAACCTCTTGCTGCCATAAATTTCACGCGGCAGCCACGTTGAGTTTGACAGACGTAGCGGCGATGCTTTTGCCGTGCCAAGACCTGCTTCTACAACAACAGACCCATTGCTTGGTCCTTTCTGGTCCCGTTTTAAGAGTGAATGGGGAAAGTCTGAGAAATGAGAGGTGTCTTGGGTTTGTGTCCTATCCTAGGGCAGGAGCCAAGGTCCTTCAAGACAAAACTACACCAGATGTGTTCCTCTGTGCTGGTGGACATCAAGTTCATGGACCGAGCTGGGGTCGGGGTAGCGTGAAATAATCCATGTAGCATGGGTATCTCTTGCTCTACAGGCTTGCTCCTGTCGACTCGCATCCCTTGCCGGCGTAGACGTATCAACACGTGGGTTCAGAACGGGGAAAATTCTTGGTTTGACTTTGAAATCGAGACTGGCTGACAGCGCCCAAGAAGTCAAATGAATTAACAGCCTCTGCAAAGCCACAATTAGAAGCACTTACAAAAATATCACGTTGCCACAGGGCGGAGAGGTTGCCTCCTAGTAACTTAGAGCAGTGAACCCGACGGGGCTTCGAGCGTTATAGAATTATTTTGGCGTATTCAGCCTTTTGGGGCTATTAGTCGTGTTGGACAATTTTAGATGGCGAGATGCGTTCGAGTCGGTATTTCGCCGTTTCCTCCTTCGATTAGATTAATGAGACGCCGCATATGCGGCTCTTGTGCAACGAACCCCCTGGTAGCCGCTGTTTCGTCTGCAAATTGTTGGCGAAGGGAAAGAAAAACCGTCTGTGGGCCCCGTTAGTATAGAAAACGCATTTTAGTTCCTCCCTCTTTTAGTGACGTGTAGGTCGTACCTGGCGATAGCGGAGCAGTATCCAAATGACAAAGTTTTTTGGGCTTTGCTAAAGGATGATTTTAATTGGAAGAGGTAAGTGTCCTGCCATCCTTGTAAATCCTATCGCCTTTGGCTAAATTGGACAGTGAGTTAATAGAAAGTGTCTATAGACATTTGTAAGTAATTAAGCAATAATGTATGACTGTGTTTCCTCTTCCTGGTGAGATAGTATTTGAAGTGGTGCTGATTTTGACTAAAACCAGCTTTTTCTAGCCTGGCTTTCTCCTTTCTCCTCCTCACGCGCTGGAGAAAGGGCGGTGGATTAGTTAAAAAATCGCAAAAACCTGAATAACTACTGCAGCTCTTTCCTGTGGTGGGCAGGAGCGGATGAGAAGAGGGAGATGGTTTTACAGCCTGAGCACCGAATGCTGCATTTGGCACGTAAGTGGCATTTTTAGAAGGATACCGAAAAAAAAAAAAAAAATTGGAAGCGGTGCAAGAAAGAAACACCAACATGACATGGTAGCTTACAGAAATGGCTGGAGAGATGGACTGGGAAAACGCCATCTGTTTAATCAACAGCAACAACAAAAAAAGCGAAAAACAGAACGGCTTGAAGTTGAGGGGGAAAATATTGTGTAAAAAAAGCCCTCTGACCCGCTGGAGGAAAGCACAGCGGGATCTGACAATTTGGAAGATAAAGCAAGACAAACTTGAAAAGGAAAAAGGTGTGGGTTTTTTGTTTTGTTTTGTTTTGTTTTGTTTTGTTTTGTTTTTTTAAATGGAGCTGGGGCCGCCCAAAGGGACAACCAACTCAGTTTGAAAAGCTCAGGAGCTCAAGAGATCAAATAAAGCACCTTCTAGAAGACGTCCGAGAAGACGCGCTTTTGGGCACAGTGCCGAGCAAATGGAAAAGTCGTTTAATTAATTAGTCTAATAGCTGCGGTGCTGTCAGTGGTCAAAGTTCTGTGAGCGTTTGGACATAAAGCTGTCTTGTATTGGTGCCAGATGTGGCTCGGTGAACGTTCGGTGTCCAAGCCCAACGTTGGACCCATCGCCCCATTACTACAGAGGTGGGAGCTGAAGCACCGAGTCTCTCTGCGCCACTTGGTCACCTCCCCTTGCTCCAAAATCTCCATTTCCTGGCGTGAGAGGTCACGGTTTGGCCTCCAAGGTGACATTTTATTGGCTTTTTTGAGCACGGCAGCTTCTGTCACCCAACGCTTGGCGTAGGACGGTGACACGGTGCAAACCCGTGCGCGTAGGGTTGAGTTGGTGGCTCCATTAAGTGCTGTCCCTGAGCTTTACAACTCTTTCTGGGGTGTTTTTCAAGGATGTCTCATGTGGCACGTCTACCTCTTCCCAGGCGCTAGCGTAATGCGAGCAGAAACTCTTGATAACCAAAGGACCCGCGAACATGGGTTCGAAAAGCTAGAAATTCTCCCTTTTCTGTATTCAACTAGTGATTTTTTTCTATTATTATTATTTTTTTTTTTAATCAATTTGGCAGTGAGCTGGAGGGGAGCATCCGCGGGGCCTGTGCTATTGCGCTGCCCACATTTGACGCGATTGCTTTTCAGGCAGAATCCGTTGACAATATTATTTTTTTCTCCCTTGGAGTCAGAGGGAGGAAAAATTGTGGCTGGTTGAGCCCTCAACACTTTGTCGCTGAAGTGTTTGTGCTGTTTACATAGCGGCTAGCTCCAGATATTTTTCAAAGTTAAGGACTAATTAATTCTAGCTCTTGAATATAAGAGTAAACACAAAGGGAGCACATATTTAATGCATTATTCCACAGCTGTAATTAAATTAAATGAAAGCAATTTTCCATCAGCTCAGGTTACAGAAAAAGGGAAAAAATTCTTGGCTGGATTGCTGCAGCAATTATTATAAGAAATTAAAACCCTTTTAGTGAAATAATGAAATGTTATTTTGTACTGGAAAGGAAAAAAAAAAAAAAAAAAAAGAAAATCCAGGATTGCGTTCTGAAAGCTGACAGGTTATTATGGATTCGAGGGTTGGCCTTGCAGGAGAAACAGGAGCTATAATTGCAGTTTCACTTGCGTTTAACGAAGCACCTGGGCAATTAACAGCTGCTCTGCACAAGTGTGCGAGGGCTCCCGTGCTCTCCCCTTTGTTTCCATAGCTTGGAAGGGACCGTCGATGCTCAAAGCTGTGCTAAGGAATGATGATGGTCCAGGAGATATTGTCGGCATCTTCAGGGGGAGGTCTTTTGCTTAAAAAACGTGTACTTTGGGTTCCCTTGAGCTGTTGGTGCCAAAGGGCGGCTTCAGAAAGGATTGGACGCTTGCAGGCACGGCACAAAAGGAGGACAGAAAGGGCTTTTTCATTAATCTTCTGTTATTGCCGTAAAAGAGCTGTGCTGTAGGAGACTTCTCTTTTGGGGTAAGAGGTGGGTCAGGGTCTGGGGGCAGAGACTTTGGTTGACATCCCTTTTGTATACTGGGGTATCTCTGGGTCCGGCAAGGGGCTGGTGACCTCATTCTCGGCTTTCAGCTCAGCCAGAAGAAGAGAGATGGAGAGATCCTTGTCTCATGCTACGTCTTGGCGTGGTAAGACCTCTTGTAGGTGCTTTGGGACTCACTTGCGGGCTTCTCTTTGCTGGCCACGTGGACTTGACTCCACGGTGAGAGAGGGGTTTGGGGGCAAGGAGAACAGGAATCTTATCTTTAGGTTTGCTTTTACGGACCTCATAGGTTGAATAAGATTGTCTTATGGATGAGACAGAAGTTTTTGGTCGCAGTCTACCCATTGGAGGCACGGGGTTTCAAAAAGTAGTCGCCGCGCTGTAGGCTGACATCGCCTATCTCCATCGGTACTAAAACCCAACCTGGTTGGGCTGAGCAGAGTCCCAAGCCAGCAAGTGGCAACGGCGATGTGGGCTAGTCAGTAATTAAACGTTAATAAAGCCGGTCAGCGTGGAGCCATTTGTAAACTGAATACTAATTTTCGGGGAGCATGGGGAGCTCGGTTTCTTGCCACGTTTGCCCGGCAATCCTGAATTAAGTGAGTTTTTAGGTCTCAGGCTGTCTGCTGCGACAGCGGTGTTGGTGGGGTTGTACAATATACCCATCAGAGCAATGAATCACTTATTACATCTAAAAATTTCACCACCACCACCACCCCTAAATATGCAAAGGGGACTCAGGTTTTTGAGATTTTGAGATTTCTAGCCCGCAGGCAGGCTTCAGACAGAGAAATATCCAGGTCAATCATCCCTTTTAGTAAGATATTTAGGGGGGGAATCAGCCTGCGGTTTGTTGCTATAAGCAAATTTTCCATCACGGCAACTAATTTGCCGCTCCCGTGTACGAGGAGCGAATTAAATCCTAAATTGAAAACTTAAATGGAAGCACTGCCCTGTGAATTTTCCATTCCCTAAGCGAGCCGGCTCGTTTCTGCTCTATTTGTGTTCTTTTTATCAGAGTGCATGGGAGTAATAATTCATCCTTCTTCGTTAGCTGAACCTGGATCCTTTGCCCTCCTCGTTGACGTACAGCAATCGGTGGCAGGCTGAGAGATGCAGCTTGTGCGGGGCTGGGAGATGCGCTTAATTCAGCTGGGCTGAGTGGGAAATGGTCCCAGGGGAGCTTGATGGCTCTGTGCTTCCTCATACGCTTCATGGTAAACCACGTAGCATCACAGAATGGTGTGGGTTGGAAGAGACCTTGAAGACCATCCAGTTCCAACCTCCCAGGGACACCTCCCACCAGCCCAGGTTGCTCCAAGCCCCATCCAACCTGGCTTTGAACACCTCCAGGGATGGGGCAGCCCCAATTTCGAGGGATGGGGCATCCCCAGCTTCTCTGGGCAACCTGTTCCAGTGTCTCACCACCCCCAGAGTAAAGAATTTCTTCCTAATATCTAACATCTTGAAGCTGGGTGAGACCCTGGTCTGTGTTCCATGGTGGCAGCCCTGCGAAGAGGTGACTATCGAGCCCCCGGTTGTAGTTGTTGGGGGTCTACAGTTTTGAAGCTGTGAGTAATTAGCGCCAGCGGTGGCGATGTTGTTAACGGGGGAGCAAACCGGCCAAGCAGAACTGGACGCTCAAGACCAGGGAGATGTAAGCGTAGCGAAAGCCACAACTAACGTTTCTGCCTTCACGTTTTGTTTATTCCTTGATTTTTAAATGCTTTGACCTTTCTGTCCCGTCCCCGTGCTCACTCCTTGCCTGCCAGCGGCTGATGCTCGCGGAAGAAATCAACAATTTGGATTATGAAAGAGGGAAGAGAAATGCCTGGAGGACCTCTACTAGCGGTGAGAAGGAGGACCTGCCATGCTCAAGGTCCCGCATCTCCGGCTGGGCTGGGGATTGTATGTTTTCGAGGTAATTTGGCTTAAGCAAATTGTATTTTGGTTGGGCAAGCACCTTGCCGGTCTAGGAGGGGACCAGCGTGCCGGTGCTGGATGTGCACTGCGGCAAACCCAGTCCGGTCCCCGGGGCTTTTTACTCCGACGGGAGCGGGGAGGTGGATCAGCCGATGCAAATCAGCCGTCGCGGGCCAACGACGTGGCCAAAAAAAAACCCCATCTGGCAGCCGGGAGGGAAAGATGCCGGGTGGTGTTTCGGTGCTGAGGAGTTGGCATCTTGTTCGAGTTTTTCTTTCCCCGCCCCTCCTCTCCGTTTTGCTGGAAGCCTTTCTCTTCGCTTGACAGTTAATCCTCGTGGCTGGTTTACACTTCAGCAGGTTTGTCCTGTCTGGAGGAGGTGACAGGAGCTGTGATGAGTACAGAAGATCCAAATCCGTGGAGATAACAGCAGCCTTTGCTAATTCAGCACCATCCCTCAACCGTTCGCTGAAGAGAAGAAGAAAATGCTAGAATTTCGGTCGGAAGAGTTTCAAGTCTTGGATTAAAACCCAGGTCTCGTGCTTGATCTTTCTTATCCTGTAGCACTCTGGGGCTCAAGGAGTTTTCAGCAGCTGTTGAATCCTGGAGCCCCTCTGCAGAACTTGTAGGACACCCCGAAAGCATCAAAAAGTTCCCAAAAGCGTAGCCTCTGATGGGGCTGGTGGTGCGGAGCAGCTCTGGGGAGCTGGCACGCTGGCCAGGCACTTTTTCTCTGATCTCCAAGCTGCATCTCCCACTTGGCTGGACCTCCGCGGTGGTTTTTGGAGGAGATCCCCTTCCCTGCTGTGGTCGGAGATGTTTCTTGTTCAATGCGGGGAGAGACAGAGACGCAAGACCCATCATCTCCCCGACTTAACTGGCCCAGGAGTGGCCAAGAGCAAACCCCAGCAAGGACCTCAAGGGTGGACACTGCACCGCAAACATCTGTGGTCGAGATGTTGCCCATCTTTGCACCCTCAATCCCTGCGGACACAGCAGAGGCGACTGTTGAGGGGCGCTTCAACCTGGCCAGGCTTGGTGGAAGAGGAGCCCGAGTCCTTTAAATTTGCCGCAGCATCTGTGCGTGAAGAGCACCAGAGCTAGATTTCGGAGGTGACACCAGTGCCGCGGGCCAGCACGGGGCCTGCGCCCTCAGATTTGGCATCGCGCTCTCTGCGCACTGAAATCTACCCTCTGCAAACTGGAAGAGGGCAGATTTAGGTGAGATATCAGGAAGAAATTTTTCACTCGGAGGGCGGTGAGCCCCTGGCACAGGTTGCCCCGAGAAGCTGTGGCTGTCCCATCCCTGGAGGTGTTCAAGGCCAGGTTGGATGGGGCTGGGAGCAAGCTGGGCTGGGGGGAGGTGTCCCTGCCCAGGGCAGGGGGGGTTGGAACGGGATGGTCTTGAAGGTCCCTTCCAACCTAAACCATTCTATGATTCTAAATTAAGAGATTTATGGAAAACCTGCTTCCAGCAACGCCGTGGTTATGCTTTCAAGCTAGAGAAGAGTGGGGCACCACATGTTCTCCCCACTGCTTGGTCCTTTCTCCGGCCACCATCTCCCCGCTGAACTATGCTTTTCAATACAGACTACGCATTCTTCACCAGAAGCGCATTTATAAAGGAGAGGGACTGAAGGTAGGTCTGCTGCTGACCTGCACTGCTAAATTTACCCGCTTGCACGTGTTTCACCTCGTTACCGGGGAGATGATGCCCCCACATTTTCTGGTGCTGAGCCCAGAAGCTCCTGGGAGGCCAACGGCCCGGCCAAAAGAAACGCTGAGCAAGCAGAAATTGCCCCGGGGTTGGCCACAGCCCAAGTGCTTTTACCTTCCGCCTCTCTCAGTATTTCAGAAATAAAAGGGTTCAGCAATTTGAGGAGCTTTCTGGTGCACGGAGCAAACACTGGAAGCATCACCTGTCCTTTTTTTGGTTGTTTTTTTTGTTGGTTTTTTTTTTTCCATTTTTATCCGTAGAGCGCGAAATATCTCACTGCGTCAACGGCAAACACTGCTGTGAACGTTTGGAGTTGGGTAATAAGCGGAGGAAAGAGAAAGCGACCGCTGAGACGGCCCTCAGATCTGCAACAATGGCTCCCGCGCCTTCCCTGAAGCGTCGGTGAGAAACGGGGGAAATCCCTGGATTTCTCTACCGTAAGGTGTTACCGCTTCTCTCCTTCCCGCACGAAAACGCGCCCGAGCGCACAGGGAATCTGGGTCACCCTTTTGTTACACTTGCAGCGTTGGTGGGTTGGGACAGAAATGCAGCTAAGAATAAGAATAATAATTTAAAAAAAATATTTTTTTTTTTTTTTTAAAAAAGCAATATTCCTGGCTTTGCGCCGCCGCTTTTTTTTGGCTTTCAGCCCCTTCCCACGACTTCGCGGCATGACAAACCAGCTGCAGGACGTCTGCTCTCCCCCGAGGGGTGATGTGCAGTGGCGTTTTGCTTTGGGAGGGGTTTATTCCCTTAACACGGCCCTTTATTTTTATTATTACTATTTGTTTCCTTCTCTCGGAGCAGAAAACATTGAGATCCGCAGCCCAAAAGTGGGAGTTTTGACGGTGCCGGAAAACCCAGCCGTGGGGCCATTCTGCTTTAACGGGGGCGGCTTTTTCGCACAGTCGGTTGCCTCCGTGGCCCCCTCGATGTTTTGTAGAGCGACACCCGTTTCAGAGGCTGGGGGAAAAAAAAAATTAATAATAATAATAATAATAATAATAATAATAATAATAATAATAATAATAATAAAGATTATTTTGAGGACGGCGGGAGGTGAGAATCCAGCCCGAAAGGAGGCTGCCAGTCCCACGGGCATCTCCCGGTATCTACCTGGGAACAGATGCTATTTTTGGGAGCTCAGCCGCTAAACATAGCCCAGCTCCCTGCCTTAAACAAGCTGCCAGCTCCTTGATTTATGGGAGCAGTCGCTCTTGCTTAATGAGCTCAGCTGGGCGGCTGCCAGACCGCAGCATATGTGGAAGCGGTTCCTTTCGGGACGGGGAGGAGTGGGGGGGTGGAGAGGAAAAAAGCTGGAGAGAGGGGGATGCTGAGGGTTTGCAAGGGAGGTTTGGCTCTCTTTCTGGTATGGAGAAGAGGTACAGCCACTTTATCATAGAATCGTGGAATGGTTTGGGTTAGAAGAAACCTCGAAGATCATCCAGTTCCAACCCCCCTGCCCTGGGCATGAACACTTCCCACCAGCCCAGGTTGCCCCAAGCCCCGGCCAACCTGGCCTTGAACACCTCCAGGGATGGGGCAGCCACAGCTTCTCGGGGCAACCTGCGCCAGGGGCTCAGCACCCGCACAGTGAAAAATTTCTTCATAGAACCACAGAAAGGTGTGAGTTGGAAGAAACCTCAAAGATCATCCAGTTCCAACCCCCCTGCCCTGGGCATGAACACCTCCCACCAGCCCAGGTTGCCCCAAGCCCCGGTCAATGTGACCTTGAACACCTCCAGGGATGGGACAGCCACAGCTTCTCGGGGCAACCTGCGCCAGGGGCTCAGCACCCGCACAGTGAAAAATTTCTTCATAGAACCACAGAAAGGTGTGAGTTGGAAGAAACCTTGAAGATCATCCAGTTCCAACCCCCCTGCCCTGGGCATGAACACTTCCCACCAGCCCAGGTTGCCCCAAGCCCCGTCCAACCTGGCCTTGAACACCTCCAGGGATGGGGCAGCCACAGCTTCTCGGGGCAACCTGCGCCAGGGGCTCACCACCCGCACAGTGAAAAATTTCTTCATAGAACCACAGAAAGGTGTGAGTTGGAAGAAACCTCAAAGATCATCCAGTTCCAACCCCCCTGCCCTGGGCGCGAACACCTCCCACCAACTCAGGTTGCTCCAAGCCCCGGCCAACGTGGCCTTGAACACCTCCAGGGATGGGACAGCCACAGCTTCTCGGGGCAACCTGCGCCAGTGTCTTGCCACCCTTTTATCTCCCCATAGATGTGTTCCCCGGTTAAACCGGGTCTTAATGCCCTCGAGATGCTTTTAGCTGGGATCCATGGCCATGCTCTGCTCTCCCACATTCAGAGGCCAGCGGCGTGGATGGGAATTAATTTCCATCCCTTTACACCTGATCCTAATTGACTTCAAGTTGCGCTTGCGCTGCATAAAGCGATGGTCTAGATGACGGAGCTGCGGTGAGAGGTGTCTCTACCATCTCCAGCTCCGGCATCGCCCCAACGAACCACCTTGGACAGGCAACGAGCTCCATCCCCCCCATGGTGTTACGTTCCCAGACCGCTCACGTTTCAATTATTGCGGATATCCCAGGAGCAAAGAAAAGCTTCTCGCTCTCTCTGAAGGATTTGGGTGGTTTGAACAATCATCTTCATTGTCATTTTGACTCTTCCGTAAATACCGTGACTAATGATGCATAATGAAAAATAATCCATCGGATGCAGGCGGCTCTTATAAAGACGGGAATTAAGGGGGATGAGTTGGGTGCTTTGGATCGCGGATGACGAGTAACGAGATCCAAGCACTGCAGGCAACATCCAGACAAAGCTTCTTCCTTTATCGATTTTTATTAAAGGACATATTTACTCTGTGTAAGCCCAAGGCTACTTGCAGCTGTCAAGCGAAGGAGCGGGGAATGGATTAACGTCTTTGTAACACGTTCCCATTTCTGGTGGTTTGGGGTTTTTTTTTTCCCAAGACTACTCGGCGTGCTTCATCGGTCCAAGGCAGTCTGTCCCGGAGAAGGTTTTAGGGCCATGATATGAAGTTATCGTAGCGTTGTTGTAGAGCCCTAAGCAACAGGGCACCGAGCAACCTCTGGAGCCGGCCCTGCTTTGGGTGGCAGGTTGAGTTGAGCACCTCCAGATGTCCCTGCCAGCCTAAATTCTTGAACGATCCCATGATTTTCATATTTTTTGCTTACTTCTTTTGGGGTTTTTTTTTGTGGTTTTTTTGGCCTGGGGTTTGGAAGATTTCTCTTGAAGGCCGGTCCCGTATTTCCGAGAAGAATCTGACCCGCTTCGAATGCTTTCTGCGGTTTTGACTCTACTTACTCTTCTGCAAAATTCCCTTGGTTTTTTCCCAAATTGACTGTTTCTTTCCCCCTTGGCTCGAGTTGTAGCTCATGCCTGCATGAGAAGCTAACAGCAAAAAAAAAAAAAAAAAAAGCCTCCGTGTGAAACCTGAGAATGTTTTATTGTTTTTTTCGATTTGCATGTGCCCTACTACAAAAATCACGCCTGCTGAGATAGTAATTGCTCGCCGTGTTTTAACGAGCTAGAGCAATATTTCTGTTTTCTTGGGCAGCTATTGTTGATCCTCTCCCCCAGAAGCGACACATAAATAGGATTTTCCCTTGTTGCCGCTTTCTTGGGGAAGAGGAAGGGAGGAACAAATCCTTGTGAGAACCTTTTGCTGGTATGCAATCTACAGCTTGAGTTGACTTCAGAGCTTCGCTGTCGGTCGTAATTGTCTGTGGGTGGTTTTTCCCTTAACGAGCCACGCTGAAAACACTTTACGGACGTTCCTCTTGCTGCAAGGGGTGGACTAACATTTTGCATCGGGCAGGTGGGAGCCCTGAGATGAGAAGACCTGAACGCACACCGCTCTTGGACAAGCTGTGGGGAAGGTGGTCATCTCGAGGAGGTCTTCTCTCCCAGTCTTGCACCGAGTCTTCACCTCTCCTGTCCTGTTGTCTCGGTCGTTTGGTGCTGACTTTCCACGTGAGCCCTTCAGGTGGTCTTTATCTTAAGTTTTGAAGGGAGTAATTATTTTTCCTTGCCTTCGCGAGCCAAGAGCCGTCTCTGGCAGGTATTCCCTCTATCTGCGTCCTGCTTAGTCTTAACGGGGCTCCTCTTTAACGGCAAACCGCCAGTGCCACCACGATCCAAACAATAAGCTACTGCTTGTCTGGGTGTTCCCCCACCGCTAAACTGCCGTCAGCGAATCTACATCGGACGATTCTGGCTGGATCCTTAAGATATTGGGATGGTCTCACCCGATATTGGGTACCAGTCACAGATGCCCGGTTCCACGGGAGGATGCTGGGTCGCATCGGTGTATTTGGGAATGGGATGTACTGGTGGGAATGAGGATGACTGATGGGCACTGCGGGGTGAGCGGGATGGAGTAATCAGCCTGGCGTCTTCCTAGGATTGATTGCAAGCGCGTGCACGGCTCGGCGGCTTGAACACGGGGGGGGAAAAAAACCAAACCTGATTACTGTGCAATTCTGAGTCTTCGTCTGTCGTCTTCTTGGTCCCGATTCTCTTGGTCACCTCAAGGGAATTGCTGTTATCCGTGCCCATACGCGATACGGAACGCTGGGGGCTGCTGAGCCTGGCTCGCGGCTGCTGCAAAGTCGGTCGTCGGCTCGCGTTACTAATTTCACAGCCTTGTTTACTTTTCCAAAAATCTGCACAAACAACCCATAAATCCGCTCTGGTTTGAGGTTTGGTGTTTTTTTGGGGGTTGGGTTTTGTTTTTTTTTTTTCGAAAGGGAAGTCCAAATTAATTCTGTGACTCATGCTCTTCCCGAGGGCAAATAAAGGGGTGATGCAAGAAAAGTCGTGAAAGGAGAGGGCATTTGTCCACTTAAGAGCCAACCGGGTTTGTTAAAAATAGCGTTAACCCATGAACTTGCTTCAAGCGCGTGTAAATTATGCAAAGCGGCGGTAGGACATGGTGTGGGGCTGCAAACCTTAAAATTCTCCCGGGAACACGGCTCTAATCTGCAATAGCCTTCGCATGAGAAGTGGGAACTCTCTGCGTTAATTGATTGACAACGGTTCCTTTTTCCGCGGACCGATTGGTATGAAAATGGCTCTGGTCCTCTCTTCGTCTCCTCCACCTTCTCCCTTGAAGGCATCACTGCGTTGTCACCCTGCCCCTTGCTTCGAATTTTCCTGGTCATTCCCAGCCGTAGCAGAGGCAAAATTGGAACGTCTGTCTCGTCCAGTTTATTTCCCTCCTGCGGATGAACTGGTGAGAATCCTTCAAGCTGTAGAACAGCGGTGGAGAGCGCGGTAGTGGCTCTGGCAGTGGTGAAGTGGGTAGATCCATCGTAGGATCGCCCACCTGCCGGCGTCTTCTCCAGGGCGGATCGATGAGGAGATGGTAATAAACCTGACCTTCCTGCTAACCCTGCGGAGACACATTAATGAGAGGTTGAAGGGGGAGGGGGGAAAAAAATCCCCTAAATAAATGGCAAGGGAAACGTTCTGCACGCAAACATCAAGACTGAGCAGAAACATGGTGTCCATGGTTAACCTCAAGGCTTGGGGCTGGAGTTGGGTATGAACTGATGAGCAACGGGAGGAACTAAAAATGTGATGTGCATCTCTGCAGCTCCTTTAACTGGACTACAACCCCAAGTTCCACAAGAGCTGGTGAGTTATTGTTTTGTTCTGGGTCGCTTTGGTGTGCCAGTGGACCTTCTCACCAGCAAGCGGGGTTCTATCTCCCCATCTTCAGCTGCTTGTAGGGCTGATGCACAAATCGCCCGTCGCTTCTCGGCGGGGTATCTGGTGTTTGAGGACGAGGATTGTGTTTAGGGCAGCGGGGTTTGCTACAGGGCCGCGCGCAGATAAACAAGGTGCGGCAAAGAAGGGCCACAAGTGGTTTTGAGTAAGAGTTTTACGAGTTCCTCCGGTGGCCCTGCTCAGGACAGTTGACGCTGCAACTTCAGGAAGAGTTTTTCTTGTGTTGTGGTGGCACTTCAGACCTTGGTAGCCCTGGCTCATCCTCGGAGATGAAGTGATAGGAGAGAAATTCCTGCCCAGAGAGCTCACCGCTGACGTGAACAGCGTGGAAACCGGCAGATCAGGAGGCAGAGACGAAGCCTTCCTTTGTGCTCTTGTGTTAATTGGCAATTAAGAGCTGATGAGCTTGTGGACACGAAGAGTCTTCCCTCGCCCGGAAAGGGTCACACAGGGCAGAATTTCTCAGCTCAGTAGATTTATTAGCAGTCCTATTTTAGGGAGGGGAAAAAAAAAAAAAACAAAACCAACCCAGTGTTCTCCACACTCCATTTTGGGTTGACTTGGTGCTTGAGGATGGAGGGTCACCCTTCATGGCCACTATATCGGGGGGAAGGATGCTGGAGAGCTGCGTAACGCCACCGCGCTCCAACCCAGAGCACGAAAGACCTAAAATCCCCCAAATTACATATGAAGTGTTGAGAAGACATGATCAAACCTGTCCTCTGAGCGATGGCGCTCACGCCGTGGGCTGAGCTCCCCCTTCCACCGCCCACCGCGGCATCTGGCCCCTGCTGGGCTAACTGGGATTTGAGCCGTGCCCCGGTTGATTAAATGCGTTGCTTTATTTAGGAGGAGCTGTGGGTCAAAGGAAAGAGGGGGAAAAATCAATTTATATTCTTAATTCAGTCAATCGCGATTGGATTTGCACACACCCTTCACGTTCACCCCATTTTACTCCTCGAACTAAGGTGACATCCCAGGAAGAGCTCCTGCAAACGCTTAAGAAGGTTTTCAGCGCAACCAAGACAATTAGGTCAAAAAATGACACTTTTCCCCTCCTCTCCTTTCTGGGTATATACTGTGAGCGGTTCGGAGCGCTTTTTCTCCCTCCTCTATCTTTTCTAATTTTAAAAGTTTATTATAATGATTTTTTTAAGTAGGAACCGTAATTTTCAGCAGGCTACATTTCTCCCCTGCTTTTCTTTTTTTTTTTCAAGAATTTACTTAAAAATGAGGATAACTCAGGACCTTTTATGGTGCCGGGGCTGTTAAAAGGACCGAACTGGGCTGGGAACAAGGATTGCTTTTAAAAAGTCGTGTTAAAACTTATTCTCTTGGTGTTTTCTTGACATTCCTTCGGAAATCGGAGGACTTCTTCTGCACCTTGGCGTGCTCGCAGTCATCTGGACCAGTTCAGAGTCCGGTTTTATCGCGCTCATCCACTCGTCACCTCGTGCGTTGGGTGTATTTGGTTTATACTTCCGGCAACCGGGTCTTGTCCCACTTCTATCCACTCAAGTATGAGATATCTTCTCTCTCTTGGGTGCAGGTCTATCCCTCAAATCTCACGTTCTCCTTTTATTTTTCTAAATTCGCGTCGAGAAATGCGCCGGTAAACCCGCAGCATCTATTTCATCGTTTCTTGCTGTGAAATCAGAGTTAATGACTGGAGCAGTGTGGTAAACGTCTGATTCTGCACAGGTTTGAAATTGCAATTAAGCCGTTTTTCGAGCTGTCCATCAAGCGCTCTGTGAATAGGACGGGAGATTTTAATAGAACCGTCTGTGTAATCTTATTTCCGACTCTCCTTCCTCGTGCCGTAGCTTTAATTTAATTGCATGTGCTGCACGCTTCGACGTTCTGCACCGCCGTCAGAAATGCATTCCGGGGGTGGGGGTGGGGAAATGGGAGAAATGAGAATAATGGGAGTATGAGCAGCCTCAAGAGCAGGGCGCATTTTGGGTTTGGTTTGTGTATTTTGATTTTCTTGCTTCTTTTTCTGAGAGTCGAGGATTCAGCAAGATGGGAATCGCATTTAAAATCTCCTCACCTGGTGCTACCGCCCCCCGCGCACATGAATTTCCATTTTTATTCAATGTTACGGTTGTCCTGTTCACGCCAAACTTTATGTTTTCTGGGCTGTTCGGTTTATAAAATAAGTTTTCTAACCCGGTCGTAAGGAGTTGGGTTATAACTTTGCAGAATCGGGGCTGGTGCTGAACTTCAAAGGAAAAAAAAAAAAAAAAAAAAAAAGGCAAAAATGGTGTGAATTGCCCCGGGGTGCTGCAGACGGGAGAGGAGGGGGGAAAAATCTATGCAGGAAGACTTTCTGCAAAAAAAAAGAAAGAAAAAAAAAACTTAAAAAAAAAAAAAAACAAAGAAACAAAAAAAAACCCACAACCACCCCCAAACAAAAGGGTGGAGGGAAAAAGGAGAAGAAAAAAAAAGAACAAAAAAGCAAAAAAAACACAGTGTCTGGAGGGTGCTGCCAATAAAATGTTAAGAATTACGGCTAAGTAAGTGCTAAAAAGTGGAAAATCCGAGTTTTCCATCCAGCAGCTGATCCCGTGTGGACTCGAAGCCCATTTTCCCCCCGTCCACCACAAGGCGATGCGCCGTGCGCGCACCCAAATTGCTTTAATTTTTCTTGCAAGTCTCCGCTTTGGAAGCTCAACCGAAACGATTTCCTGACTCAACCCATTTCTTTCAAGCAAACCAGCACCACGAATCACTGGATTTCGGGGGAGTTTTCTTTTACTGTGCTCCTCCCTCCTGGCTCAGCTCTTCTGTTACGGATTTCGGTGCCCCCAAAATAATCAATTTCGTCTGATGATTAAATTAGAGATACAGGATCATTCGGGTTTCTGTATCAGACTCTTTCGTGTGCCGTTGCCCGTTGGAGAATCTCTTCTACATATATATCACATTTTTTTCCGCTGCAATACCAGCAAAAATTCACCTCCAGCGATTTTTTTTTTTCTTTTTTTTCCTGGAATTTCCCTTGCTGGTCTGCTGTTTGCACGATTTCCTCCCCCCCCCCTCTTTAAAATCAGATTTATGCTTTTCGTGTCCGTGTTAAGGTTTAAGATCGGCTTCTGGGAGGCAGTTCACCGGTGCGCCGCTTCCAGGCTGACCCTGAAAAGCTCTCAACCAGCTGAGAAATTAGTCTTTAATGAATTGGAGAGGCGGTTAAGGGGACTTGAGCTCGTGCTCGTGCAGGAGTGTTTTATCTTTGCGATGGGGGAGGGGGGGAAAAAAAAAAAAGGGGGGGGGGGCGGCCTTTTCAGCTGAAGCCCCACTTCTTGTAATTTAGGCTCATTTCGTAGCTTGCTGTCCGCTGAAATAGTAAATTTAACGTGAAAGATCGAAGATGACACGGGCGTTTAACAAGAAAGGAAGACGATGAGGCAGAAGTTGTCTCTTCTTCATTCATCCCACTGATGTAGCACCTCCTGCCTGGCAAAACCTTGACTCAAAGTTACCCAAAAAAAAAAAAAAACAAAAAACAAACAACCAAAAAAAATGGAAAAAAATAGCACGTCCTTTCTGAAAAACCTCCTTTACCAAAATATCTAACGTAAACCACGCCTGAAAATCGGTTGGCAAAGGAGGATGTTGCTCGGCACGTGGATATCCCGCACCCGAGGGTGAACACAAGGTGTCGCGGCACATCGGAAGGCTTCCAGGGATGAAGAAGACCACGTCTCTTCCACCACCACCACCCCCCTCCGTCTCCATCTCTCTGCCATTTCTGGTCGGGCTGCAAATACTCGATATATATATTTCTTTTCCCTAGAGCCACGGCAGCTGCAGAGGCATGTCTGTCGGCTGGAATTAGCATTAGGCAGGGCAGCAGAGGTCGAAAACATTTCTTGGAGCTTTTTGTAGCATTACGGACCTCGCAAAAAAGGGGGCACAGAGGACACGCAACCGCGAAAGTGGGACACGAGAGCAGAAGGTGTCTTCTCGTCGTTCCTGTGGCCACATAAAGCTTTAAAACGATGGCCGAACTCCTGCAAATTCGCAATTTGGGACCATTTTGGCTCAGAAAAGTTTCCGTCCTCTAAAGCGTAGAGAAAGATGGGGATTAAAAAAAAAAAAAGATGGAGATTAAAAAATAAGATGGGGATTAAAAAAATAAGATGGGGATTAAAAAATAAGATGGGGATTAAAAAATAAAATGGGGATTAAAAAAATAAGATGGGGATTAAAAAAGATGGGGATTAAAAAAAAAAAAAAAAAAACAACAAACCTACCCCTTCTCCCTTTTTTCCCCATTTCCAGGAGATTTGGGGGTGACATTCACCCTCCCCATCCCATCAGCTGCGTGGGTGACTTCAGCAGGTTGGTCACACCAGCGCCGCGGATGATGACGGAACATCTCCAATTAAGAGTCCACAGCTTGAACTCCCCGCGGCGCACGTGGATGACTTGCAAATAAAAATGTCGGGGAAGGTAGTTTTTATCTCCCTCGTACCAGTTTTTATTATTTCCGGCTTAATTATGCAGAAGGCTCTCCTGCGCTTACCGAAGAGCCGCGATTTTTAGCGGTAATTACCTCGAATCCATGGCGGCTGTGGGGTACGCTTCCGAAAGACCTCCTGCAATGCTAAAAACAAACAAACAAACAAAAAAAAACCCCACCCCAAACCCCTCCAAAAAAATCCCCAAACAACAACAACAACAACAAATCCCCCCCAAGCAAAAAAATCTTGCTGCTTAATCTGCACACACATCGGTTTTGGGTCTTTGGTGGATGGGAGGAATTAAGCCCGGCTCTGTTGACTCGGGTGGAAGGTGGAGCCGAAAGAGCAACCGGGTCGTTATTCCGAGCGGAAGGACGCTGGGTGGTCCTGCCCTGAGCTTAATTCCCAAGCACGCATCCAGGCTGGGCGGGGAATGGATGGAGAGCAGCCCTGTGGAGAAGAACTTGAGGGAGTTCGTTGGTGGGTGAGAAGCTCAACATGAGCCGGCGGCGCGTGATTGCAGCCCAGAAAGCCAACGACAACCTGGGCTGCATCTCCACCATAAGAAGGATATGGACCTGGTGGAGCACGTCCAGAGGAGGCCCCGGAGATGCTGGGAGGGCTGGAGCCCCTCTGCTGGGAGGACAGGCTGGGAGAGGTGGGGGGGGTCAGCCTGGAGAAGAGAAGGCGCTGAGGAGACCTCAGAACCCCTTCCAGTGCCTAAAGGGGCTCCAGGAGAGCTGGGGGGGGACTCTGGATCAGGGAGGGGAGCCATGGGATGAGGGGGAACAGTTTGACACTGGAAGAGGGGAGATTTAGGGGAGATATTAGGAGGAAATTGTTGATTGTGAGGGTGGTGAGCCCCTGGCACAGGTTGCCCCGAGAAGCTGTGGCTGCCCCATCCCTGGAGGTGTTCAAGGCCAGGTTGGACTGGGCTTGGAGCAAGCTGGGCTGGTGGGAGGTGTCCCTGCCCAGGAGAGGGGGTGGGGTGAGACTGGAGAATCTTTAAGGTCCCGTCCAACCCAAACCATTCTGTGATTCTACAATTCTGCTTCAGAAAAAGATATTTCTTTCCAGCTCAGCGAAAAGCCCAAGCGGTGGCCAGGAGGTTGGGCTCGCAGAGGTTCCTCCTGGCTTTTGCAAAGCTCCCGTTGCCTCCACGCTACCTGCTTTTCTACACGGGAGAATAAGTAGCACCTTCAGAAACAACTGGCAGCAGAAAGAAAATCCCATTTATCAGGCTATTTAGTAGAAAACTGCCATTTTTCCCCTCTCTTCAGACCTGGGCTACTTCTTCCCTAGAGTACCTTGGGTGGCTTTCCGCGGTACGAGCTGCGCCGGGGATGGCATAAAGAAAACCGTTTCTCTGGGCAGCTGTAACTCAGCTGATTTATCATGTCTTTGAAATGAAAAAAAAAAAAAAAAAAAAAAGCGCAATTAACGGCTACAGCCAAGGAAAAATGTCATGCATTTCTAGCCCTTGATCTCCAGAGGTAAAAGCCCCTTCATCATCGGATGAAAATATCAGCTGTGTATAAGCTAAATGGGTCATTAAATGTGCTATGAAGTATTTAAAAGTGCATTAAAGAAGAAAAGAGGGTTAGGTAGAGAGGGAGGGAAGAAAAATGGTATTGGAGAAGGAGGAAAAAAAAACCATAGAAATGGGTACATCCGTCAGAATCCGCATCATCTCCTGGTGATGGGATCTGCCCCAAACGTCCGTGATGTTCTGCTGAACCCGATGTGCCGGAGGTACCGTTGCCCGGGAGGTCATCTACCACTGCTCCTCCTCTCTGTAGGAGCTTCCTCAAAGATGAAATTCCATAAAACCGTAGAATGGGTTGGGTTGGGAGGGACCTTGAAGATCATCTAGTTCCAACCCCTTGCCCTGGGTTTGGACACCTCCCACTAGATCAGGTTGCTCCAAGCCCCGTCCAACGTGGCCTTTCCCCAACATTTTGGTTTTTGGTTTTTTTTTTCCCCCCACAGGTTCCTTAACTTCACCTCTTAATTCAAATTAACCTGCGAGCGTCGAGGAGTCCACAGGCTCCAGCCCTTCCCCTCCCCTCGTGCTTCGTAAGCGTCTGGGGCAAAGCTAACGAGACCGGACGTCGCTGGTTTTTAAAAGCCCCGTTCTCGGGATTAAATTGTCAAATTAATAAAACGTTCCGCTTTTGATGTCCTTTGCCAAATAGTTTATGGGGGACTCTACAAGCCTGTGACCCTCCCCTCCCCCTCAAGAAAAAAACATCTCTTCGTCCCCATCCCTACGTGGTCTCCTGTGGTCTCCTCTTACGGCGGACGCAGCGCGTGGAAGTCACGGAGCTGCTTAAAAAGATAACGGTTTTTGGCAGAAACGGGCAGATCTGGGGCTTTTTAGCGAGTCGTTTTATGGCCGCGAGTGATAAAGAGCTCCAGTAATTATTGGTTGTTTTTTACGCTTGGGTTAACGAGCGGCCCCCGCCGAGAGCGGAGGCGCTGGGTGAAGTGGAAAGGGCGAGGCTTTTGGAAGGGAGAAAAAGGGCTTTGGGGCCAAATTGAATTTTTAAAATTATTATTATTATTATTATTATTATTATTGTCATTATTATTTAATTTTTAAATTATTTTTATATATTAGAACTTTATATATTATAACTATTATAACTTAATTTTTTTTTTTTTTTAAAGTCTTGTTTTCTACTTGTTCTATACCCAGGAATACTTCACGCCACCAAAGGCCACCCGGCAAAGACCCCCCCGAAACCACGGGAGCCGCTGACATCTCCTGTAGAATTCGCCACGACGGCGACTTTCGGACCAAAGACGCTGTGGGAGCGGAAGGGAAGAAAAAGCTGATTTATGGGTGCAGTGACCCTCGAAAGGCCCCACCTCCCCCCGTTTCCTTTTTATTTTTCGACGCTCCGCTCGCCGCTGCCTGACCCCGACGGGCTGGAGAGCAGCGATGCTGATTTGGGTTGGGTTTTTTTCCTTTTTTCATCATTTTTAATATTTTTTTTTAAATAATATATTAAAAAATAAAAAACAGCAGAGGGGAAGGAGGGGGAGGGGAAGGGGAAGGGGAAGGGGAAGGGGAAGGGGAAGGGGAAGGGGAAGGGGAAGGGGAAGGTATCCAAAAGCCATCTGGACGTGGTCCATGGCAACCAACCCTAGGGGGGCCTGGTTGGACCAGAGGATGTCCAGTGGTCCCTTCCTACCTTGACCATAACAGCTATATCTCCTGCGTTTCGGGGTCTACACCACTGCAAGCTGTCCCATCAGGTGCCACCACTACCCCCATCAGGGTCCACCACTACCCCCATCAGGGTCTACACCACTACAAGCTCTCCCATCAGGTGCCACCACCACCCTCATCAAGGTCTACATCACTGCAAGCTGTCCCATCAGGTGCCACCACCCACTTCAGGGTTTACACTGCTGCAAGCTGTCCCATCAGGTGCCACCACTACCCCCATGAGAGTCCACCACTACCCCCATCAGGGTCTACACCACTACAAGCTCTCCCATCAGGTGCCACCACCACCTTCATCAAGGTCTACATCACTGCAAGCTCTCCCATCAGGTGCCACCACCACCCTCATCAAGGTCTACATCACTACAAGCTGTCCCATCAGGTGCCACCACCACCCCATCAGGGTCCACACCACTGCAAGCTGTCCCATCACGTGCCACCACTATCCCCATGAGGGTCCACCACTACCCCCATCAGGGTCTACACCACTACAAGCTCTCCCATCAGGTGCCACCACCACCCTCATCAAGGTCTACATCACTGCAAGCTGTCCCATCAGGTGCCACCACCACCCCATCAGGGTCCACACCACTGCAAGCTGTCCCATCAGGTGCCACCACCCCATCAGGGTCCACACCACTGCAAGCTGTCCCATCACGTGCCACCACTACCCCCATGAGGGTCCACCACTACCCCCATCAGGGTCTACACCACTACAAGCTGTCCCATCAGGTGCCACCACCACCCTCATCAAGGTCTACATCACTGCAAGCTGTCCCATCAGGTGCCACCACCACCCCATCAGGGTCCACACCACTGCAAGCTGTCCCATCAGGTGCCACCACCCCATCAGGGTCCACACCACTGCAAGCTGTCCCATCACGTGCCACCACTACCCCCATGAGGGTCCACCACTACCCCCATCAGGGTCTACACCACTACAAGCTCTCCCATCAGGTGCCACCACCACCACCCCATCAGGGTCCACACAACTGCAAGCTGTCCCATCAGGTGCCACCACCACCCCATCAGGGCCCACACAACTGCAAGCTGTCCCATCAGGCGCCACCACTACCCCCATCAGGGTCTACACCACTACAAGCTCTCCCATCAGGTGCCACCACCACCCTCATCAAGGTCTACATCACTGCAAGCTGTCCCATCAGGTGCCACCACCACCCTCATCATGGTCTACATCACTGCAAGCTGTCCCATCAGGTGCCACCACCACCCTCATCAAGGTCTACATCACTACAAGCTGTCCCATCAGGTGCCACCACCACCTTCATCAAGGTCTACATCACTGCAAGCTGTCCCATCAGGTGCCACCACCACCCCATCAGGGTCCACACCACTGCAAGCTGTCCCATCAGGTGCCACCACCACCCCCATCAGGGTCCACACAACTGCAAGCTGTCCCATCAGGTGCCACCACTACCCCCATCAGGGTCCACCCCACTTCAAGCTGTCCCATCACGTGCCAACCTTGTGTTGGCACCGAAAAAGCACTCGGAGCTTCTCAAAAAGAACGGGTTAGGGAAGAGCCAAGTACTTTCTGTATCTGGCAGTGATGTTTTTGGGGAGCCCAAGACCTCAAGAAGTGGCTGCAGATGACTACTACCTGGAGAGCCAAAGACAGGCAGATGTAACGCCAGTCGTGTTGCTCCTTCGTCTGCTTTCATCCAGTCATTTTAAAATCTCTTGGAGGCTTGAGCTGACCGGGACAAAACTCACTGTATTTCCCAGACTGGGGGGTTTCATTGCATCTCTGAAACCTCCAGTTGGTTTTAGGACCCTGTTGCGTGGACGGAAAGCCTCATCTTGCAAGCTAGAGGCTGTAACGGCAAGGGCTTTGCGTGTCCGGGATGGCAAATTGCTTTTTTAGGATGCCGTTTGCATTCTTCTTTAATACAACGTGACGTTTTTTTGAGGGGCAAGACTGGTTTTGGGTCCGGCTGTGGCTTAGTTTTCATCCAGCACGCGTCCACTGAGCCATCCTCCTTCCTTATGAAAGAGGGTGTCCGAGAACAGGACTCATCTCTCCTTTTCGTGCATTTTAAATATCCTCGTTCCGGACAAGGACTCTGCTAATAGGCAATTAACCCCGAATACGTGCATTAAAAAAGAAAACGAAATAAAAATTGCATCATCTCTCGCAGCAAGTTGGCGAAACTCAACCTGGTCTGACCATGTACACCCACCCCGGGGGTTATTTTTGTGTGTTCTTCACCCATACCCGCTGGATTTGCTGTTTCTTTTGCTCCTTCACCAAATGCACGACGCTAATTTTGACAAGTAAGTGGCGGGACCGTCTCCTCTCGGACACGTCGCCTCGGCTTTCACGCGTACCAGATCGATACGGCGTTAGATCCCTACAAGCCTTTGAACAAGGGCTAAATTTGGAAGCGTTCGATGTTGGCTTGAAGGGCGACCGCTGTGCGAAACCATTACGCCTGTGGGCGCGCGCACGCGCACGCGCGCCCGCGCGGTTCGTCATTCTGCGTCTGCTGCCGGGATCAAATCTTGTCGCCTTACCGAGGGGACAGGGGAGATGGGGCGAGGGTGTACTTACAGCAGGATTATCTGGCTGCCTATCGATTTTTTAAATTATCTTACTTTTTTTTTTTTTTTTTTTTTTAAAATTATCTTCTTTTTTAATATATTTTTTTTTTTCTCTCCCCATGAGCTTAGTGCCCTGATTGTGGGCAAAGAGGGATCGAAGCTGGCAATGAGTAAATTGGTGGCAGAAAGCAATGGTCCTGGAAAAATATCCCCAGTCTCCATGGATTGCGCAAGACCGGAGGGTCAGTTGGATGGCTGCTCTTAGCTAAAAACCTACAATTTCACGCAGTCTTTAGCCAAAAGCTATATCCTCGTGTACTCGTTAGCTAAAAACTATATTCTCAGGTAGTCGTTACGCGTGCTCAGCACCTCTTGCTCTCCTCCTGCTTTCTCCCGCGTCAGAGGAGCTGCGTTTCCCCTCCGTAGACTTCTTGGCTCTAACAGGTAAACCACCGACGTGCTCCAGAGCTTTGCAGAGGGATGAAGCTCAACTCCAAGGACGCGCGTCATCGCTTTATGGTCTGTCTTCTCTGGGGTTTGCTGAGCATCCTTCTCCCTGTGAGACCTCCCATCCAACCTCTCCCAGATTCACATCTGCAAGGAGGAATCTGGGCCATCGAATCCCACGGATGCTGGTCCCACCGGTGCCGCCGTCATGGGTGTTTGCCCCGGATCGGTTTCTAATTGGGCTTTTTTCCAGCTTTTAGAAAGTAGTTGGGAATCTAACGAAGGGTTTTTCTTAGCCAAAGCGTTGCATTTCATTTGTGTTCCGCGCTACGGGGAGATTGCCCTGGGTCACCGCCTGGAATGGGCGCTTTGCAAGAAGAAACCGCAACCTTCTTCTGGACTTGGAAAACCCAGAGGGGGGACTTGACCCCTCCAGCAAAGAGCTTCGTTTCCATCTCTTTGCTTCGAGCTCCGGTTGCCTTGCTGCCTCCTGAAGCGTCCACCGAGGAGAATTGATCACGGAAGAAAAGTTATGTGAAATTCCAGCGTTATTCCCTGCCTCGGTGGGTCTCTGTCAGCCTAGCGGGGACAGGTAGGACCCTTGGTCCTCTGAAAATCTGCCAGCTGATAAATCCAGAATTAGAGCATGGGCGAGGTGGGAAGGGACCTCGGGAGGTCATCTGCTCCATCCATGTTGCCCAGGACCACGTTCAGATGGTTTTTGAATGTCTCCCCGGATGGAGAGTCCACCACCTCCTGCGCCAGTGCTCGGTCACCCCCACAGTAAAGAAGTGTTTCTTGATGTTCCCGTGTTTCAACGTGTGTCTGTTGCCTCTTGGTCCCGTCACCGGGCACCACTGGGAAAAGTGTGGCTCCATCCTCTTTGCACCCTCATTTATAGACATTGATGAGATCCCCCTGAGCCTTCTCTTCTCCAGGCTGAACAGTCCCAGCTCCCTCAGCCTCTCCTCACAAGAGAGATGCTCCAGGCCCTTCATCACCTCCATGGCCCTTTGTTGGACTCTCTCCAGTACGTCCATGTCATCTCTCTTGTACTGGGAAGCCCAGAACGGGACACGCTACTCCAGATGTGTCCTCACCAGCACCGGATAGAGAAGAACAACCTGCCTCGACCTTCTGGCAATATTTTGTCTAATGCAACTCAGGACACCGTCGTCCTTCTTTGCAGCGAGGGCACCTCGCTGGCTCCTGGTCAACTCGATGTTCCACCAGCACTTGATGTCCTTCTCCGCCAAGCTGCTTTCCTGCTGGGTGGCCCCCGGCAGAGACCGGTGCATGGGGTTGTTCCTCTCCAGGGGCAGAACTTTGCACTTCTCCTTGTCGAACTTCACGAGGTTCCTCTCGAGTTTTTAATTCAACGTCCTCGTTGACCGCAGCAGACCGCGAATTGCTGCCGTATCGCCTTTCCGTCGCAGCAGCACCGAGGAGAAGGAGCTGGAGAGGAGGGGAGGAGGTCCTCCCAAAGAAACGGGACGTAGAAGGACCTGAAGAACTCAGTCTGGTGGTTTTTTTTAGTGGAAAAGACTGTAGGATTTTAATCAGCGTCGCGGTATTTGCCCTTTCGCCGGAGCAGGAAGATGCTTGATTCTGCCGTGCAAACTGATAAATGCCAGAGACGGGTATTCGTTTTCCTGGGTCATCTCCATAAATTGGATGGGTTTGAGATGTGAAAGCACTAGAAGGTGAGGAGCATAAATGCCATACAGCTCACAGGGGAGGCTTACGGCTCCGGCTTTGTATGCGTCGCGGGGAAAACCGGGAGAGCTGATACGAGCCTTGCGCTGTCGCGGTGCTCAGCTGCAGGAGTTACATGACCTTTCGTAGGAAAAGGTGCTTTTGTGATGCTGGAAAGCAAAAAAGAAAAAAAAAAAAAAAAAAAGAAGGAGATTTTTGGTGAAAGGCGGGGAAAAGTCTGGAGGCTGCTACTGCTTGTGAGCTCTCCTGGTTTCGCCTCAAAAAAAAAAAAAAAAAAAAAAAAACCAAAAAACCAACAACCGAGGGAGAATATGTAAATGCTTTTGCATTAGCCTCCAAGCCCGCGTCCCTCGTTAGCCTCCTAATGAGCTTTCTGCAAGACCGTGAGGAACGTTACCGGTGGGCTCATTTGTATGTCCGAAGGTTTGTTTGGAAAAGGCACCCAGGAGCGATGTCTCGCTCAAGTCGTCGCTCCCTCTCACGGCTCCCCCTAACGCTTTTCTTGCCCCGGTTTTCTGTTACGCAAACATGTCTCCCCGTCGCTGGGCTTTGTGGAGCTGCGGCGTTAATTTGGCGTGTCGGGGGAATGAAAAATGTATGGCTGCTCTCGGTGGCTTTGAGCCCAGACTTGTTTCCTCCTCTTACCTTATTTCTGCCGCGATTATTATTCAGGAGAGCAGTGGGGCTCCACAAAGCTTTCAGGAGGAGAATACAAACCAGTGTATGAGGCACGAGTGGTCTGCAGAATAGCCTCGCTCTGGAGTTTGGGCGGTCTTCTGGAGCAGAGGAGGTGGGTGGGCTCATCCTACACGGATGGAGCAGAGAAGGTGGGTGTGGTGGGATCATCCTACACGGATGGAGCAGAGGAGAACGTGGCCGGGCTCAACCTACATGCATGGAGCAGTGGAGAAGGTGGGTGGGTGGGATCATCCTACACGGATGGAGCAGAGGAGAAGGTGGGTGGCTGGGTGGGTTCATCCTACATGGATGGAGCAGAGGAGAAGGTGGGTGGGTGGGATCATCCTACATGGATGAAGCAGAGGAGAAGGTGGGTGTGGTGGGATCATCCTACACGGATGGAGCAGAGGAGAACGTGGCTGGGCTCAACCTACATGGATGGAGCAGAGGAGAAGGTGGGTGGGTGGGATCATCCTACACGGATGGAGCAGAGGAGAAGGTGGGTGGCTGGGTGGGTTCATCCTACACGGATGGAGCAGAGAAGGTGGGTGTGGTGGGATCATCCTACACGGATGGAGCAGAGGAGAAGGTGGGTGGGATCATCCTACATGGATGGAGCAGAGGAGAAGGTGGGCAGGTCGTCCCCATCCTACACTGATGGAGAAGGGAAGAGGGGTCATCAGAGAGAAGAGGACTTGGTGAGAGCAGCGAGAGGCAGCACATCTTGTAAAAAAAAAAAAAAAAATGTCCCTAAATATCTGCTCTCCTCGAATCAAAGACGGAAGGACTTCTACCGCGGACCCGCTGCGCTCTTCAGGGTGGTGAGAAAGTCCTTCACCCATCGACCCAGTATGACCTTGAGGACAATCCCCCCATCTCCCCGTTTTCCCCCTCCCTTCGTTGCTGGAGAAGCAGTCGGATGCCGCCGAGAGCCTGTAAATAGCTTCGGGGGAAGGAGACGGGGCTGAAAGGCGAGTCCTGTCCTCCAGAAGCAAGCTTGACGTCTCGGAGGAGAACATTTCCCTGTAATTGAAATCGAGGGAGGGGAAGGCACATTTTCCCTCTGTTTTCCTTCACGAGCGCAGATCGGCCAGCTCCCACCCGTCAATCACGGTCGCCCGCCACCGCCGGGCTGGCAAAAATAAATCCCCGAGGCAGGCGGCGCGATCAATAGCGGCGGCGCGTTTGGGTAGTCGGGAGGAGGAGGACGACATCACCCAGAGCTTGCGGGAAGAAGGGGGGAGGAGCAGGTCAACGCCGGCTCTCGGGCAAAGGGTTGCGCTCCTCCGAGGTACGGATGTGAAAAATTGTAATTTTGGAGTGACGGAGGCCAAGGGAGAAGGGAATCACTCATTCTGCAACGTCAGGGCAAAAAAAAAAAAAAAAAAGAAATTAAGTCATTTGGGCCGCCCGGAATTATTTTGCCCCCAACTGGAGCCCCTTTTGCTCATCAGAGGGGGCGGTAAAAGCCGTTTGCGTCTGGAAGAGCCAAATGAAGGCGCAGAACAAGGGGCGCTGTGCAAAATCAAGGGGGGAGCACCCCCTGCCTGGCATCGCTGGGAGGGCAGAGGGGACGCGGAAAGAGGAACGGGGGCGGCAGCGGGTGCTGAAGCATCTCCCCCACCCCCCACCCCCCATTTCACGTCCCCCCAATTTGGGGGGGCGGGGGCTTTGCCTCTCCCCGCCCGTCGCCTTTGCAAACGCGGCTGCGCAAAGTTGGCGCCGTGCGCGGGCTCCTCTCCCCCAACGCGTCGAGCAGACGCATTATAGGAAGGAAAAGGGGTGGGGGAAAAAAGGAAAAACACGAAAAAATGTCGGCTCGAGCGTCAACTTGGTGCCTCTCCACCACCTACAGAAAGTAAATTAGTTTTCCATCGCATTTCTGCCGCGGGAGGTGGTGGTTTGTTGTGGTTTTTTTTTTTGCAGCAAGCTCAGCCTTTCCCAAGAGTTTTTCTTCCAGGATGACCATCTGGGGACCGGCGGTTCCTCGCTGCCGTTAGCAGCCTTCATCGCCCGTGGGTCCGTCCCCGACCGCCGCTCGGCCCAAGAAATCGCTTAAAACCCAACGATCAGCGTGGAAAAAACCCACCTGCAACGTTAGACTTGCTTCATTATTCATTAGCGGCGTTAATTATGCAACCGGAACTGCCTCGGGTTGAGGGTATTCACCCCAGGAGGAACTTCGCCAAGATAAGTCAGCGCCGGGTGATTTCTCCCACGAGAAGGACCAGAATGTATTCAGGAAAGGAGAACGCACGCAAAGGTCTCACGGCAGCGGGAGAACGGCCTCACGCTCAAAACCGCGCCGCTTTTGGGGGAGGCGCGGTTTAATTTCTGGGTCCTTCGCGACCTTCCCAAGGTATCTCACGCGCTTCTGCCTCCTTCAGCCGCGGTGGAGCCAAGAGATGCTCTACCCACTTGGCTTCTGCAGAGCTTCAGGAGGTGTTAAGATGGACCCCCCAAGAGGGAAAGCAGCGCTCAGGTGTTGATGTCCTACTGGGGCCACGACCACAAATCAAGAGGAGGAAGCTTAAGGCTTAACGAGGCTTTAACGATCGTTCGGCATAGATCTGAGAATGGATTTTCCGGTGGGTTTAACAGGCACAAGGCGGGAAAAACCAACTCCTGTGAGAAGAGGGGAGAGCAGGATCCGAAGAAAAAGCCTCCAGAAGCGGTTCGAGGGGTGAGCGAGGGGTGAAAAGTCTTGGAAAAACCAAGAAAACTTGGTTCCAAGAAGCATTTTGGAGCTTGCGAGGCTGATTCCTTGGACAAATCCTGGCTTTTTGAATAGGAAAAGCTCCTCTCCAGAGCTGGAAGTTGCCGTCACCCTCTGGGCGCTCACTGAAGGTTCAGGACACCTCGTTGAGGGACCCACCAGGTCCCCTCCGGCTCGTGGTCTGCGGAGGAACCGGGGTGTCCTTGCTCAGGGAGGGGAGGTCCTACGGCCGCGGAAGCCCGTGTTGGGATGCCGGGATGAAACGTAGGCTGAAGCATCCGTGTCCCCTCTGGTCACCGCCCCTGTCACCAGCTCACCCAGAGGAATTGGTGGTGCCACCTCCTCTCTGACAGCCAGAAAGATGGTTTGGTGGTGGTGGGGTGGGGTGGGGTGGGTTTTTTTCCCCCATTTCTCTTTTTCTGGGAGGTGGTTCAGCTTCCGAGGTCTTTCCTGAGCTCCTTTTTTGCACAGCAAGTGGATTTGGGGAGCCAACCCCGGAGAAACGCTGGACCCAGACGAAGTCAGCCTGTGGGGTGGTGACAAGGCATCCGTGACGCGACCTTCTCCCCATCCTGGTAGGACAGGGACCTCTTGGGTGGTGACATCTTGGTCTCTCCGCCTTACGCATCTCCTCCCCCTTACGCAGAGCGGGGCCCTTTCAAAGCTCCAGACCACCCAATAAATGAGTAACCGGTAATTAATTTGGAGGTGGCATTTCTGAAAATTTGGCAAACCCAGACCCATTTTGGGGGGGGGGGAGGGGGGGGGGGGGGCGGATCAAACCAATTTTCACAGCAAAGCATTCGCTCCACAAAAGTGATGGAGACAGATGGTGAAACCCTTCGGAGGACGCAACGGGGAGAGGTGAAGACCGTGTCTCAAACGCATGGATGCGATGTAAAATTCAGCTCTTTCCGGCTCCTCCTTTGCTGCCGGCGGTAGTTGCTCCTCCACCTGCCTGTCCGGCGCTCTTCAACCAAGTTCCTTTAGATACTCCACAGGAGGAGGGTTTGATGTTTTAGTGCCAAATTTACTTATTTGGAGATATGTGACATTACCCAGGGGGGTTGGTTTGGAAAAGTGAGCCAGAAGCCTACCGAAAAACACGATAAAAGTATAGTATGACACCAAGCTGTGCGGCACGGTGACACGCCGGAGGGATGAAATGCCATCCAGAGGGACCGGGACAGGTTGGAGAGTTGTGAACCTCATGAGGTTCAACCTTCTCCCCCGTCGGTCTGAGATAATTCTTTCTACGGATTATTTTAGGGAAGGTCAGTTGGTCAACTCAACTGATGGAGCCGTTTAAGGACAACGAAGGCCACCCTTGGTCCTCCTAGCGTTGAGGCAAGTTCAGACCCCCATGAGGTAGCCGCGGTCACCTCCTGCTTTCTTCTCTTGAGCTTCATGAGCACATCATCCTCCTCCACCATCTCTGAGCCTTCTTCTATTGTAGGGGTTGGTCGCGTGGTGCCACCTTGGCTGCCGGTCAGGTAGGACGTTGCTGATGGTTGTGGCCACGTCAGCGTCTATGGGGTAGGAGGGAGACCGGCAGCAGACGGTGGCCCTGAAAGGTTGTCCTGACAGCGGCAGGAGGAACGACTCACCACTAAGTAGCATAAATAGCCCAAAATCGCCACGTTTCATGTGATTTCGGCTCATTCACTTGAGCCCCGGCGAGCAGATCACGAGCAGGACCCGAATCTCATCGTTTTGTTGTAGGTCTCGGGATGTTTTCTGAAGTCCCAAGTTCCCGACTCAGGCGATAACGTGATAATCTCTCCCCGAAAACCGTGAATTTTTATTCCCACCCCACCCAAGGCGAAGCACGAACCCTCAAGGGCTCACGAAAGAAAAAGACGACATTCTTATCTCCTGCTTGATAAAGACAATTTGGGGACCTTTCGGGGAGCCTTCACCTCCTCCGCCGTGGGTCCCAGCGTAAGGGAAGGAGCGGGTTGCTTGGATTTTGCCCGATTCTCGGCATTTTACTAAAAAAAAGCTGGCAGCTTCTCATGGAGGAGGGAAAGGCTGCTCTCTGCAGGCTGCGAAACAGCAGAGACACCCGGGCTGGGTTGAAAACCAGAAGATCCCTCAAGGAGCAGCGTTAGCCGATAATTTAAATTCTTTTATTAATATGGTATATATTTTTATTAATACCCCCCCCAAAAAAAAAAAAAAAAACACCAAACCAAAACCTTTGGAAGCTCTATGGGGATGAACAACTAAAAGGGCAGATTTGGGAAAGGTGGTGGGAATAGGAAGAATTTGGGGTCTGGCTTGTTTTGGGGAGGGGCTTTGGGGTCCCCCCTGGGCCACAGTGGGGATGTCGAGCAGTCCCAGGACCCACACGGCATTTATTGGCGTCCTGTGTCATGTCCGTCCGTCCGTCCCCCCCCCTTCCAACTGCATTTCGCACCTTAGAATTGCAAAGTCTCACATAAAAGCGCGGAAAAGCAGAGAAGTTTCTTCTTGAGGAGCATCTTCCATCGGCAAACGGCTCCGATCCCTTTCCTCTCGGAAAAAAAAAACAAACAAAAAAAAGTTTTTTTTAAAAAAAAATACATCTCCCCGCTTTCAGTTCATCACCGACACAAAATTGGCAGAATTCAGCTGGAAGAGGTTGTTTTTCTTTTTCTCCTTTTTCAGATCGATATTTCACCCGAGGCTGACGCACGTCATAGCCAAGGGGGAGAAATCCCACCTGGGCCAACCGTCAACCTCCCGCGGACGCCGAGTCAGCATTTCCACCCCTCGGTTAGTCATTATATCGTTATTAACGATACATTTCCCCAGCCCTGCGCGACCTAGAGGGCAGCAGGGGGGGGAGGGGCGAATTTCTGCTCGCCAACCTCTGAATTTGAAGGCCGGAGAAGACGAGACGGATATCCCGCTGAGAAATTTGGCTGCCGGCTCCGAAT
Source organism: Vanellus vanellus (assembly GCF_965231255.1). NCBI lineage: Eukaryota > Metazoa > Chordata > Aves > Charadriiformes > Charadriidae > Vanellus > Vanellus vanellus. The sequence goes on along the minus strand of NC_138936.1, from coordinate 355,166 downwards.
TTGGAGGTCGAAGAGGAGAAGACGGATGAATCGGGACGCTCGGGAGCCCCCCCAAAAAATAAAATAAAATTTAAAAAAAAAAAAAAAAAACAACAACTCTCTGCTCACCGTTGCTGGGAAGACGCCTTCGTTTGAAAAAGAAAAATCTCATCTCTTAATTATTATTGTGTTTTGTTTTGTTTTTTTTTTTTCCATTTAAGCGCCAAACTTGCCTTGATTTTCAGCCCCCGTGATTTTGTTTTGTTGTTTTGGTTTGGTTTTTTTTTTTTTTTTTTTTTCTACATCGTCAAGACTTCACCCGTCGCTAATTAAAGGAGGGGCAAGAGGTGGTTTGACACGGGGTTGTCGGCTCCCGAAGAAACGCCCATCTCCACCTCCGTTTTATCCGGGAAAAGCAACGCACGAGGGCTGGTGGGTGGGAATCGAAGCTCTAAAAAAATTCAACCTAGGAAAGAAAAACGCAATAATTAGCCGGGAGGTTAATTAGCCGTTGGATTCGCGTAAATCATCGCCTCCATCCCCGGAGGGGAGGGGAAAATAAAAGAGGGGAAATGGTTTTCTCGGTGGAAACGGGTGATGATGGGACGTCTCCCAGTTGAGGACGGAGCTTCAAAAGGAGCTTCACGGGCAGGAGGGGGATGGCCCCGTTGGGGGCAAAGAGAGAAAATGCTCCCAAAAAATGCAACTGAGCTCCATAAACCACCTTTATGCAGAAAGGAAAATAAATTCAGCCGTTAAAAAAGCCAAGAAAAATATAGGGAGAAAGGAGGTTTTGCGCTTCAGGGCGGGATTGTGGCATTATTGGCGTTGTCATAGACTCTACCGGTGCCCTCCGGTGAAATTATGGGTCTAGTTTTCTCCGAAAGGATGAAAAATCACCATTTTCTCTCCGCCCCCCCCCAAAAAAAAATCCTTCCAAAAATATGGATTTTTTCCACTTTTAAACAACTTCTTCAAGTTTCACGTTGAGGTTTTAAGGCAGTGCCATGACGAGGACGAGGCCGCGGCGCTGATGGTCAACCCGGTGGCCACCGGGACTCCTTGCTGAGGTTACCTCCCCTCCCCCCCCCGCCATCAGCGTGGCGGTTAACGAAGGACTGACCACCCTGAGGTGACACCGGCGGCCGGCCGATGGCTTCGGACCACGGCGGAGCGAACCCGGAGCGTCAGCCTGGTCCGATGGGATCCCAAAGTGACCCCAGGGATGGAAGTTTGGAGGACTTTATTAAAAACCACACATTTTTCTCACCCAAGACTTGAACTTGTGGCTTTCGTTAGCAAATTAATCCCGCTTCTTGATGGCCGCAGCCATTATTTAATTTTCTGTCCCCTAAACGACGTGCTCTAAGCTTCGTTTAAAAGCAATAAGGCTTCGCCGTCGCATTAAAACCCGGAGCGATAATGCGGTTGCTTCAGGTCAAGAGGCAGAGCTTTAACGAGCCCTAACGATGATTGCCGAGGGCTGTCGGGTTCTTAAGGCGAGAATATGAAGGTTGATTAATTAAAACCCGCCGAGTGGGTCCGGGGTGGCGGTGGGTGGCATTTAGCCGGGGGGATTGGGGGGAAAAGGTGAGCCGGAGCGAAGCTGAAGTCCCTCGTGGCGCAGAAATCGGGGACCAAATCGCCGGCGGCGTCCTGGAAAGCAAAGCCCGGCTTATTTTTTTTGGGGGGGGGGGGGGGAAAAAAGTGAGTTTTAGGTACGTGGAGCCGGAGGTTTGGCTTCCAAGAAACGTCAGCCGGGTTTTAAATTCACCTTCCATCGCTCAACCTAACGGGGAGGGGAAAGGATTGGGGCTCCCGTAGCCGAAAAGAGCAAAGCCAAACCCATCCGACGCCTGTTGCCATGGCGGGAGCATCTCCCATCCCGCCTCGCTGCCATGGCAACGGGGACTCGTTAAGAGCATCATCAACGCGAAATTCGGGGGGGGGGGGGGGGGAGAGAGCTCTCATCGCGCCCCGACGGCAGGGCGGGATGGCGCCGGGCTGAGGGAGGGGCTCGGATTAACATTCCCCCAATTAATAATTAATTCCTGCAAACGCCGCACCGCCGCCGGCCGGGAATTACCTGCGCCGGAGCGGTAATTAATTGCGGATAAACCCAATCGAGAAAAGGGGAGGCTCAACAGCGAGTCTGGAAGGGGGCGAGCCGGGAGGGGGGAAGGGGGGAAGGGGGGGGGGGGGGATTACAAAAGGGAGAAAATCAATTTAAAACCAGGGAAGGAAAAAAAAAAAGGGGGGGGACGACGACGAGGAAAGCGCTCAGCATCCTTCCCCCTTTTCCTTTTCCCCTTTTCCCCCCTTTTCCTTTTCCCCTTTTCC
>NC_138936.1:305852-352647 GCF_965231255.1 Vanellus vanellus | reverse complement strand
CCTTTTCCCCCTTTTCCCCTTTTCCCCCCTTTCCCTTTTCCCCTTTTCCCCTTTTCCTTTTCCCCTTTTCCCCCTTTTCCTTTTCCCCTTTTCCCCCTTTTCCTTTTCCCCTTTTCCCCCTTTTCCTTTTCCCCTTTTCCCCCTTTTCCTTTTCCCCTTTTCCCCCTTTTCCTTTTCCCCTTTTCCCCCTTTTCCTTTTCCCCTTTTCCCCCTTTCCCTTTTCCCCCTTTTCCCCCTTTTCCTTTTCCCCTTTTCCCCCTTTTCCTTTTCCCCTTTTCCCCCTTTCCCTTTTCCCCTTTTCCCCCTTTTCCTTTTTCCCCTTTTCCCCCTTTTCCTTTTCCCCTTTTCCCCTTTTCCTTTTCCCCTTTTCCCCCTTTTCCTTTTCCCCTTTTCCCCTTTTCCTTTTCCCCTTTTCCCCCTTTTCCTTTTCCCCTTTTCCCCTTTTCCTTTTCCCCTTTTCCCCTTTTCCCCCCTTTTCCTTTTCCCCTTTTCCCCCTTTTCCTTTTCCCCTTTTCCTTTCCCCTTTTTCCTTTTCCCCCTTTTCCTTTTCCCCTTTTCCCCCTTTTCCTTTTCCCCTTTTCCCCTTTTCCTTTTCCCCTTTTCCCCCTTTTCCTTTTCCCTTTTTCTTTTTCCCCTTTTCCCCTTTTCCCCCTTTTCCTTTTCCCCTTTTCCCACGGCAGGAACAAGCGTCCCCCGAAAGGGATGCTCAGGTCACCCGGTATTAATATTGGGGGGGGGGGGGGTTTGGGGGGCCGGTGGCGGAAAATTCCCGGCACGTGCCCCTCCGGTGATTTTCCCATGGGATACAACGGGGAAAAAAAAAAAGGAGGTGGGGACGACTGCGCGGTGTAGGAGTGCCACACTCTGGCTGTGCCGCACCAGGCAGGAGACCCCCAAGAGATTCCCCCCCCCTCTAAAACACCCCTTCGTCCTGCAAACCCCAAACCGGCCAAATCTGGGGCGGGGGGGGGGGGGGGAAGGGCAGAAATCAAAGCGGGGACCCTCACGGGCGGAGGAAACCCACATTCCGGGGCCAGCGCCGATTTTCTCCAAAAAAAAAAAAAAAAAAAAATCTATTTCTTTCCATGGTTTTGGTTTTTTTAAAAAAAAAAAAAAAAAATCTATTTCTTTCCATGGTTTTGTTTTTTTTAAAAAAAAAAAAAAAATCTATTTCTTTCCATGGTTTTGTTTTTTTTAAAAAAAAAAAAAATCTATTTCTTTCCATGTTTTTTTTTTAAAAAAAAAAAAAAATCTATTTCTTTCCATGTTTGTTTTTTTTTTTTAAAAAAAAAAATCTATTTCTTTCCAAGTTTTTTTTTTTTTAAAAAAAACCACAATCTATTTATTTCCATGGTTTTGTTTTTTTTTTTTTTAAAAAAAATCTATTTATTTCCATGTTGTGTTCTTTTTTTTTAAAAAAAAAAAATCTATTTATTTCCATGTTTTTTTTAAAAAATCTATTTATTTCCATGCTTTGTTTTTTTTTTAAAAAAAAAATCTATTTATTTCCATGTTGTGGGTTTTTTTTAAAAAAAAAAATCTATTTATTTCCATGTTGTGGGTTTTTTTTAAAAAAAAAAATCTATTTATTTCCATGTTGTGGGTTTTTTTTTAAAAAAAAAAAAATCTATTTATTTCCATGGTTTTTTTTTTTGTAATAAAAAAAAATCTATTTATTTCCATGTTTTTTGGGTTTTTTTAAAATAAAATAAATGAGGATTGAAACGAAGTTAACCTCCGCCGAGGACGCCGGAGGCGACCCCGAAACGTCAAATCCCTTTTTAGCATCCAGCCAAAAACTCACCCAAAAAATCAACGGAGGTAGCGGTGAGGTCGGGGGGGGGGGGGGGGGTGGTCTTTTCCTTTAGGGGGTTCTCCCGGTTGTCCCAACGGATCGGGGACGGATCCCGACGTCGCGGCGTTCAGCGCCGGCTGGATGAGAGCATCCCCCCCTCCCCCCAACCCCACCCCCCCCATCACTGATGCTGCTTCTTGTGCCGGAGGATTTCGGTGGGGGTGAAGGTGAAATCCCGTCGGCAAATGTCGCAGCGATAGGATCGGTGCAGGGCGGAGGTTTTGGATGAGTTTTCCGACGTTTCTTCCTGGGGGGCTGGAGGGGAAAAATAAAAAAAAAAAAAAAAAAAATAAAAATAAATAAAAAAAAAAATAATAAAAAAAAGAAATAAAAAAATAAAATAAAAAAAGAAATAAAAAAATAAAAAAAAAGAAATAAAAAATAAAAAAAAAGAAATAAAAAAATAAAAAAAGAAATAAAAAAATAAAAAAAAGAAATAAAAAAATAATAAAAAAAAGAAATAAAAAAATAATAAAAAAAAAGAAATAAAAAAATAATAAAAAAAAATAAAAAAAATAATAAAAAAAAGAAATAAAAAAATAATAAAAAAAAGAAATAAAAAAATAAAAAAAAAAATAAAAAAAAGAAATAAAAAAATAAAAAAAAGAAAAAAAAAAAAGAAATAAAAAAATAATTAAAAAAAAAAAAAGAAATAAAAAAAAGAAAAAAATAAAAAAAAGAAATAAAAAAATAAAAAAAAGAAATAAAAAAATAAAAAAAGAAATAAAAAATAAAAAAAAAAGAAATAAAAAAATAAAAAAAAAGAAATAAAAAAATAATAAAAAAAAATAAAAAAATAAAAAAAAAGAAATAAAAAAATAAAAAAAAGAAATAAAAAAATAAAAAAAAAGAAATAAAAAAATAAAGAAAAGAAATAAAAAATAAAAAAAAGAAATAAAAAAATAAAAAAAATATAAAAAAATAAAAAAAAGAAATAAAAAAATAAAAAAAAAGAAATAAAAAAAATAAAAAAAAGAAATAAAAAAATAATAAAAAAAAGAAATAAAAAAATAATAAAAAAAGAAATAAAAAAATAAAAAAAAATAAAAAAAATAAAAAAAAAGAAATAAAAAAATAAAAAAAAAGAAATAAAAAAAAGAAATAAAAAAATAAAAAAAAAAGAAATAAAAAAATAAAAAAAAAGAAATAAAAAATAAAAAAAAAGAAATAAAAAAAAAGAAATAAAAAAATAAAAAAAAAGAAATAAAAAAATAAAAAAAAGAAATAAAAAAATAAAAAAAAAGAAATAAAAAAATAAAAAAAAAGAAAAAAATAAAAAAAAAATAAAAAAATTAAAAAAAAGAAATAAAAAAATAAAAAAAAGAAGAAATAAAAAAATAAAAAAAAAGAAATAAAAAAATAAAAAAAAGAAATAAAAAAATAAAAAAAAGAAATAAAAAAATAAAAAAAAAGAAATAAAAAAATAAAAAAAAAAGAAATAAAAAAAAAAGAAATAAAAAAATAAAAAAAAGAAATAAAAAAATAAAAAAAAAGAAATAAAAAAATAAAAAAAAAAGAAATAAAAAAATAAAAAAAAGAAATAAAAAAATAAAAAAAAAGAAATAAAAAAATAAAAAAAAAGAAAAAAATAAAAAAAAAATAAAAAAATTAAAAAAAAGAAATAAAAAAATAAAAAAAAAAAAAAGAGGGATCGATAGGAAATCAAAGCCACTCGAGACTTTTTTCTTTCCTCCCCCCGGCGCGCTCCCGAAACGCGGCGTCTCGCGGCGACGCTCTTAAAACTCCCCGATTGTCGCAGCCCCCCCCCCCCCCCCCGGAGAGGATGGGGGAGGGACAGACGGACGGACGACACGAGACTCACCCTCGGCGGGTCGGCAAACGCTTTCGTGGCACATACGCTCCAGAGGGGTGAAGGGGACGCGGAGATGGCAGTGGGGACAGGTCCAAAATCTCCGCAGGCAGTCGCTGTAGAGGTCCGTATCCGTCTGCGAAGGGGACGCTCAGCGTTGCCCGTTGGGGTTGGGGGGAGGTGGGGGAGGTGGGGGGGGTTGTTCAGAGGGGTTATTCACCGTCAGGCAGTTGTAAGTGAGAAAATCCGTCACCCTGTGACCACCTTTCACCTCGTCGGGTTTCATCTCCGTCCCTTGGAAGAGCGCCGGGAGCCGGGAAGAGGCAGCCACGGTTTGGGGACCGACGTAAAGGTTTTGTTTCTCCAAAGAGGTGAGTTGGCGTAGGCGGTACGGAACCTGTAAGAGGACGGTGGGGAGGAACGTCACGGGTACGTCGGTTCTCCTCATCTTCTTCTTCCTCAGCCTTCAATCCCTGGAAAGGCGGTGGGAATGGCTGACTTAAAAACCCCAAAAAAAAAAAAACCAACAAAACACACAAAAAAAAAAAACCACGTGCGCGTGGGTCACCTCCATCCGCAAGAACTCCAAAAGTCCCCGGCTGAGGTGGGATACGTCCCGGGAACTGGGTCGGCGACCCGAATCTTCTCCCCGACCTTCCAAAAACTGGTGGAGGAGTTTTTCCCAAGAGGAACGAAGCTGTAGAGCCGCGGAGAGAAGACGGAGGGCGGAGTCGACGTGGGGGATGGTGACCTCCAACCATCCGTCCGCCACCAACCGAGCGCAGTCCCCGCCGGTGTCCAACGAACGGGAGAAGAGCAGGAGAACCTGGGGAAGAGCCCAAAGTAACGGGGGTTGGGGTGAGGAAGAGCTACGGGAGGGTTGGGAGAGGAAGAGGAAGGGAAAGAAGGCTTCACCTGTAGGGCCGGGACCCGGACGCAATTCGTCAAGTAGGGTTTGTTGGTCTCCAACAACGAGACGAAGGCGAGGAGCTGGTGGTGACGGCTCAACCCCTCCGTTGCCTCTTCAGGGAGAATTATGGGATGGTTTCGGGATCTTAGCCCTCATCCCTCACCTCCTTCCCAACCTTTCTCCCCACCCCCAGCAGCCGGGGATTTGCCGAAGTCCGAAATGGGTGGCGGTTCCCCCCCCCACCCCCCAACCAAAATAAAACCGGGGAGAACCCGGGGAGGGTTATCCAACCTTTGGTCTCACCGCGTTGAGGTCCCTCCTCGGCGTGGAGCAGCTCCGGGTTGGTGGCGAAGACGCAGGTGGGATGAAGGACGACGCCCTGCTTGGTTTTGGTGTGAAAAATCTGCAGCGAAAGGAAAACAAAAAAACCAAAAAACCAAAAAAAAAGACATCGAGGGAGAACGTGGGGCTGTCGGGGACATCATCTTTCCCCCCCCAAAGGGGCTTTGGGGACATCATCTTTCTCCCCCCAAAGGGGCTTTGGGGACATCATCTTTCTCCCCCCAAAGGGGCTTTGGGGACATCATCTTTCCCCCCCCAAAGGGGCTTTGGGGACATCATCTTTCCCCCCCCAAAGGGGCTTTGGGGACATCATCTTTCCCCCCCCCAAAGGGGCTTTGGGGACATCATCTTTCTCCCCCCAAAGGGGCTTTGGGGACATCATCTTTCCCCCCCCCAAAGGGGCTTTGGGGACATCATCTTTCCCCCCCCCCAAAGGGGCTTTGGGGACATCATCTTTCCCCCCCCAAAGGGGCTTTGGGGACATCATCTTTCCCCCCCCAAAGGGGCTTTGGGGCTGTTGGGGACATCATCTTTCCCCCCCCCAAAGGGGCTTTGGGGACATCATCTTTCCCCCCCCCAAAGGGGCTTTGGGGACATCATCTTTCCCCCTCCAAAGGGGCTTTGGGGACATCATCTTTCCCCCTCCAAAGGGGCTTTGGGGACATCATCTTTCCCCCCCCAAAGGGGCTTTGGGGACATCATCTTTCCCCCCCCCAAAGGGGCTTTGGGGACATCATCTTTCCCCCCCCCAAAGGGGCTTTGGGGACATCATCTTTCCCCCCCCCAAAGGGGCTTTGGGGACATCATCTTTCCCCCCTCCAAAGGGGCTTTGGGGACATCATCTTCCCCCCCCCAAAGGGGCTTTGGGGACATCATCTTTCCCCCCCCAAAGGGGCTTTGGGGACATCATCTTTCCCCCCCCAAAGGGGCTTTGGGGACATCATCTTTCCCCCTCCAAAGGGGCTTTGGGGACATCATCTTTCCCCCCCCAAAGGGGCTGTTGGGGACATCATCTTTCCCCCCCCAAAGGGGCTGTTGGGGACATCATCTTTCCCCCCCCAAAGGGGCTTTGGGGACATCATCTTTCCCCCCTCCAAAGGGGCTGTTGGGGACATCATCTTTCCCCCCCCCAAAGGGGCTTTGGGGACATCATCTTTCCCCCTCCAAAGGGGCTTTGGGGACATCATCTTTCCCCCCCCAAAGGGGCTTTGGGGACATCATCTTTCCCCCCCCCCAAAGGGGCTTTGGGGACATCATCTTTCCCCCCCCAAAGGGGCTTTGGGGACATCATCTTTCTCCCCCCAAAGGGGCTTTGGGGACATCATCTTTCTCCCCCCAAAGGGGCTTTGGGGACATCATCTTTCCCCCCCCAAAGGGGCTTTGGGGACATCATCTTTCCCCCCCCAAAGGGGCTTTGGGGACATCATCTTTCCCCCCCCCCAAAGGGGCTTTGGGGACATCATCTTTCCCCCCCCCCAAAGGGGCTTTGGGGACATCATCTTTCCCCCTCCAAAGGGGCTTTGGGGACATCATCTTTCCCCCTCCAAAGGGGCTTTGGGGACATCATCTTTCCCCCCCCCCAAAGGGGCTTTGGGGACATCATCTTTCCCCCCCCCCAAAGGGGCTTTGGGGACATCATCTTTCCCCCCCCCAAAGGGGCTTTGGGGACATCATCTTTCCCCCCCAAAGGGGCTTTGGGGACATCATCTTTCCCCCTCCAAAGGGGCTGTTGGGGACATCATCTTTCCCCCCCCAAAGGGGCTTTGGGGACATCATCTTTCCCCCCCCCAAAGGGGCTTTGGGGACATCATCTTTCCCCCCCCCCAAAGGGGCTTTGGGGACATCATCTTTCCCCCTCCAAAGGGGCTTTGGGGACATCATCTTTCCCCCCCCCGAAGGGGCTTTGGGGACATCATCTTTCCCCCCCCAAAGGGGCTTTGGGGACATCATCTTTCCCCCTCCAAAGGGGCTTTGGGGACATCATCTTTCCCCCCCCCAAAGGGGCTTTGGGGACATCATCTTCCCCCCCCCCAAAGGGCCTTTGGGGACATCATCTTTCCCCCCCCCAAAGGGGCTTTGGGGACATCATCTTTCCCCCCCCAAAGGGGCTTTGGGGACATCATCTTTCCCCCCCCCAAAGGGGCTGTTGGGGACATCATCTTTCCCCCCCCAAAGGGGCTTTGGGGACATCATCTTTCCCCCCCCCCAAAGGGGCTTTGGGGACATCATCTTTCCCCCTCCAAAGGGACTTTGGGGACATCATCTTTCCCCCCCCCAAAGGGGCTTTGGGGACATCATCTTTCCCCCCCCCAAAGGGGCTTTGGGGATATCATCTTTCCCCCCCCAAAGGGGCTTTGGGGACATCATCTTTCCCCCCCAAAGGGGCTTTGGGGACATCATCTTTCCCCCTCCAAAGGGGCTTTGGGGACATCATCTTTCCCCCCCAAAGGGGCTTTGGGGACATCATCTTTCCCCCTCCAAAGGGGCTTTGGGGACATCATCTTTCCCCCCCCCAAAGGGGCTTTGGGGACATCATCTTTCCCCCCCCAAAGGGGCTTTGGGGACATCATCTTTCCCCCCCAAAGGGGCTTTGGGGACATCATCTTTCCCCCTCCAAAGGGGCTTTGGGGACATCATCTTTCCCCCCCCCAAAGGGGCTTTGGGGACATCATCTTTCCCCCCCCCAAAGGGGCTTTGGGGACATCATCTTTCCCCCTCCAAAGGGGCTTTGGGGACATCATCTTTCCCCCCCAAAGAGGCTTTGGGGCTGTTGGGGACATCATCTTTCCCCCCCCAAAGGGGCTTTGGGGACATCATCTTTCCCCCCCAAAGGGGCTTTGGGGACATCATCTTTCCCCCCCAAAGGGGCTTTGGGGACATCATCTTTCCCCCTCCAAAGGGGCTTTGGGGACATCATCTTTCCCCCCCCCAAAGGGGCTTTGGGGACATCATCTTTCCCCCCCCAAAGGGGCTTTGGGGACATCATCTTTCCCCCCCAAAGGGGCTTTGGGGACATCATCTTTCCCCCTCCAAAGGGGCTTTGGGGACATCATCTTTCCCCCCCCCAAAGGGGCTTTGGGGACATCATCTTTCCCCCTCCAAAGGGGCTTTGGGGACATCATCTTTCCCCCCCAAAGAGGCTTTGGGGCTGTTGGGGACATCATCTTTCCCCCCCCAAAGGGGCTTTGGGGACATCATCTTTCCCCCCCCAAAGGGGCTTTGGGGACATCATCTTCCCCCCCCCAAAGGGGCTTTGGGGACATCATCTTTCCCCCCCCCCAAAGGGGCTTTGGGGACATCATCTTTCCCCCCCCCAAAGGGGCTTTGGGGACATCATCTTTCCCCCCCCCAAAGGGGCTTTGGGGACATCATCTTTCCCCCCTCCAAAGGGGCTTTGGGGACATCATCTTTCCCCCCCCAAAGGGGCTTTGGGGACATCATCTTTCCCCCCCCAAAGGGGCTTTGGGGACATCATCTTCCCCCCCCCAAAGGGGCTTTGGGGACATCATCTTTCTCCCCCCAAAGGGGCTTTGGGGACATCATCTTTCCCCCCCCAAAGGGGCTTTGGGGACATCATCTTTCCCCCCTCCAAAGGGGCTTTGGGGACATCATCTTTCCCCCCCCAAAGGGGCTTTGGGGACATCATCTTTCCCCCCCCCAAAGGGGCTTTGGGGACATCATCTTTCCCCCCCTCCAAAGGGGCTTTGGGGCTGTTGGGGACATCATCTTTCCCCCCCCAAAGGGGCTTTGGGGACATCATCTTTCCCCCCCCAAAGGGGCTTTGGGGACATCATCTTTCCCCCCCCCCAAAGGGGCTTTGGGGCTGTTGGGGACATCATCTTTCCCCCCCCAAAGGGGCTTTGGGGACATCATCTTTCCCCCCCTCCAAAGGGGCTTTGGGGCTGTTGGGGACATCATCTTTCCCCCCCCAAAGGGGCTTTGGGGACATCATCTTTCCCCCTCCAAAGGGGCTTTGGGGACATCATCTTTCCCCCTCCAAAGGGGCTTTGGGGACATCATCTTTCCCCCCCCCAAAGGGGCTTTGGGGCTGTTGGGGACATCATCTTTCCCCCCCCCAAAGGGGCTTTGGGGACATCATCTTTCCCCCCCCCAAAGGGGCTTTGGGGACATCATCTTTCCCCCCTCCAAAGGGGCTTTGGGGACATCATCTTTCCCCCCCCCAAAGGGGCTTTGGGGACATCATCTTTCCCCCCCCCAAAGGGGCTTTGGGGACATCATCTTTCCCCCCCCAAAGGGGCTTTGGGGACATCATCTTTCCCCCCCCCAAAGGGGCTTTGGGGACATCATCTTTCCCCCCCTCCAAAGGGGCTTTGGGGCTGTTGGGGACATCATCTTTCCCCCCCCAAAGGGGCTTTGGGGACATCATCTTTCCCCCCCCAAAGGGGCTTTGGGGACATCATCTTTCCCCCCCCCCAAAGGGGCTTTGGGGCTGTTGGGGACATCATCTTTCCCCCCCCAAAGGGGCTTTGGGGACATCATCTTTCCCCCCTCCAAAGGGGCTTTGGGGCTGTTGGGGACATCATCTTTCCCCCCCCAAAGGGGCTTTGGGGACATCATCTTTCCCCCTCCAAAGGGGCTTTGGGGACATCATCTTTCCCCCCCCCAAAGGGGCTTTGGGGCTGTTGGGGACATCATCTTTCCCCCCCCCAAAGGGGCTTTGGGGACATCATCTTTCCCCCCCCCAAAGGGGCTTTGGGGACATCATCTTTCCCCCCTCCAAAGGGGCTTTGGGGACATCATCTTTCCCCCCCCCAAAGGGGCTGTTGGGGACATCATCTTTCCCCCTCCAAAGGGGCTTTGGGGACATCATCTTTCCCCCCCCAAAGGGGCTTTGGGGACATCATCTTTCCCCCCCCAAAGGGGCTTTGGGGACATCATCTTTCCCCCCCCAAAGGGGCTTTGGGGACATCATCTTTCCCCCCCCAAAGGGGCTTTGGGGACATCATCTTTCCCCCCCCAAAGGGGCTTTGGGGACATCATCTTTCCCCCCCCCAAAGGGGCTTTGGGGACATCATCTTTCCCCCCCCAAAGGGGCTTTGGGGACATCATCTTTCCCCCCCCTCAAAGGGGCTTTGGGGACATCATCTTTCCCCCCCCCAAAGGGGCTTTGGGGACATCATCTTTCCCCCCCCCAAAGGGGCTTTGGGGACATCATCTTTCCCCCCCCCAAAGGGGCTTTGGGGACATCATCTTTCCCCCCCCAAAGGGGCTTTGGGGACATCATCTTTCCCCCCCCCAAAGGGGCTTTGGGGACATCATCTTCCCCCTCCAAAGGGGCTTTGGGGCTGTTGGGGACATCATCTTTCCCCCCCCCAAAGGGGCTTTGGGGACATCATCTTTCCGCCCCCCAAAGGGGCTTTGGGGACATCATCTTTCCCCCCCCCAAAGGGGCTTTGGGGACATCATCTTTCCCCCCCCAAAGGGGCTTTGGGGACATCATCTTCCCCCCCCCAAAGGGGCTTTGGGGACATCATCTTCCCCCCCCCAAAGGGGCTTTGGGGACATCATCTTTCCCCCCCCCAAATGGGCTTTGGGGACATCATCTTTCCCCCCCAAAGGGGCTTTGGGGACATCATCTTTCCCCCTCCAAAGGGGCTGTTGGGGACATCATCTTTCCCCCCCCAAAGGGGCTTTGGGGACATCATCTTTCCCCCCCCCAAAGGGGCTTTGGGGACATCATCTTCCCCCCCCCAAAGGGGCTTTGGGGACAACGCGGACCTGATCGGAGTCTTTGCGGCCGCTGTTGAGTTGGTCGGGTACGGCCAGTTGGGGGTAAAGCCCCCGGCACAGCACCAGTTTGAGCAGGATGAGCTGGGAGGAGGTGAGGGCTGAACTGGATACGACCTGGAGCTCCTCCACGTCGTGGCGGAGTTTGAACTTGACATCCTACGGAAAAGAGACGACGTCAGGAAGATGGTCCCATCCTGCTTCCCGGGAGAGGAGAGGAACGCTGAGGGTCACCTGGATATCGACGCTGCGCTCCCCTTTCCGGTGGGTACCACCATCCTCTTCCTCTTCACCGGAGGAGCCGGCGTCCATCCCATCTCGCAACCGCAGCACTTTCCGCTTCCGACTTTCCGTTTCGGCGTGGGAACGCCACAAGCGGTGGAGCTCACGGCGTTCCCGGTGCCGGTTTTGCCGGCTGTAGCTATCGGTGAACCGGTGGGAGGTTTCTTCCAACAACCGGTGGTCTCGGAGAAGCTCCTGAGGTTGGTGGGAGAAGGTGGGAAGATCGGTTCACCTCCGCACCGCCAACGCATGGATGAGCGGCGAATCCCAATGCCAACGGATCCCGTTTTCCTCACCCGAAATTGGCGCCGTAGGTTGGCGGCTTCGTAAAGCCGATGTTCTTCCAGACCTCGGCGTCGGCACCATTTCCGAGAGTTACCGCCGCGCTCCGATTTCACCTGCAGTCGGGAAAAAAAAGGAGTCGGGAAAAAAAAGGAGTCGGAAAAAAAAAGGAGTCGGAAAAAAAAAGGAGTCGGAAAAAAAAAGGAGTCGGAAAAAAAAAGGAGTCGGGAAAAAAAAGGAGTCGGGAAAAAAAAGGAGTCGGGAAAAAAAAGGAGTCGGAAAAAAAAAGGAGTCGGAAAAAAAAAGGAGTCGGAAAAAAAAAGGAGTCGGAAAAAAAAAGGAGTCGGAAAAAAAAAGGAGTCGGGAAAAAAAAGGAGTCGGGAAAAAAAAGGAGTCGGGAAAAAAAAGGAGTCGGGAAAAAAAGGAGTCGGGAAAAAAAAGGAGTCGGAAAAAAAAAGGAGTCGGAAAAAAAAAGGAGTCGGAAAAAAAAAGGAGTCGGAAAAAAAGGGTTCGGAACAAAAGGAGTCGGGAACAAAAGGGTTCGGAACAAAAGGAGTCGGGAAAAAAAGGGTTCGGAACAAAAGGAGTCGGAAAAAAAGGGTTCGGAACAAAAGGAGTCGGGAAAAAAAGGGTTCGGAACAAAAGGAGTCGGAAAAAAAAGGGTTCGGAACAAAAGGAGTCGGAAAAAAAGGGTTCGGAACAAAAGGAGTCGGAAAAAAAAGGGTTCGGAACAAAAGGAGTCGGGAAAAAAAGGGTTCGGAACAAAAGGAGTCGGAAAAAAAAGGGTTCGGAACAAAAGGAGTCGGGAAAAAAAGGGTTCGGAAAAAAAAGGGTTCGGAAAAAAAGGGGTTCGGAAAAAAAAGGGTTCGGAAAAAAAAGGGTTCGGAAAAAAAAGGAGTGAGTGGGAAAAAAGGAGTGAGTGGGGAAAAAGGAGTGAGTGGGGAAAAACAGGAGTGGGGAAAAACAGGAGTGGGGAAAAACAGGAGTGGGGAAAAACAGGAGTGGGGAAAAACAGGAGTGGGGAAAAACAGGAGTGGGGAAAAACGGGGTCGGGAAAAAAAGGGGTCGGGAAAAAAAGGGGTCGGGAAAAAAAGGGGTCGGGAAAAAAAGGGGTCGGGAAAAAAAGGGGTCGGGAAAAAAAGGGGTCGGGAAAAAAAGGGGTCGGGAAAAAAAGGGGTCGGAAAAAAAGGGGTCGGAAAAAAAGGGGTCGGAAAAAAAGGGGTCGGGAAAAAAAGGGGTCGGGAAAAAAAGGGGTCGGGAAAAAAAGGGGTCGGGAAAAAAAGGGGTCGGAAAAAAAGGAGTCGGAAAAAAAGGAGTCGGAAAAAAAGGAGTCGGAAAAAAAAGGTTCGGAACAAAAGGGTTCGGAACAAAAGGAGTCGGAAAAAAAAGGGTTCGGAAAAAAAAGGGTTCGGAAAAAAAAGGGTTCGGAAAAAAAGGGTTCGGAAAAAAAAGGGTTCGGAAAAAAAAGGAGGGAGTGGGAAAAAAAAGGAGGGAGTGGGAAAAAAAAGGAGGGAGTGGGAAAAAAAAGGAGGGAGTGGGAAAAAACCGGGGTCGGGAAAAACCGGGGTCGGGAAAAACCGGGGTCGGGTAAAAACGGGGTCGGGTAAAAACGGGGTCGGGAAAAAAAGGAGTCGGGAAAAAAAGGGGTCGGGAAAAAAAGGGGTCGGGAAAAAAAGGGGTCGGAACTCCCCGGGGATGTCCTATGGGGATTTAAGTGCCCCTCGCCCAAAAAATCAGCCCCCCAAAATGTCCTATGGGGATTTAATGCGCTTCACCCCCAAAATCAGCCCCCCAAAATGTCCTATGGGGATTTAATGCACTTCACCCCCAAAAATCAGCCCCCCAAAACCTCCCGCGGGGATTTGAGCGCCCCTCGCCCCCAAAAATCAGCCCCTCAAAATGTCCTATGGGGATTTAATGCGCTTCACCCCCAAAATCAGCCCCCCAAAAACCTCCCGCAGGGATTTGAGCGCCCCTCACCCCAAAAATCAGCCCCCCAAAACCCCCTATGGGGATTTGAGCGCACTTCACCCCCAAAATCAGCCCCCCAAAAACCTCCCGCGGGGATTTGAGCGCACTTCACCCCAAAAATCAGCCCCCCAAAATGTCCTATGGGGATTTAATGCGCTTCACCCCAAAATTCAGCCCCCCAAAATGTCCTATGGGGACTTAATGCGCTTCACCCCCAAAATCAGCCCCCCCAAAACCTCCCGTGGGGATTTGAGCGCACTTCACCCCCAAAATCAGCCCCCCAAAATGTCCTTCGGGGATTTAATGCGCTTCACCCCAAAAATCAGCCCCCCAAAAATGTCCTATGGGGATTTAACGCGCTTCACCCCCAAAATCAGCCCCCCAAAAACCTCCTGCGGGGATTTGAGCGCACTTCACCCCAAATATCAGCACCCCAAAATGTCCTATGGGGATTTAAGCGCCCCTCGCCCCCAAAAATCAGCCCCCCAAAATGTCCTATGGGGATTTAAGCGCCCCTCGCCCCCAAAAATCAGCCCCCCAAAACCTCCTACGGGGATTTAACGCACTTCACCCCCAAAATTCAGCCCCCCAAAAACCTCCCGTGGGGATTTGAGCGCCCCTCACCCCAAAAATCAGCCCCCCAAAACCCCCTATGGGGATTTGAGCGCACTTCACCCCCAAAATCAGCCCCCCAAAAACCTCCCGCGGGGATTTGAGCGCACTTCACCCCAAAAATCAGCCCCCCAAAATGTCCTATGGGGATTTAATGCGCTTCACCCCAAAATTCAGCCCCCCAAAATGTCCTATGGGGACTTAATGCGCTTCACCCCCAAAATCAGCCCCCCCAAAACCTCCCGTGGGGATTTGAGCGCACTTCACCCCCAAAATCAGCCCCCCAAAATGTCCTTCGGGGATTTAATGCGCTTCACCCCAAAAATCAGCCCCCCAAAAATGTCCTATGGGGATTTAACGCGCTTCACCCCCAAAATCAGTCCCCCAAAAACCTCCCGTGGGGATTTAAGTGCCCCTCGCCCCCAAAAATCAGCCCCCCAAAATGTCCTATGGGGATTTAATGCACTTCACCCCCAAAATCAGCCCCCCAAAATGTCCTATGGGGATTTAACGCACTTCACCCCCAAAAATCAGCCCCCCAAAATGTCCTATGGGGATTTAATACGCTTCACCCCCAAAATCAGCCCCCCAAAAATGTCCTATGGGGATTTAATGCGCTTCACCCCAAAATTCAGCCCCCCAAAATGTCCTATGGGGACTTAATGCGCTTCACCCCCAAAATCAGCCCCCCCAAAACCTCCCGTGGGGATTTGAGCGCACTTCACCCCCAAAATCAGCCCCCCAAAATGTCCTTCGGGGATTTAACGCGCTTCACCCCCAAAATCAGCCCCCCAAAAACCTCCTGTGGGGATTTGAGCGCACTTCACCCCAAAAATCAGCCCCCCACAACCTCCTACGGGGTTTTAATGCGCTTCACCCCAAAAATCAGCCCCCCAAAATGTCCTATGGGGATTTAAGCGCCCCTCGCCCCCACAAATCAGCCCCCCAAAACCTCCTACGGGGATTTAACGCACTTCACCCCCAAAATCAGCCCCCCAAAAACCTCCCGTGGGGATTTCAGCACCCCTCACCCCCAAAAATCAGCCCCCCAAAAATGTCCTATGGGGATTTAATGCGCTTCACCCCAAAAATCAGCCCCCCAAAATGTCCTTCGGGGATTTAATGCGCTTCACCCCCAAAATCAGCCCCCCAAAAACCTCCTGTGGGGATTTGAGCGCCCCTCACCCCCAAAAATCAGCCCCCCCAAAATGTCCTATGGGGATTTAATGAGCTTCACCCCCAAAATCAGCCCCACAAAACCTCCCGTGGGGATTTGAGCGCCCCTCACCCCCAAAAATCAGCCCCCCCAAAATGTCCTATGGGGATTTAATGAGCTTCACCCCCAAAATCAGCCCCCCAAAAACCTCCTGCGGGGATTTGAGCGCACTTCACCCCAAAAATCAGCCCCCCAAAATGTCCTATGGGGATTTAATGCACTTCACCCCCAAAATCAGCCCCCCAAAATGTCCTATGGGGATTTAATGCACTTCACCCCAAAATTCAGCCCCCCAAAAACCTCCCGTGGGGATTTAAGTGCCCCTCGCCCCAAAAATCAGCCCCCCAAAATGTCCTATGGGGATTTAATGCACTTCACCCCCAAAATCAGCCCCCCAAAATGTCCTATGGGGATTTAATGCACTTCACCCCCAAAATCAGCCCCCCAAAAACCTCCCGTGGGGATTTGAGCCCCCCTCGCCCCCCAAAAAGCCGAGTCTCCCCCCCCCACCCCCCCCAACCGCCCGTCGCCTCCCCTCCTTCGGGGCAGGAATCCCACCTGGACCCACTCGTTGAAAACGTTGAGCAGCGTCAGGGGGTCTCCGTGGGGGCTCTCGAGGGGCCGTCGGGCGGCGGCGCAGTCGGGACGGGGGCGAGCGGGTCGCAGGAACGGCGACGGAACGCTCAGCACCGCCGCCACCGTCAGGATGGGTTCCGTCAAACCCAAGAGAGCGCCCAGGACCAACATTTCGCCTGCGAGAAAGCACGTGAAGACCCCACCACGCTCCTCCTCCGCGCCATCACTTCTGCTTCAACGTGGGGGGGTTTTTTTTTGGGGGGGAGGGGGTTGTTTTGTTTTATTTTCCCAAAATTACTCACCGATCACCACGTCCACCGGCAGTTGAGCCAACAGATTCCCAACGGGCGTCAAGTTTTCAGCCTCGTCCAGGGCTCCCTGCTCCTTCAGGTACCGCACGGCCGTCTCCAGGCTGGAAGATGGAGGTGGCTCCAAAAATGGGAAGGTCCGGGGGTCGCCCAACCCCATACTCTTTAACTGCGAGAAAAAAAAAACCCAAAAAAAACCAAACCACAAAAAAATAACAACGGATGGAGAACGAGCCCGGCGCCGACGGGAAGAGCCAGCACGCCCCGTCAGCCGCTACGTTTCCCTTCCGTCGTCTTCCCAAATCTCTTCCCGACGGCAGAAGAAGGAGCCTCAATTTTACCTGGAGCACCAAAGAATCCAGAGCGACCCGTTGGATCTCCGGCACCGGGTAGGGGGAAAAAGCGTCGTAGTCGGATTCGGCGTAAAGGCGGTAACAGACACCGGGACCGGTTCTACCGGCACGTCCCTTCCGTTGCTCGGCGCTCGCCCGGCTGATCCAAAATTCCTGCAACCGCTGGAGTTTGCCCTGAGGGTCGTAGCTCATCTCCTTCACCTTCCCTGGAAGGAGGAGGAAGGAAGGAGAAGCTCGGAGCAGGGCAGGAGAGAAGGAGAAGCTTTTCCACCCGTCGTCGAGGGGAGCGTTTGTTTGTTTTTTTTTACCAGAATCCAACACGAAACGCACGCCGTCGATCGTCACCGAGGTCTCCGCGATGTTGGTGGAGAGGATGCACTTACGGACGCCGGGAGGAGGAACGTCGAAGACCTGGAGGAGGAGAAACGACGGTCTTTACGGCAACGAAGCTGTCCCCGTTGGAGGGAGGAGGCAAACGCGAGGTTGCGCCCAACGGTGGCACCCCAAAACCACCCACAACCGGAGCCGAGGCGGATTTTTTTATCCACCCAAGAGTTCGGAGAGACTTGGCGGAGGTGCTCCTCAAACCGTCTTCCATCGTCTCCCAGTAGTCCCGGCGGACCGGGGAGGTGCTATCAGACTGGAAACCAGCCAACGTGATCCTCATCCACCAGAAGGAGGATCCGGGGAACTACAAGGGCCGTCGGTTTGACTTCGGTGCCGGGGAAGCCGATGGGAGAGCAGATCATCCATCCCCGGTACCATCCGGTGGTACGGATGGGGACAACCCTGGAAAGCCAGCAAGGTTTTGGACACCTTCTTCCACCTCATCCTCGCAGGGCAAGCTTGGGAAGCGTGGGTTGGATGGAGAGTGGGGTGGGGGGCTGACCTCCTGCAGAACAGCTCTGGGGAAAGGGACCTGGAAGTCCTGGTGGTCAACAGGGTGACCACGAGCCAACGCCGCGTCCTGGTGGCCAAGAAGACCAATAGCATCCTGAGGGGCATCAAGAAGAGCGTGGCCAGCAGGTGGAGGGGGGTCATCCTCCCCCTCTGCTCTAACCCGGGGAGGTCACATCTGGAGTATCGGGGCCAGTTCGGGGCTCCCCGGGTCAAGAAGGACAGGGAACTGCTGGAGAGGGTCCAGTAAAGGGCTACGGAGATGATGGGGGGACTGGAGCATCTCTCTGATGAGGAGAGGCTGAGGGATGTGGGGCTTTTCAGTCTGGAGAAGAGAAGACTGAAGGGGGGGGAGATGTCATCAACGCTGATAAATCCTTAAAGGGAGGGGGAAAAAAAAAAAAAAAAAAGTCTTTTTTAGTCTTTTTTCAGTGGTTCCCGGTGACGGGACAAGAGCTCCAGAGGTCCCTTCCAACCCCGACCAGTCTGTGACCATCCGACGGAGTCAACGTGGGTTGATGAAAGGCAGGTCCTGCTCGATGAAGCTGATCTTCTACAACACGGTTTTAGAGGGTGTGGGAAAAGCTGGGGGTGATGTCTCTCCGGACTTTGGGAGAGCCTTCGACGGCGTTTCCCACAGCGTTCTACTGGAGGAAGCGGCCGCTCGCCGCTTGGAGGGGCGTACGCTTGGTTGGGTTAAAAAAAAAACCAAAAAAAACCCAAAAAAAACCCGGCTGGAAGAGAGCGGTGGTGAACGGAGTTCATTCCGGTCAACGGCCGGTCACGAGCGGTGTCCCTCCAGGGCTCAGGACCGGGAACGGTCCCGTTTAACACCTTTTATCAACGATCTGGATGAGGGGATGGAACGCGGTCTCGGTAAATTCGGGGATGAGATCGAGTTGGGTGGGAGAGTTGACCCGTCTGAGGTCTCGGCACTGGTAGAGGTCAAATCTCGAGTACGGCGTTCAGTTTTGGACCCCTCACCGCAAGAAGGACGTGGAGGCGCTGGAGCGTGTCCAGAGAAGGTCCAACGGAGCTGGTGAGGGGTTTGGAGGACGCGTCTTACGGGGAGCGGCTGAGGGAACTGGGGGAGTTCAGCCTGGAGAGGAGGAGGCTGAGGGGTGACCTTCTCGCTCTCTACTGGAAGGAGGTCGCGGAGAGGCGGGACCTGTTCCGTCAAGTAACGGGTGGTAGAACAAGAAGAAACGGCTTCAAGTTGGGCCAAGGGAAGTTTCCATCGGATATTAGGAAGAATTTCTTTACTGGAAGGGTCATTGGACACTGGAAGGCGCTACCCAAGGCGGCGGTGGAGTCCTCATCCCTTAAATACCTCCAGGGGGTGTAGATATAGCGCTGAGGGACACGGTTCAACGGTGGGCTTGGAAGCGTCAGGTCAAGGATTGGATTTGGATGATCTTAGAGATCTTTTCCAATCTAAGAGATTCTGGGATGATTCTTCGCTCCGCGCCATCCGGTCGCCGTATCCCACCCCGGCATCGTTCCGGGGTCGGTCCCGTTTCACTTACCTTATCCTGCTCGGTGACGGAGAGGGTGCTGTGCAAGGGGAGGACGATCCAACGTTGGGTACGGGCGGCGTAAGCCTGAGCCGCCTCCAGCACGGAACCGATTTCGGCTACGCCGCTGAGAAACACCAACAGGTCGCCGCGTTCCTCCGGCGGGTACTTGTGATCGATGGCTTGAAGCACCCGCAGGTAGGGAAGGGGATCCAGGCGCTCCGATTTCCCCGATTTCCCCCCGGCGGATGCTTCTTCCTTCGGGATGGGTTGGTAGATGACCTACAGGAGCAGAGAGGAGGAGGACGTTGTCTCCGGGTAGACGCGAAGGAGCGATTTGTAGCCGCACTGCGGATTCATCCCTAAAATCCTCACCGAGATGGGGAAGATCCTTCCCGGCACCTGCAGCACCGGAGCACCCCCAAAATATCCGGAAAAAAGATGGATGTTGATGGTCGCCGACATCAGAATCAACTTAAGGTCCGGCCGAAGGGGAAGGAGGCGGCGCAGGACCCCCAGGAGGAAATCGCTGTGCAGATGTCGCTCGTGAACCTCGTCGGCGATGAGGACGCGGTACCCGGGCAGCGCCGGCTCCCGCTGGACCTGCCGCAGGAGCAGCCCCTCCGTCAGGAAGACGATCTTGGTGGCCGGCGAGCGGGTGCTCTCGAAACGGATTTGGTAGCCCACCTGGGGCGGGGAAGAGGAAGAAGGGAAGAGGAAAAAATAGCGGATAAATTCAATTAAAATGGAATAAAGTCGGGAATAAAGTCGGGAATAAAGTCGGGAATAAAGTCGGGAATAAAGTCGGGAATAAAGTCGGGAATAAAGTCGGGAATAAAGTCAGAGTCGAAGAAGAGTCGAAGAAGAGTCGAAGAAGAGTCGAAGAAGAGTCGAAGAAGAGTCGAAGAAGAGTCGAAGAAGAGTCGAAGAAGAGTCGAAGAAGAGTCGAAGAAGAGTCGAAGAAGAGTCGAAGAAGAGTCGAAGAAGAGTCAAAGAAGAGTCAAAGAAGAGTCGAAGAAGAGTCGAAGAAGAGTCGAAGAAGAGTCGAAGAAGAGTCGAAGAAGAGTCGAAGAAGAGTCGAAGAAGAGTCGAAGAAGAGTCGAAGAAGAGTCGAAGAAGAGTCGAAGAAGAGTCGAAGAAGAGTCGAAGAAGAGTCGAAGAAGAGTCGAAGAAGAGTCAAAGAAGAGTCAAAGAAGAGTCAAAGAAGAGTCAAAGAAGAGTCAAAGAAGAGTCAAAGAAGAGTCAAAGAAGAGTCAAAGAAGAGTCAAAGAAGAGTCAAAGAAGAGTCAAAGAAGAGTCAAAGAAGAGTCAAAGTCAAATACAACTGATTAAACCCGAACGAAGTCGGATAAAAACGCGAACGAAGTCGGATAAAAACGCGAACGAAGTCGGATAAAAACGCGAACGAAGTCGGATAAAAACGCGAACGAAGTCGGATAAAAACGCGAACGAAGTCGGATAAAAACCCGAACGAAGTCGGACAAAACCCGAACGAAGTCGGATAAAACCCCGAACGAAGTCGGATAAAACCCCGAACGAAGTCGGATAAAACCCCGAACGAAGTCGGATAAAAACCCGAACGAAGTCGGATAAAACCCCGAACGAAGTCGGATAAAAACCCGAACGAAGTCGGATAAAAACCCGAACAAAGTCGGACAAAACCCGAACAAAGTCGGACAAAACCCGAACGAAGTCGGACAAAACCCCGAACGAAGTCGGACAAAACCCCGAACGAAGTCGGACAAAACCCCGAACGAAGTCGGATAAAACCCCGAACGAAGTCGGACAAAACCCCGAACGAAGTCGGACAAAACCCCGAACGAAGTCGGACAAAACCCGAACGAAGTCGGACAAAACCCCGAACGAAGTCGGACAAAACCCCGAACGAAGTCGGACAAACCCCGAACGAAGTCGGACAAACCCCGAACGAAGTCGGACAAAAACAGAACGAAATCGGAAAAAACCCAACAAAGTCGGATAAAAACCCAACAAAGTCGGATAAAAACCCAACAAAGTCGGATAAAAACCCAACAAAGTCGGATAAAAACCCAACAAAGTCGGACAAAACCCAACAAAGTCGGATAAAAACCCAACAAAGTCGGATACAAACCCAACAAAGTCGGATAAAAACCCAACAAAGTCGGATAAACCCAAAGTTGGATAAACCCGAACGAAGTCGGATAAACCCAAAGTCGGACAAAACCGAACGAAGTCGGATATTTCTCTCTCGAAGCGTTTAACCCCTCTCCGGGTAACGAAACATTTCCGAATATCCGAATCCCGAACCCACGAACCACCGACCTCTCCTCCCCTCCGGGCAACTCCGCGCCACCTCCCGATTCAGTCTCATCGCCCAATTCTTCACCTCGATAAATATATCAATATATTTTATTATTATTATTATTAATTTTTAATAAATATATATTGATATTTGGACTTCTTTTTTTTTTTTTTTTTTTTTTTTTGGGGGAACAAAACCGACTTGAATTTTGAGCTTTCCGGAACGCCGTCGGCAACCGGCGGAATTCACCCACCTGGTTTCCGTACTGGTGCAGGCTCTCCAAACTAACTCGTTTGGCTAACGAGACGCAGGCGATACGGCGTGGTTGGGTACAAGCCACGTGGCTATAACCGGCCGCCAACAAAAATTGAGGCACCTGCGTGGATTTCCCGCAACCGGTATCGCCGGCGATGACCACCACTTGGTTTTCAGCCACGGCGCGGAGCAACCGGTGACGGTACTGGAAGATGGGAAGCGCCTCCCGTTCCCGTCGGAGTTTGGTAAGTTTGGCGAAGTTTTGTTTTTGGGTGAAATCCAGATAGTGAAGCAAAGCGAAGCGGAATTCGGAAAGGCGTTGTCGCGGCACCTCGGAATCTCCATCCCGGTTTCGTAATTCCGAGTCGACGTTCAGTACCGAGAGGTTGATGCGGTATCGGGAATCGTAGCGAAGCGGTAAATCGAAGGGGCGAACGGCGGAGGCGGAGGGTTCCGCCCGGACGCGGCGGTTGGGGGACGATTCCCGATGGGTTTTGAGGTTCTGAAAACGTCGGAGCCGTTCGAAGAAAAGCCAGAAATTACGGATATCTTCGGAACCGCCTCCGATATAATCCTGTCGGTGGAAATAGAGTTCTTCCAACCGACGCCGCGTGGTGGGGCAGTCCCAGTCCCACCGGGAAGGGTCCCCTTCACGCCGGCGGGAGGCGGTGTCTTTTTCCGAAGGCATTTTCCGCGGCGATGCGGATGCGGAGACGGGAATCTACGTCAGGACGATGGGAAGTGGGGGATTGACCGCGGCTGCTCCTCCCGGGGGGGGGGGGTCTGGGGGGGTGTCAGGGGGGAACAGGGTGAGACCCCGCTTGGTCCCGGTCGTCCCTCCGTACCGTTACCACTGGAGCCTCCTCCTTGTCCCCAGTCGGGACCCCCCCCAACACCCCACATATTGCCCGAGACCCCCATATCCCAGCCCAGCCCCCTGGGACCCCCATATTCCCTATCCCAGCCCCCCGAGACCCTCATGCCTCATCCCAGCCCCATAGCACCCCACATACCTTGAGCCAGACCCCTGGGACCCCCATATTCCCTATCCCAGCCCCCCGAGACCCTCACGCCCCATCTCAGCCCCATAGCACCCCACATACCTTGAGCCAGACCCCAGGGACCCCCATATTCCCTATCCCAGCCCCCTGAGACCCTCACGCCCCATCCCAGCCCCATAGCACCCCACATACCTCGAGCCAGCCCCCGGGACCCCCATATGCCCTATCCCAGCCCCCCAAGACGCTCACGCCCCATAGCACCCCACATACCTCGAGCCAGCCCCCTGGGACCCCCATATTCCCTATCCCAGCCCCCTGGGACCCTCACACCGCATCCCAGCCCCATAGCACCCCACATACCTCAAGCCAGCCCCCTGGGACCCACATATTCCCTATCCCAGCCCCCTGGGACCCTCACGCCGCATCCCAGCCCCATAGCACCCCACATACCTCAAGCCAGCCCCCGGGACCTCCATATTCCCTATCCCAGCCCCCCGAGACCCCTCACGCCCCATAGCACCCCACATACCTCAAGCCAGCCCCCGGGACCCCCATATTCCCTATCCCAGCCCCCAGAGACCCTCATGCCTCATCCCAGCCCCATAGCACCCCACATACCTTGAGCCAGCCCCCTGGGACCCCCATATTCCCTATCCCAGCCCCCTGGGACCCTCACGCCTCATCCCAGCCCCATAGCACCCCACATACCTTGAGCCAGACCCCAGGGACCCCCATATGCCCTATCCCAGCCCCGTGAGACCCTCACGCCCCATCCCAGCCCCATAGCACCCCACATACCTTGAGCCAGACCCCAGAGACCCCCATATTCCCTATCCCAGCCCCCCAAGACCCCTCTCGCCCCATAGCACCCCACATACCTCAAGCCAGCCCCCGGGACCCCCATATGCCCTATCCCAGCCCCCTGAGACCCTCATGCCTCATCCCAGCCCCATAGCACCCCACATACCTCAAGCCAGCCCCCCGGGACCCCCATATTCCCTATCCCAGCCCCCCGAGACCCCTCACGCCCCATAGCGCCCCACATACCTCGAGCCAGACCCCAGGGACCCCCATATTCCCTATCCCAGCCCCCCGGGACCCTCACGCCCCATCTCAGCCCCATAGCACCCCACGTACCTCAAGCCAGCCCCCGGGACCCCCATATTCCCTATCCCAGCCCCCTGAGACCCTCACACCCCATCTCAGCCCCATAGCACCCCACATACCTCAAGCCAGCCCCCGGGACCCCCATATTCCCTATCCCAGCCCCCTGGGACCCTCACGCCCCATCTCAGCCCCATAGCACCCCACATACCTCAAGCCAGCCCCCCGGGACCCCCATATTCCCTATCCCAGCCCCCCAAGACCCCTCACGCCCCATAGCACCCCACATACCTCGAGCCAGACCCCAGAGACCCCCATATGCCCTATCCCAGCCCCCTGGGACCCTCACGCCCCATCCCAGCCCCATAGCACCCCACATACCTCAAGCCAGCCCCCGGGACCCCCATATTCCCTATCCCAGCCCCCCGAGACCCTCACGCCCCATCCCAGCCCCATAGGACCCCACGTACCTCAAGCCAGCCCCCGGGACCCACATATTCCCTATCCCTGCCCCCTGGGACCCTCACGCCCCATCCCAGCCCCATAGGACCCCACGTACCTCGAGCCAGACCCCTGGGACCCCCATATTCCCTATCCCAGCCCCCCGAGACCCTCACGCCCCATCCCAGCCCCATAGCACCCCACATACCTTGAGCCAGACCCCAGAGACCCCCATATTCCCTATCCCAGCCCCCCAAGACCCCTCTCGCCCCATAGCACCCCACATACCTCGAGCCAGCCCCCCGGGACCCCCATATGCCCTATCCCAGCCCCCCGAGACCCTCACGCCCCATCCCAGCCCCATAGCACCCCACATACCTCGAGCCAGACCCCTGGGACCCCCATATTCCCTATCCCAGCCCCCCGAGACCCCTCACGCCCCATAGCACCCCACATACCTCAAGCCAGCCCCCGGGACCCCCATATGCCCTATCCCAGCCCCCCGAGACCCTCACGCCCCATCCCAGCCCCATAGCACCCCACATACCTTGAGCCAGACCCCTGGGACCCCCATATTCCCTATCCCAGCCCCCCGAGACCCCTCACGCCCCATAGCACCCCACATACCTCAAGCCAGCCCCCGGGACCCCCATATTCCCTATCCCAGCCCCCTGAGACCCTCACGCCCCATCTCAGCCCCATAGCACCCCACATACCTCAAGCCAGCCCCCGGGACCCCCATATGCCCTATCCCAGCCCCCTGAGACCCTCACGCCCCATAGCACCCCCCATCCCAGCCCCATAGGATCCCCCACACCCAGCCCCAGACCCCAGGGACCCCTATACACCCCATAGCACCCCACACACCCCAGCCCAGCCCCATGGGACTCCTCTACACCCCAATCCAGCCCCATTGGATCCCCCACACCCGGCCCCACACCCCAGGGACCCACACACACACCAGCCCGACCCCATAGCACCCCACACACCCCAGCCCAGCCCCATAGGATGCCCCACACCCAGCCCCAGACCCCTGAGATCCACACACACCCCAGCCCGACCCCATAGCACCCCACACACCCCAGCCCAGCCCCATGGGACTCCTCCACACCCCAGCCCAGCCCCATAGGATGCCCCACACCCAGCCCCAGACCCCAGGGACCCCCACACACCCCAGCCCGACCCCATAGCACCCCACACACCCCAGCCCAGCCCCATGGAACTCCTCCACACCCCAGCCCAGCCCCATAGGATGCCCCACACCCAGCCCCAGACCCCAGAGACCCACACACACCCCATCCCGACCCCACAGCACCCCACACACCCCAGCCCAGCCCCATGGGATTCCTCCACACTCCATCCCAGCCCCATAGGATCCCCCACACCCAGCCCCAGACCCCAGGGACCCCTATACACCCCATAGCACCCCACACACCCCAGCCCAGCCCCATGGGACTCCTCCACACCCCAGCCCAGCCCCATAGGATGCCCCACACCCAGCCCCAGACCCCAGGGACCCCCACACACCCCATCCTGACCCCATAGCACCCCACACACCCCAGCCCAGCCCCATGGGACTCCTCCACACCCCAGCCCAGCCCCATAGGATGCCCCACACCCAGCCCCACACCCCAGGGACCCACACACACCCCATCCCGACCCCATAGCACCCCACACACCCCAGCCCAGCCCCATAGGATGCCCCACACCCGGCCCCAGACCCCAGGGACCCCCACACACCCCAGCCCGACCCCATAGCACCCCACACACCCCAGCCCAGCCCCATAGGATGCCCCACACCCAGCCCCAGACCCCAGGGACCCCCACACACCCCATCCCGACCCCATAGCACCCCACACACCCCAGCCCAGCCCCATAGGATGCCCCACACCCAGCCCCAGACCCCAGGGACCCACACACACCCCATCCCAACCCCATAGCAACCCACACACCCCAGCCCAGCCCCATGGGATTCCTCCACACTCCATCCCAGCCCCATAGGATCCCCCACACCCGGCCCCAGACCCCAGGGACCCCCACACACCCCATCCTGACCCCATAGCACCCCACGCACCCCAGCCCAGCCCCATGGGATTCCTCCACACTCCATCCCAGCCCCATAGGATCCCCCACACCCATCCCCAGACCCCAGGGACCCCTATACACCCCATAGCACCCCACACACCCCAGCCCAGCCCCATGGGACTCCTCTACACCCCAATCCAGCCCCATTGGATCCCCCACACCCAGCCCCACACCCCAGGGACCCACACACACACCAGCCCGACCCCATAGCACCCCACACACCCCAGCCCAGCCCCATAGGATGCCCCACACCCAGCCCCAGACCCCTGAGATCCACACACACCCCAGCCCGACCCCATAGCACCCCACACACCCCAGCCCAGCCCCATGGGACTCCTCCACACCCCAGCCCAGCCCCATAGGATGCCCCACACCCAGCCCCAGACCCCAGGGACCCCCACACACCCCAGCCCGACCCCATAGCACCCCACACACCCCAGCCCAGCCCCATGGGATTCCTCCACACTCCATCCCAGCCCCATAGGATCCCCCACACCCATCCCCAGACCCCAGGGACCCCTATACACCCCATAGCACCCCACACACCCCAGCCCAGCCCCATGGGACTCCTCCACACCCCAGCCCAGCCCCATAGGATGCCCCACACCCAGCCCCAGACCCCAGAGACCCACACACACCCCATTCCGACCCCATAGCACCCCACACACCCCAGCCCAGCCCCATGGGACTCCTCCACACTCCATCCCAGCCCCATAGGATCCCCCACACCCAGCCCCAGACCCCAGGGACCCCTATACACCCCATAGCACCCCACACACCCCAGCCCAGCCCCATGGGACTCCTCCACACCCCAGCCCAGCCCCATAGGATCCCCCACACCCAGCCCCACACCCCAGGGACCCCCATACACCCCATCCCGACCCCACAGCACCCCACACACCCCAGCCCAGCCCCATGGGATTCCTCCACACTCCATCCCAGCCCCATAGGATCCCCCACACCCAGCCCCACACCCCAGGGACCCCCATACACCCCATCCCGACCCCATAGCACCCCACACACCCCAGCCCAGCCCCATAGGATACCCCACACCCCATCCCAGCCCCATAGAATCCCCCGCACCTGGTCCCACACCCCAGGGACCCCCATACACCCCATCCCGACCCCATAGCACCCCACACACCCCAGCCCGGCCCCATGGGACTCCTCCACACCCCAATCCAGCCCCATAGGATGCCCCACACCCAGCCCCAGACCCCAGAGACCCACACACACCCCATCCCGACCCCATAGCACCCCACACACCCCATCCCGACCCCCTGGGACCCCTATACACCCCATCCCAACCCCACAGCACCCCACACACCCCGGCCCAGCCCTCAGGAGCCTCACCTCAGGCCCGGTTCCCCCCCCCCCCCCCCCCAACCCGCCTCAGCCCCGCCGGGCCCCAACTTCCTACCCAGCCACGGCCCAGCACTCCCCTCTCCGGCCCCGCTACCCTCCAACCGGCAGCCGGGACCGTTTCGGAGCCTTTCGGGGCTGTTCGGGGCCTTTGCCGCCGTTCAAGGCCCGGTCCGGACCCGCACTCACCCGCCGCGCCGGGCCCCGCCGCCGCCCGCCGGTTCCAGACGCGGCCGCCAGAGGGCGCCAGAGCGCCGCCAGAGGGCGGAAGGGGCGGGGAAAGGGGCGGGGAAAGGGGCGGGAAAGGGGCGGGAAAGGGGCGTGGAAAAGAGCGGGGAAGGGCGGGGAAGGGGGCGGGGAAAGGGGCGGGAAAGGGGCGTGGAAAAGAGCGGGGAAGGGCGGGGAAGGGGGCGGGGAAAGGGGCGGGGCGTCCCCGGCGCTGCCGGACGGGGCGGGCGGGCGCGGCTGTGCGCCACTTGTCCCCATTGTCCCCAAAGATCACCGCTTTCCCCACTGTCCCCAACTGTCCCCAACCATCAGCGCTGTGCCACGCTGTCCCCAATGATCACCACTGTCCCCAACTGTCCCCATTGCCCCCAAACATCCCCGCTGTGCCCCACTGTCCCCAACCATCCCCATCGTCCCCAACTGTCCCCAAATATCACTGTTGTGCCCCACTGTCCCCAACAATCACCACTGTCCCCAACTGTCCCCATTGCCCCCAAACATCCCCGCTGTGCCCCACTGTCCCCAACCATCCTCATTGTCCCCAACTGTCCCCATTGTCCCCAAACATCCCCACTGTGCCCCCCTGTCCCCAAACATCCTCATTGTCCCCACTGTCCCCAACCATCACCACTGTGCCCCACTGTCCCCAACAATCACCACTGTCCCCAACTGTCCCCATTGCCCCCAAACATCCACGCTGTGCCCCACTGTCCCCAACCATCCCCATCGTCCCCAACCATCACCACTGTGCCACGCTGTCCCCAACTGTCCCCAAATATCACAGTTGTGCCCCACTGTCCCCAACAATCACCATTGTCCCCAACTGTCCCCATCGTCCCCAACCATCCCCATTGTCCCCAACCATCCCCACTGTGCCCCACTGTCCCCAACCATCCCCATTGTCCCCAACTGTCCCCAACCATCAGCACTGTGCCCCACTGTCCCCAACCATCCCCATTGTCCCCAACTGTCCCCAACCATCAGCACTGTGCCCCACTGTCCCCAACTGTCCCCATTGTCCCCAAACATCCCCACTGTGCCCCACTGTCCCCAACCATCCCCATTGTCCCCAACTGTCCCCAACCATCAGCACTGTGCCCCACTGTCCCCATTGTCCCCAAACATCCCCACTGTGCCCCACTGTCCCCAACCATCCTCATTGTCCCCACTGTCCCCAACCATCACCACTGTGCCCCACTGTCCCCAACTGTGCCCAACGATCACCACTGTCCCCAACTGTCCCCATTGTCCCCAACCATCCCCACTGTCCCCATCACCCCTATACCCCCCTGTCCCCAACCATCCCCACTGTGCCCCACTGTCCCCAACCATCACCGCTTTCCCCAACTGTCACCGCTGTGCCCCACTGTCCCCATTGTCCCCATCACGATGCCCTACTGTCCCCCACTGTCCCCAACCATCACCACTGTGCCCCACTGTCCCCAACTGTCCCCAGCCACCACCATTGCGCCCCACTGTCCCCAACCACCCCCACTGTCCCCAACCTTTCCCATTGATGACCAACTGTCCCCATCATCCCTGTCATGCCTGTCCCCAAAGCTATTTTTCCCCACTGTCCCCAACCACCCCAACTGTCCCCAACCATCCCCGTTGATGACCAACTGTCCCCAACCATGTCATGCCCCTCCCTGTTGTTGACCACTGTCCCCAACCACCCCAACTGTCCCCAACCATCCCCATTGATGACCAACTGTCCCCAACTGTCATGCCCATCCCTGTTGTCCCCCACTGTCCCCAACCATCTCCGTTGATGACCAACTGTCCCCAACCATGTCATGCTCATCCCTGTTGTCCCCCACTGTCCCCAACCACCCCAACTGTCCCCAACCACCCCAACTGTCCCCAACCATCTGTCATGCTCATCCCTGTTGTCCCCCACTGTCCCCAACCACCCCAACTGTCCCCAACCATCCCCATTGATGACCAACTGTCCCCAACCATGTCATGCCCATCCTTGTTGTCCCCCACTGTCCCCAACCATCCCCGTTGATGACCAACTGTCCCCAACCATGTCATGCCCATCCCTGTTGTCCCCCACTGTCCCCAACCATCCCCATTGATGACCAACTGTCCCCAACCATGTCATGCCCATCCCTGTCATCCCCCACTGTCCCCAACCATCTCCGTTGATGACCAACTGTCCCCAACCATGTCATGCCCATCCCTGTTGTCCCCCACTGTCCCCAACCATCCCCGTTGATGACCAACTGTCCCCAACCATGTCATGCCCATCCCTGTTGTCCCCCACTGTCCCCAACCATCCCCATTGATGACCAACTGTCCCCAACCATGTCATGCCCATCCCTGTCATCCCCCACTGTCCCCAACCATCTCCGTTGATGACCAACTGTCCCCAACCATGTCATGCCCATCCCTGTTGTCCCCCACTGTCCCCAACCATCCCCATTGATGACCAACTGTCCCCAACCATGTCATGCCCATCCCTGTTGTCCCCCACTGTCCCCAACCATCCCCATTGATGACCAACTGTCCCCAACCATGTCATGCCCATCCCTGTCATCCCCCACTGTCCCCAACCATCTCCGTTGATGACCAACTGTCCCCAACCATGTCATGCCCATCCCTGTTGTCCCCCACTGTCCCCAACCATCCCCATTGATGACCAACTGTCCCCAACCATGTCATGCCCATCCTTGTTGTCCCCCACTGTCCCCAACCATCCCCGTTGATGACCAACTGTCCCCAACCATGTCATGCCCATCCCTGTCATCCCCTACTGTCCCCAACCACCCCAACTGTCCCCAACCATGTCATGCCCATCCCTGTTGTCCCCCACTGTCCCCAACCACCCCAACTGTCCCCAACCATCCCCGTTGATGACCAACTGTCCCCAACCATGTCATGCCCATCCCTGTCATCCCCCACTGTCCCCAACCATCCCCGTTGATGACCAACTGTCCCCAACCATGGCATGCCCACCCCTGTCACCCCCCACTCCAGCTTTGCCCAACTGTCCCCAACCCTCCCTGCCCCACCTGCTGCCCCCCCCCCCCCCCGGGCTGGGCAGCACCGGGGCCACAAAAAAAGCCACCACCCTCCACCATCTCCCGCAAGGTGAAGCAAGACCATAGGGCAGAGTTCACCACCCACCGCAAGGACTTTCCGGGACTGGGGGGGGGGGGGGGGGTAGGGGGGAAACGACACACGGGGACATACGCTGCCACGGTTATTGCGTCACTCCCGCAATCAAAATCCGCCGAGACAGCAAAAAAATCTTGCCCCATAAACCACCAAAAAGGAGAACCAAGGGATGGAGGTCTTGCTCAAGGCTTGAGGAGCTTCAATATTTATTGGC
Source organism: Vanellus vanellus (assembly GCF_965231255.1). NCBI lineage: Eukaryota > Metazoa > Chordata > Aves > Charadriiformes > Charadriidae > Vanellus > Vanellus vanellus. Next base: position 321,877 of record NC_138936.1, on the reverse strand, counting down.
GAAGGTGGACGGGGCGCTGGTGAAGGCAGGGGGAGGGTGAAGGAAGGTCATCCTCCCCCCCCCCCCCCCATGAGTGGGGTGGACTTGAGTTTTTGGGGTGATGGAGGGGGACTTGAGCATCTTGAAGTTGGCTGGGTGGTGGAGATGTGGGGCTGGGAGGGGTTGGTGGGACAGCCGCAGCTTTTATGGGGCTGAGAGAGAGGAGGAGCTGGAAATAAGGTCCACGCGGGGGGCTGGAGAAGCAGAGGAAGGTGATATGGGGTGGAAGGACAAAAGTCCTCTCCCTGTTGCCAGGCCACCGAGGAAGCCAGGAGGAGGTCCCCAGGGGGACACAACTTGCCCAGCCCACAACCACGCGGAGCAGCCGGTGGGGAAAGTGGGCTGTGGAGGCATCTTCTCCTCTCTACGTGGCCCAACAGGGGCTTTAGGAGAAGCGGAGAAGGTGAGGGCTCCCCAAAAAAACAAGCGCCGGTCCAGCCCCGGAGGCACCTTGTTCCCGGTCACACGGTGGTGCTGACGCTTTGGTCGTCCACGGTAGACTTAGTCTTCATCCTGCTGTCCCCCATGGTGCTGGTGGGGTCGTCGCTCAGCACGCCCCGTAGCACGGCTCTCCAGGAACGCTGGAACTTGTCCTTGAAGTCCTGACCCATGACAACGTAGATGATGGGGTTGATGCAACTGTTGATGTAGGCAATGCCGGTGATGATGGGGTCAGCTTCCAGGGCGCCCTTGAACAAGCTGCTGTGAGGAGGGGTGGAGGCCATGATCAACCCCACGACGTGGTAGGGCAGCCAGCACACGAAGAAGCTGATGATGACCACCAAGATGAGCTTGATGGCTTTCCGGGAGCGGGCAAAGCCCTTGCTGTGGACGCGGACCAGCAGAAGGCTGTAGCAAGCCGTGATGACCACGAAGGGTATGAGGAAGCCGCAGATGAAGCGGGTGATGGACGTGACGAGTTCGGTGAGGTGCTGGTGGCGCCCCACGTCCTTGTAGTCCATGACACAGGTGGTCTTCTCGGAGAAGGCATCGTAACGGGTGGTGCGGAAGATGAAGGAGGGAAGGGTGAGGAGCCCGGCTAGGAACCAGGCGGCCGCGCAAGCCCCCCGGACCAGTCCCAGGGTCCGGTGGTTTTGGCACCACACCGGCTGCGTCACCAAGGCGCAACGGTCAGCGCTGATGGCCATCAGGAGGAGGACGCTGGTGAACATGTTGAGGACGGTGAGGGAGGGCAGCAGCTTGCAGGCGAAGCGACCCAACGACCAGTGGTGGTCCCGGGCCAGGGGCAGGGCCAGGAAGGGTAGGGCCAGGCAACAGAGGAGGTCGGCCACGGAGAGGTTGAGGAACCAGACGCCGTTGACCGTACGCCGCAGCTCAAAGCCCGTCACCCAGATGACGGCCCCGTTGCCCAAGACGCCCAGGAGGAAGATGAGGGCGTAGAGGGCCAGGATGGCACGGTAGCTGTGAGGGACTTCGTAGCCATCGAAGTCATAGATGGAATAGTCACCCCAGTCGGAGTAATTGAAGGTGTAATTGGACATCGAGGAGTCCATCCTCCACCAGCTCTCAACCTAGAAACCACACTCTGTTAGAACCTCATGGAACCGTTTGGGTTGAAGGAACCTTCAAAGATCATCTCGTCCACCCCACTGCCATGAGTGAGGACATCCTCCACTAGACCAGGGTCCTCCAAGCCCTGTCCATAACATCACACAGTGGTTTGGGTTGAAGGGACCTTCAAAGACCATCCAGTCCAACCCCCTGCCACAGGTGGGGACATCCTCCACTAGACCAAGGTCCTCCAAGCCCTGTCCGTAACATCACACAGTGGTTTGGGTTGAAGGGACCTTCAAAGATCATCTCATCCAACCCCCTGCCACAGATGGGGACATCCTCCATTAGACCAGGGTCCTCCAAGCCCTGTCCATAACATCACACAACGGTTTGGGATGAAGGGACCTTCAAAGATCATCTCATCCAACCCCCTGCCACAGATGGGGACATCCTCCATTAGACCAGGGTCCTCCAAGCCCCATCCGTAACATCACACAATGGTTTGGGATGAAGTGACCTTCAAAGATCATCTCATCCAACCACCCAGCTATGGCTGGGGACATCCTCCATTAGACCAGGGTCCTCCAAGCCCTGTCCGTAACATCACACAGCGGTTTGGACTGAAGGGACCTTCAAAGATCATCTCGTCCAACCCCCTGCCACGGGTGGGGACATCCTCCACTAGACCAGGGTCCTCCAAGCCCTGTCCATAACATCACACAACGGTTTGGGATGAAGGGACCTTCAAAGATCATCTCATCCAACCACCCAGCTATGGCTGGGGACATCCTCCACTAGACCAAGGTCCTCCAAGCCCTGTCCATAACATCACACAACGGTTTGGGATGAAGGGACCCTCAAAGATCATCTCATCCAACCACCCAGCTATGGCTGGGGACATCCTCCACTAGACCAAGGTCCTCCAAGCCCTGTCCATAACATCACACAACGGTTTGGGATGAAGGGACCCTCAAAGATCATCTCATCCAACCACCCAGCTATGGCTGGGGACATCCTCCACTAGACCAGGGTCCTCCAAGCCCTGTCCATAACATCACACAGTGGTTTGGGTTGAAGGGACCTTCAAAGATCATCTTATCCAACCCCCTGCCACAGGTGGGGACATCCTCCACTAGACCAGGGTCCTCCAAGCCCTGTCCATAACATCACACAGTGGTTTGGGTTGAAGGGACCTTCAAAGATCATCTTATCCAACCCCCTGCCACAGATGGGGACATCCTCCACTAGACCAGGGTCCTCCAAGCCCCATCCGTAACATCACACAATGGTTTGGGATGAAGTGACCTTCAAAGATCATCTCATCCAACCACCCAGCTATGGCTGGGGACATCCTCCATCAGACCAGGGGGCTCCAAGCCCCATCCGTAACATCACACAGCAGTTTGGACTGAAGGGACCTTCAAAGATCATCTCGTCCAACCCCCTGCCACGGGTGGGGACATCCTCCATTAGACCACGTTGCTCCAAGCCCCATCCGTAACATCACACAGCGGTTTGGACTGAAGAGACCTTCAAAGATGATCTCGTCCAACCCCCTGCCACGGGTGGGGACACCTTCCACTAGACCAAGGTCCTCCAAGCCCTGTCCGTAACATCACACAGTGGTTTGGGTTGAAGGGACCTTCAAAGATCATCTCATCCAACCCCCTGCCACAGATGGGGACATCCTCCATTAGACCAGGGTCCTCCAAGCCCTGTCCATAACATCACACAACGGTTTGGGATGAAGGGACCTTCAAAGATCATCTCATCCAACCACCCAGCTATGGCTGGGGACATCCTCCATCAGACCAGGGTCCTCCAAGCCCTGTCCGTAACATCACACAGCGGTTTGGACTGAAGGGACCTTCAAAGATCATCTCGTCCAACCCCCTGCCACAGATGGGGACATCCTCCATTAGACCACGTTGCTCCAAGCCCCATCTGTAACATCACACAGTGGTTTGGGTTGAAGGGACCTTCAAAGATCATCTTGTCCACCCCCCTGCCACGGGTGGGGACATCCTCCACTAGACCAGGGTCCTCCAAGCCCTGTCCATAACATCACACAACGGTTTGGGATGAAGGGACCTTCAAAGATCATCTCATCCAACCACCCAGCTATGGCTGGGGACATCCTCCATTAGACCAGGGTCCTCCAAGCCCTGTCCATAACATCACACAACGGTTTGGGTTGAAGGGACCTTCAAAGATCATCTCATCCAACCCCCTGCCACGGGTGGCGACATCCTCCACTAGACCAGGGTCCTCCAAGCCCCATCCGTAACATCACACAGCGGTTTGGACTGAAGGGACCTTCAAAGATCATCTTGTCCAACCCCCTGCCACGGGTGGGGACATCCTCCACTAGACCAGGGTCCTCCAAGCCCTGTCCATAACATCACACAACGGTTTGGGATGAAGGGACCTTCAAAGATCATCTCATCCAACCCCCTGCCACAGATGGGGACATCCTCCACTAGACCAGGGTCCTCCAAGCCCTGTCCATAACATCACACAGTGGTTTAGGTTGAAGGGACCTTCAAAGATCATCTCATCCAACCACCCAGCTATGGCTGGGGACATCCTCCACTAGACCAAGGTCCTCCAAGCCCTGTCCATAACATCACACAACGGTTTGGGATGAAGGGACCTTCAAAGATCATCTCATCCAACCACCCAGCTATGGCTGGGGACATCCTCCATTAGACCAAGGTCCTCCAAGCCCTGTCCCTAGAGTCATCGAAGGGTTTGGGTTGGAAGGGACCGTCAAAGACCATCCAGTCCAAGCCCCTACCTTGGGCAAGAACATTTCCGCTACATCAGGTTGCTCCAAGTCCTCTTCCGAAGATGGGACCAAGTCCCAACCTGACCTTGAAAGATGAGACATCCACAACTCCGCTGGGAAACCTGTTCCCTCACCCTCATGGTAAAACAGCTCTTCCTTATGTCCATCATCACCATCATCTCTCCATCCAAAGGTCCTCTCCCCTCCCGGAAAAAAAAAAAAAAAAAAAAGGCAGAACCTCCAAAACCAACCCGTTGAGGTGCTCCTCAAGGAGAACGTGGGGTGCAAGCACCACCAAAACCATTTGCCCTCACGGTGTGTTGTGTGTGTGTGTGTGTCCCCACCCTGGTCACCAAGGAAATCAGCGTTTCCCCACTTCCTCACCACGTCATCCGCAGCCGGCGTGGTGTAAGAAGTTGGCTGAGGAAATGCGGGAGGAGCTGCAGCTCCGGCAGCTTCTCCAACATCTCCTTGGGTGGGGGCCCACAGGGGACCTTTTTGGTTTGGCCGCTCTCGAGCTCCAGGAGGGAAAAATAATAATAATAAAAAAAAACACCACACAAAACAAACTTTGGGGGACCCAAAGCATCGTCAGCACCGAGAGAGGAGGGGGAAAAACCCCAAACCCTGAAGGAGAAGCAGAGGAAACCACGGAGAAAGTCTGAGATCCGCCGGTGGAGCCACCGGGAACGCGGGAAGAAGGACCGAGAAGGAGATACGGAGGATCCAACCATCACCCAACGCCTAAAGAGGAGCCATCGCCTCACCGGGGGGTGGAAAATCCATCTTGAGGAAGATGGAGATGACCCAAAACCCAACTTTCCCCACCCCACGGCGTTGGGTAGGGGTTTTTTTTGGGGGGGAAGGAGGGGAAGAAGGAAAGGAGAGAGATCTTGCCCCACAGCGCGCCCCACCAGCCGCTCACCTGCGTCCTCGCCGGCCGTGCCGTCCGGAGGATGAGCAGGCGGCTCCGGGTTTTTATACGGCACCGAAGGAGGAAGCAACGCAACGGGGTGAAGGGGGAAGAGATCATCGGTGGAGGCCAAAAAATAAAGAAGCGGCAGCCGGTGGAACTTGGGGGGGGGGGGGGGGAAACGGGGAGGGGGACCAGTAGCACTGGTGGGGTGGGACAAGGGAACCGGGACAGCTTCGTTTTTGGGTGAAACGAGCTGGAAAAATGAGGTATCAACGCCAAAATGGTGGTTTGGGGGAGTGATTTTGGTTCAAATGCGATGGAGGGGACAGCGCGGAGCGTTCCTCGGCCGGCCCGGTGTGACCGGGGAAAGCTGGTGGGTCCCCCCAATCCTGGGGGGGGGGCGGGGGGGGGGACGGACACACAGACACGGGGGGACACGTCACCGGCCACCGCCCCAGAGCGAGGGGACTCCTTCCTCTCCCATCAGTAGATACTGCGCCCCAAATGTCCCCACCGGGGACATTTTTGCAGCATAAAGTCCCCAAAGTGTGTGTGTGGGGGGGGGGGGGGGTCGATTAGGGGAGAGCCCCCTCCCCCCCCCCCGGCTTTTACACTCATTTCACCCCAAAATCCCCCTCTGGAGCCCCCACACTGCTCATGTCACCCCCTAAAAAATAAAAAAAAAAAAAAACAGGACTTTCCCCCCAAAAGAAGCGCAGGAGGTTCCAGGGTGTGGGGGAGCCCCTTACTGGTCCCAGGACAACCCCCCTCCCCACCCCACCCACCCCCCCAAAAAAAAACCCAAACAAACCCAACATTGAGAGGACGGGACCCCCATGGGAGCAAAGGGGGGGGGGGACAGACCCCAGTAGCAACTGGGGGGACCCCCCCGGGAGCAAAGAAGAGGCGCAAAGATATTTCGGAGGTTTATTTTACCCGGTGGGCTCAGGCGGCCCGAGGAGGGGGGGGGTGGGGGGAAAGTCAAACCCCCCCACTCTCCCGCCCCACTCCGGGGCACAGGAGGAGAAAGGGGAACCCCCCCCCCAAAAAAAAACACCAGCCGGAGCCCCCAAAACCCTTTTGGGGACCCTCAGCGCCACCGTCCTCCACTCCTAAACGCCCACAGCACCGGGGGCACGATTTGGGGACACCCCCCCCACCCCGGCAAGGAGGTGAAGGTGATATTTTTTTTTTTTTTTGGTGTGGCCCCCCCCCTCCCTCCACTCCCACCACCGCCGCCGCCGCCACCACCACCGCCCCTCGTCTCTCTCCCCGGGTTATTCCCGCCGGCTCACGGTGACGGCGACGGCGGGAGGGAACCGGGTGACGGAGGGGCGGCCGGAGGACATCGGGGGACGCGGCCGTCCTGTCGAAGGAGAGAGAAGAAGAAGAAGAAGGAGGAGGAGGAGGAGGAGGAAGAGGAGGAGGAGGAGGAGGCAGCGTCAAGGCTGCTGCCGTGTGCGTGTCATCGTCCCGTGTCCCCCCCCCCCCTCCAAAAATAACAAAAACAAGTCAGGGAGGGGGACAAGGAGGGGGGCGTCCAACCCCTCCCGCCCCGATTCTGCCCCAAAACATCCCATTCCCCCCCTCCCCCCATTTTTCCAAGCGTTATCCCGACTCCATAACCGTCCCCCCACATCGCGGCTATAGAGGGGGGGGGAGGAAATCAGTCCCTGGGGCTGTTTGGGGCAGGAAAAAGTTTAATCCAGGACAGACAGACAGACAAAAAGACGTACAGCCGGTCGCAGCCGCCCCGGGTAAGCGTAGCACCGCCGCAATCCCGGTGGGGGTTTTATTTTTAGGGGTGGGGGGGGTTAAAGAACCGACTCCCCGGAGACACCGGAGAAGGAAAGGCGGCAGCTCCGGGGTTGTTTCGCAGAGCGGCGGCGGTCCGGCAGCGGGGAACGTCAAGAACCGGCAAGCAAAAGTGGGAAGGACAGACAGACAGACAAGGCGAGAGCCCGGAGGGATGCGCTGGTGTCAAGTGTGTGTCCTCCCCCCCCCCCCCTCCTCCTCCCCCCCCCATCTCCCCGTTAACGAGCAGCGGGAGAATGCGAATTCTTACGGAAACGCACCCGCTGGAAATCCGTGATCTCCACCGTACCGGGGGCCACCTCCGAATCCGCGTTTGGGGAAACTGTCGCACCTCCTGGAGGTTTGGGGGGGGAGGAAAAACAAACAAAACAAAACAAAAAAAAAAAAAAAAACCACCAATAAATCGGGGTCTGAAACCCCCCCCCCCCCGGCTTGCAGGAAACACACCCGCCCCCCCAAATTTGGGGAGGGGTTAGAAGCGGGGAAGGTCCCCTGCGGTGCGTCGTCCCCCCCCCGTATTCCCCTCGTCACCTTGCGTCCCGTCCTCCGCCGGGTTCCCCGTCGTCTCCTCGGGCTTTTCCGAAACCTCTCGTTGCGCCGTCGGGTTCGTTTCTTCCCTTTGGGGGGGATCCACAGGGTTCTGCGCCCCCCGGGGGGGTCCACTCAGCTCCACGGGGCTCAATCCTGTGGGGTGGGGGAGAAAAGACCACCATCAATCCCCCGTTTGATCCCTTTTTTTTGGTCCTCGGGCTCCGGCTACGTGTCCCCTCCCCAAATCTTACGGGTTCAGCTCATTTTTGGGGTCTATCCCTCAAACCCCCCCCCCAACCTCGAATTGGAGCAGAGCCCCCCTTCCCCCCCCCCCCTCCAAAATAAAAACCTTTACCTGGAGTTTCTCCAGAAGCCCCTCTCGAGTTGGGGACAGTGGGACCCGAAAGGGGACTGTCCCCCAAGCTGCTGCGGGGAGAGGTGAGGTCCATCTCCTCGCCCCAGTCCGAGACGGGCTGGTGACCTTCCACGGGGGAAAAGGGACTGGGGGGGGTGCGAGCCCCCCACTCTGGGGCGGGTGCCACGGCGGTGGGGGGCACGCGGAGTTTGGGAACGGCAGCCTGGCCGGTTTTGGGGGGAGGCTGGGCTTTAGGGGACGCACTGCGGGGTGCTTCATCCTCGCTCGACGATCCCGTGCTGCCGCCTTCTTCCTCCTCCTCCTCCTCCTCTTCTTCTTCCTCCTCCTCTTCCTCGCTGACGTCCTCCCACTGATCTTCATCTTCCTCAGGGCTCAGGGAAGCGGGGGGCTCCGGGAGGGCCCCGCTCGGCGTCTCCTCCACCTGCGGACGCGGCGTTTTGGGGGTGTCAGATGGGGGGGGAGAAGGGCACCGCGGGGCTGACGAAGACCCACCGCTTCGCCGCGACGTTTTACCTTCCGGCTTTCGGCACTTTCGGCGGGCGCTGGCGATTCCTTCTCCTCCCAGCGGTTATCGTGCATGCTGGAGAGGAAAAAAGATGCCAGCAGATCAAAAAAAAAAAACCCCAAATCCACAGAAAAACAGGGCTCAGGGAAGAACTCCCCCCCTCAAATCCTCGCTGCCAGGTGACCCCACCGACCTGTAGGACTTGGCGCCGGCGGCCTGACCGCGTCCCCGACCCTTTTTCCTCCGCTGGGCGCGATGCGGAGCGAGAAATTCCCCAAAAGTGGGAGGTTTGGGAGGTGGACGTTTGTTTTCTTCCCCTCCGCTCATTTCCGAGCCGGGAACCGCTGCAGAACCCTCCTTAAACCTAAAAATAAAGAAAAAAGGGAGCGGGTGACAGCGAAGATGTCACAACCTCCTCGAAAATGACCGCCGCCCCCCCTCGCGACGTACATGCTGTCCGATTTTTCGGCATCCCACTCGCGTCGCCACTGCCCGGTTGGTTTGCGGTGTCGCGCCAAGCGTTCCTGATCGATTTGATCCCGTTCTTTTTTCCAACGGACGTATTCGGCTCGTTCCCGACCCGTCATGGAAAGAGTCATGTCCAACTGTCCCCCCGTTTTCGGGCTGGAACGACGTCCCTACGGCAAAACGCGGTTCGTCCATCCCTGAAACCCCTAAAAAAAGGGGGCAGGAGGTGGAGGGGGGGGGGGACACACACCGGGGTACGTACGGGGCCCTGCCATGTTTTTTCCCGTTCCATTCCTGCTTTGACTTTGTCGAAATCGGCTCCCCCCCAATTTCGGACGTGCCGTCGACTTCCCTCTTTGCGATCGGTGTCCTGGAAGGGACCGCTGCGTCGGGGATCATCCAAGAAATTCCGCACCGGGTTCTTCTCATGAAGACCGTCCTGCGACGAGGTTGGGAGAGGTGGTGGAAAAATAAGAGGGGAATATCGTCACCCCGACCTCTGGGGGGGACATTTGTCACCCACCGTCCTCCCCGCGGCGCTCTCCTTTCCCTCCTCACCCGCTGGTTCCGCTCGTACTCGGCGATTTTCTCCATCTCCTCGTTCATCTTCTCGATATTCCGGCGCCGGCGCTCTTCCCATTCCTGATGGGGACAAACCGGTTGCCACCAGGGACATGCAGCACCCCCCAAAAAAAAAAAAAAAAAAAAAAAAAAACAGAAGCCCCCCCCCAAGCTCTACACCTTTGGGGTGAAACCACCAATCCCCCAAAAAACCCATCTATCCCCCCCCAAAAAAAAAACCCACCTTGGACTTTCGGTCGGGGCCGGCGTCGCCCCCCGTCACCGGCCCGGTCGCGCCGCGGCCCCGTAAGCGCCGTCCCCGGCTACCGCGTTCCCCCGGCGGCGGCGCGGCGTCACTTCCCGTCCCCTCCCAAAAGGGGTCTTGGGGGCGCTCCCCCCGCGGGGAACGGACCGAAGGCCGCAAACCGGCGCGTCCCGAGACACGAGGAGAAGCGCCGCGGCCGGTTTTTGGGGTGCCCGATGGCTTCTTGTCCTTCACCACACGCTTCTCCTGGAGAAGAAGAGACGAAGGGGGATTCAGCGAAACCCCCACTTTATCCCCAGCCCCACGGTAGGTCCCCTGAACCCCAATTTTGCCCCCTCCCCACTCACCCCGGGGGAGGGCATGACCTGGACAGTGACGGAGAGATCTTTATCCACCCATCTCCTCTCACTTTCGACATCGGGGGGACGCGCCCGCCGTAAAGCCGTCACCGCTATTCCCTCTTGTTCGGCTTTCTTCCGATCCTCCTCGATCTCCTGCCGGGACGATACAGGGGGGGGTGAAGTCAAACCTACTCCACCTCCACAGGGATTTTTGGGGGGGGGGTAAAGGACAGGATGACCCCCCCCAACATCCTCCTGTGAGCCCGTATTATGTTAACACCCTCCCCCCGCGCGTGGTGTTAAGCCGCCGCAGATGGGGGATTAGGGGCTGTAAGCGCCTTCGCTGCCTCCGCACAGGCTATGGGGAGGGGGAATGTGGGGGGAGAGGGGGGGTGGAATCTAGGGCTGAGCCCCACACCCCGCCCCATACCTGATAACGCTTAATGAGGGCTTCGTTCTTCTTGCGCAGGGCCTCGATGCGCTTGTCCAGCTCCGCGTCCTTCTCTTCTTTCGATCTCAGGTCCAGCGCGGCCGACTGAGGGGCAGAGGAGAGGGGTGAGAGTGGGGCCAGACCCACATCACCCCACCCCGAGCCCCACACAAGCAGTGCCAGCCCACCCACATGGACCTCCAGAGGCCCACATCGGCAACCTGGCAAGGTTTGCCCCCCCACAGACCCCCATATCAGCCCCCCAGCAGCGCCAGGGCACCCACACAGCCCTTAGCACGGTTTGGGCCTCCCAGGACCCTTCCCAGAGCCCCACAGCAGCCCCCCAAGAGACCCACATGGCCCTCCAGAGGCCCACACCGGTGCCCTGACAAGGTCTGCCCACCCCCAGAGCCCCACACTGGTTCCCCACGGAGCCCCTAGCATGGTCTAAGCCCCCCAGGACCCCCCAGAAGCCCCACATCGGCCCCCCAGGAGCCCCACACCGGCCACACGGTCCTCCAGAGGCCCACACCAGCCCCCTGACAAAGTCTGTCCCCCCCCAGCCCCATATCGGCCCCCCAGGAGTACCAGGCCACACACACAGCCCCTAACATGGTCTGGGACGCCCAGGACCCCTCCCAGAGCCCCACATCAGCCCCATAGAGGCCCACACCGGCCCCCTGCCAAGGTCTGCCCCCCTCCCCGAGCCCCACATCGGCCCCTTAGCAGTGCCAACCCCCCCCCATATAGACCTCCAGAACCCCAGCCCGGCCCGGCCGCCCTCCCCCGATCCCCGGGAGCTCCAACCGGGCCCCCGGGGAGGCCCAGCCGGAGCCCGGGAGAGGCCCAACCCGGTCCTCCAGCAAGGTCAGGCCGCCCCAGCCGGGCCTCCAAAGCCCCTAACCCGACCCGCGGAGCCCCAAAATCCTCCCCCGGGTCCCCCCCAAACCCCAAACGAGCCGCTCCCGGAGCGGAGGCCCCGGGTTAGGCCTCACCATGGCGGCAGCGGCGGCGGCGGGGCCGTACGCGGAGCGCTGAGGAACCGGCTGCCCCCGCCCAGCCGCGCGCCCCAGCGACTTCCGCTTCCGGTACGGGCATAGGGCGGGAGTGGGGGGGGGAAGCGTTAAAAGGGCGATGGCAGAGGGAGAGGTGGGGCCCACCATGGGGAGGGCGGGCTGGTTGGTTGTCGCTCTGTCCCCTCCCCGGCGACTGTCCTTCCTCCCCAGCCAGACTCGGTGACTGTCCCCATGTTGTCCCCTGCCCTGGCTGGGGACCCCGTGTCTCCCCTTGTGTCCCCATGTCCCTGTGTCCCCCATGTGTCCCCATGTCCGGGTGTCCCCCATGTGTCCCCCATTTGTCCCTGTGTCCCCACGTGTTCCTGTGTCCCCCACGTGTCCCCCCATGTGTCCCCATGTCCCCCATGTGTCCCTGTGCCCCCCATTGTGTCCCCATGTCTCTCTGTTCCCCCATGTGTCCCCTATGTGTCCCCATGTCCCCGTGTCCCCCATGTGTCCTCATGTCCATGTGTCCCTGTGTCCCTGCGTCCCCCCGTGTCCCCCCATGTCCCCCATGTGTCCCCATGTCCGGGTGTCCCCCATGTGTCCCCATGTCCCCCATGTGTCCCTGTGCCCCCCATGTGTCCCCATGTCCCTGTGTCCCCCCGTGTGTCTCTATGTCCCCCCGTGTGTCTCTATGTCCCCATGTCCCCCTATGTGTCCCTATGTCCCCCCATTTGTCCCTGTGTCCTCCATGTGTCCCCATGTCCCCCGTGTCCCTGTGTCCCCCATGTCCCCCCCTGTGTCTCCCTGTGTCCCCCATGTGCCCTCATGTCCCACATCCCCGTGGCCTCCTGTCCCTGTGTCCTCCATGTTGCCATGCCCCAATGTCCCCATGTCCCCATTTCCCACCACCCCACCATCCCCATGTCCCCTCTTCCCCCGTGTCCCCCCGTCCCCGTGTCAGTGTCCCCCATGTCCCCACATCCCCACGTCCCCCCGTGTTGGTGTCCCCCGTGTTGGTGTCCCCCATGTCTGCACGTCTCCATGTCCCTGTGTCCCCCTGTCCCTGTGTCAGTGTCCCCCCATGTCCCCTGTTCCCCCATGTCCTCCTGTCCCTGTGATCCCCATGTCGGTGTCCCCCTGTGTCCCCCCTCCCTGTGTCCCTGTGATCCCCATGTCGGTGTCCCCCTGTGTCCCCCCTCCCTGTGTCCCTGTGACCCCCATGTCAGTGTCCCCACGTGTCCCCTGTCCCCCCCCGTGTCCCCTTTGTCCCCCTGGTCCCCATGTCAGTGTCCCCATGTGTCCCTTGTCCCCCGTGTCCCCCTGTCCCTGTGACCCCCATGTCAGTGTCCCCACGTGTCCCCTGTCCCCCCCGTGTCCCCTTTGTCCCCCGTGTCCCCCTGTCCCCGTGACCCCCATGTCAGTGTCCCCCGTGACCCCCGTCCCTGTGACCCCCATGTCAGTGTCCCCACGTGTCCCCTGTCCCCCCCCCGTGTCCCCTTTGTCCCCCTGGTCCCCATGTCAGTGTCCCCCGTGTCCCTCTGTCCCCGTGACCCCCATGTCAGTGTCCCCCGTGTCCCCCCGTCCCTGTGACCCCCATGTCAGTGTCCCCACATGTCCCCTGTCCCCCCCCGTGTCCCCTTTGTCCCCCTGGTCCCCATGTCAGTGTCCCCATGTGTCCCTTGTCCCCCGTGTCCCCCTGTCCCCGTGACCCCCATGTCAGTGTCCCCACGTGTCCCCTGTCCCCCCCGTGTCCCCTTTGTCCCCCGTGTCCCCTTTGTCCCCCGTGTCCCCCTGTCCCCGTGACCCCCATATCAGTGTCCCCCGTGTCCCCCTGTCCCCGTGACCCCCATGTCAGTGTCCTCCCGTGTCCCCCTGACCCCGTCCGTCCCCCCGTCTCCCCGCGTCGCTGTCCCCTCTCCTCCCCGCGCTCCCCCCTCCCCGGCGGTGGGCGTGGCTCCCCGCACGGCCCCGCCCCTCCCCTCCCGCGGTGGGCGTGGCCGGAGGCGCGGCGTGGGCGTGGCTCCACCCTGCCCCGCCCCACGGCTGTCTCCATGGCAGCTGCGGCTCTGGCCGCGGCGGCGCGCGGCGATTGGCTGGGCCGGGCCGGGCGCGCGAGGAGGGGCGGGGCCGGGCGCAGCGCGGGGCCGGGGCGGATACGCGGGTCTGTGCGGGACTATAGCGGGACCTATAGCGGGACCTATAGCAGAACCTATAGCCAGGTCTACAGCAGGACCTATGGTGGGACCTATAGATGGGCCTATGGCGGGACCTATAGACGAGTCTATAGCGGGACCTATAGCAGAACCTGTAGACGGGTCTATGGTGGGACCTATGGCAGGACCTATAGCGGAACCTATAGCTGCGCCTATAGCAGGACCTATGGTGGGACCTATAATGGAACGTATAGCCAGGCCTATAGCAGGACCTATGGCGGGGCCTATAGACGGGTCTGTGGTGGGACCTATAGTGGAACCTATAGATGGGCATATAGAGGGACCTATAGTGGAACCTATAGACGGGCATATAGAGGAACCTATAGCAGAACCTATAGATGGGCCTATAGGAGGACCTATGGCAGGACCTATAGATGGGTCTATGGCGGGACCTATAGCAAGACCTATAGCAGGGCCGATAGACGGGTCTATGGCGGGACCTATAGCTGCGCCTATAGCAGGGCCTATAGTGGGGCCTATACACGGGGGTCTGTGGCAGGACCTATAGCGGGACCTATAGACAGGCCCATAGTGGGACCTATAGGCGGGCCTATAGGTGGACCCATAGTGAGACCTATACATGGGCCTATAGCGGGGACTTTAGTGGGACCTATAGATGAGCCAATAGCGGAACCTACAGCCGGGCCTATAGCTGGGCCTATAGCGGGATGGAGCTACAGCCACACCTATAGCGGGACCTATGACAGTACCTATGGATGTACATACAGCAGTACTGCTAGCGGCACCTATAGCCCAACCTACAGCCGCTATATGTACTGCTATAGCCCTTCCTACAGCAGGACCTATGGATGTACCTGTAGTGGTACCTATAGCTGCACCCCTGGATGTACCTATAGCCACACCCACAGCAGTACCTATAGTGCTACCGATGTATTTACCTATAGCAGTACCGAGAGGCATTACCTATAGCCGGTACCTATAGATGCACCTATAGCCAGTACCTATAGCTGTATCCATAGCTGTACCTATGGCCAGTACCTACAGCCACCCCTATAGCGTTACCTATAGCTGTTCCTATACCTCTGGCCAGTACCTATACTGCTCCCTATAGCCCGTACCTATAGCATTACCTATAGTTGCTCCTACAGATGTACCTGTAGCTGGTACCCATGGCCGGTGCCCATGGCTGAACCTATAGCTGCCCCTATAGATGTACCTATGGCCGGTACTTATCATGTTACTTATAGCTGGTACCTATAACTGCCCCTATAGATGTACCTGTGGCCAGTACCCCTCTTGTTGCCTATAGCCGGTACTTATAGCCGCCCCTACAGACTTACCTATGGTTGGTACCTGTCGTGTTATCTATAGCTGGTACCTATAGCTGCCCAGATAGATGTACCCATGACTGGTACCCATCATGTTGCCTATAGCCGGCACCTATAGCCACTCCTATAGATGCACCCATGGCCGGTACCTATCATGTAACCTATAGGCGGTACCTATAGCCACTCCTATAGATGCACCCACGGCCGGTATCTATTGCAGTACCTATACCTGGTACCTATAGCCACTCCTATAGATACACCCATGGCCGCTACCTATCGTGTTACCTATAACCGCCCCTATAGATGTACCCATGACTGGTACCCATCATGTTGCCTATAGCCGGTACCTATAGCCACTCCTATAGCTGTACCCATGGCCAGTACCTACCGTGGAACCTATAGGCGGTACCTATAGCCACTCCTATAGATGGACCCATTGGCTGTTACCTATAGCCGATACCCACAGCCGCCCCTATAGATGCCCCTATAGATGCCCCTATAGCCGCCCCTCTCCATTCACCCCGGCCCCGCCGGTTCCCACGCGGTCGCGCGCTCCGCTGGATACAGCGCCGCCGCGGGCGCCCATTGGCTGCGGCGGAGGCGGCTCCGTCCAATGGCAGCGCGGCGGCGGCGGCGCGCGGGCAGCGGCGGAGTTCTGAGGAGAAGGGAGGAGGGGGGACCGGGGGGGGGGGGGGGGGGGGGGGCGGCCGGAGGGCCAGGCCGGGGGGGCGGGGCTAAAGAGGTGACCGGCGGGGGGGGGGGTGTGGGGCCGGTTTGGGGGTCCCGGGGGTGAGGGGGGGGCCCGGCGGCCCCTGGTTGGCCCCTTCCCGCTGTTACCGGGGCGGCGGCGGCGGCAACACCTTCCCCTGGAAACGGCGGCGGCGGCGGCTGAGTGGCTGCGGTGGGAGTAAGCCACGCCCCCTTAGCCACGCCCCACCATGAGGAGAAGCTCCGCCCACACGCGGCGCGGGG
>NC_138936.1:285615-305652 GCF_965231255.1 Vanellus vanellus | reverse complement strand
GTTTGGTAACCAGTAAGGGCTTCGAAAATGTTCCTTGTTGCCCCGTACCTGAAAAACGGTGCTCAAATCGATAAGGCTGAGCTGGTTTAAGTGGCCCCAGTCTACTTTGGGGAGGGCTGAGCTGGTTTCCAGTGGCCCTAGTTCATTTTGCGGCAGGGCTGGGCTGGTTTCCAGTGGCCCTAATTCATTTTTGGGAGGGCTGAGCTCTTTTCCAGTGGTCCCAGTTCATTTTGGGAGGGATGAGCTGGTTTCCAGTGGCTCCAGTCTACTTTGGGGAGGGCTGGGGTGGTTTCCAGTGCTCCCAGTTCATTTTGGGGAGAGCTGAGCTGGTTTCCTGTGCTCCCAGTTCATTTTGGGGAGGCCTGGGCTGGTTTCAAGTGCTCCCAGTTCACTTCGGGGAGGGCTGGGCTGGTTTCCAGTGCTCCCAGTTCATTTTGGGGAGGGCTGAACTTGTTTCCAGTGCTCCCAGTTCATTTTGGGGAGAGCTGGGCTGGTTTCCAGTGCTCCCAGTTCACTTCGGGGAGGGCTGGGCTGCTTTTGGGGTCACAACCCCTTTCTGGAGGGAAGAGGTGGGGGGGAGCTGAGGGGGGCCAGTCCTTTCCCCGCCCCCTCGCTCTCTAGGCCCGAGTCCTCTCCCCCGCCGTTGCCATGGCGACGCAGGGAGGGCGCATGCGCGGGTGGAGCGGACGCGAAGGGGAACACTTCCGGTGTGCGGCGGCGCGCGGGAGCGGCGGCAGCAGTTGGTACCGGGGAGAACGGGGGGGCCTGGGCCGGAGCGGGGCGGAGGGTGGCACAGGACCGGGCCGGAGGTGGTCGTGAGCGGTTTTGGAGGTGGGTAATGGCGGTTTGGGGCGTTTGTGGGGTGGCGGGACCGGTCTGGGGGGCTCTGGGGGCGGCCTGGGCCTGTTTGTGGGGGCGCAGAGCCGTTTTGGGGGTCCTGTGGGGGAACAGGGCTGATTCAGGGCCCCCACCCCGTCCCCCGCCATCTCTCCGCAGGTGGCGGCAGCCCCGGGTGCCCGCGGCCGGCCTGGCCGGGGGCTTGGCTCCGCTCTCAGCTCCCCACAGCGGGTCAGCCCGACGGAGCCTCCTTTGCCAGCCTCCCGCCAATGGCTAAGCCCCCCCCAGGTATCCCCCAAACAGGGTGGGGAGGCACCGCTGGGACCCCTGAAAAGGGGGGGTGGGGGGGCTGTCATGAGCAGCCCTGGGACCCCCCTAAAGCCCACTGTGACCCTCCTAAAGCCCACAGGGACAAGGACTTGGACATGCGGCCAGAGGGGAGCATCCCCGCTCCTGTGGGAAGGAGCTCTCCGGCACAGTCCAGACGCCGGCAGTGCGTGGCGGCGTGCAGAGCACACGGATGGACGGACAGGGGTCTGTGGAACATGGGGGGCCACAGCTTGGGGCCAGGAAATTGGCCCACCTCACCCTGCCCGTGTAGGTCCCGCAGACGGCAAAGAAGGAGAGTGAGACAAAGTCTGAAAAGAATTTAAAGGAAAAAAGGCCAGAGTAGCAGAGCGGTGAGCGGCCCCGGCACCGACCGTCCCGCAAACAGCCGGCACCCCACGGCCGCCCTCTGTCCCCTCCCTCGGCAGCTTCTCCGCCAGCGGATGGAGGACCGGAGCCCAGGCAGAAGGAGGCAACCATAGACATATCGAGGGGTAAGCGCCCGTCCCCGCAGGACTCCCTGCCCTCCCTGCCACCCATCCATCACCTAAGCAGCAATGAGTTGCTGGACACTCAGCCCCCACTGGAACCCCAGGTCCCACAGACACACCAGGACCACCAAAAGAGCCACCACAACCTGCGCTCAGCGGCCAACCCGGAACTCCTCAACCCAACACCCATCAGCTCCTCCCGGAAGCCCGTGTCCTGTCCTACAGCTATTGACAAGGACAAGATGGAGCGGGTGTGGGAGGGAGATCACCCGCGCTTTCTAGGCCCTGAAGGCACAGACGGAGCAGCCCTGCGAGCCCCACGGCAGCGATTCTGGCCAGGAATCCCCGGAGCTGTGTGGGGCAGGACAATGTCTGAAGCAGGGCTGCGCCGAGCTGTGGGGACGCCTGAAGGACTGGTGGAGGCGCCACTGGACCTCCCAGGGCTGCTTCAGCAAGGCCCGCGAGTGGTGGCAACACTGGGTCCAGACCATAAATGATTCCCTGTGGGAATGATTCTTGGGGGGGCGTGGGGCCGGGAACCCCCCTGGACTGCCCCCCACCTGAAATCTTAAATAAAATTATTATTTCTCTCCCCGGTGCTGTGGGTCATCCTGGACGATGCGCTGTTTGCAGGCGGCGGCGGTTCATGGGGTGTTTAGCAGCTCTGCGTCGGTGGCTGAGTCCGTGACGTATAAAAGGCCTTTGGGGTAAAGAGGTGGATCTGTGGGGGTTTGGTAATCAGTATGGGCTTCGAAAATGTTCCTTGTTGCCATGTACCTGAAAAGCAGCGCTCAAATCGATAAGGCTGAGCTGGTTTCCAGTGTTCCCAGTTCATTTTGGGGAGGGCTGCGCTGGTTTCCAGTGCTCCCAGTTCATTTTGGGGAGGGCTGTGCTTGTTTCCAGTGCTTGCAGTTCACTTTGGGCAGGGCTGGTCTGGTTTCCAGTGTGCCCAGTTTATTTTGGGGAGGGCTGGGTCAGCACGGCACGCAGCCCCTGTGGTGGCTGCCCAGGTTGCGGTGGTGGCACGCGGACCAGACCGTGATGGTGCTGGCTGAGTGGAGTGGCCGGTGCTTGGTGATGTCGACCTCGCCAGTGACATCACAGTGTTCCCCCCGGTGATGGCCAGCAATGCCTGGGCTCCATGGCTACCCCTGCCCCGAGATGTCACCAAGGCGACTATGACTGTCTGTGAAGTGACAAGGGGGTTATGACTGTCTGTGATGTCACAAAGGAGACGTGCCTCCCTGCCAGACTATAAAAGCGGTCGCGGGAAGGTGGGAGCAGGCAGTGGGTGCTGGGCACCGCAGTCTGGCGTCGTCTGCACAGACCGCGGGCTCAACCTCTGCCACACCAGCAGCGTTGGGGACTCCCGTCACTGGGGATCCCCATCGCCCGCCTGTGCTGCTGACTTGGAGCGCTGCGGCTGCACCTCAGCCGGTGCCATGGGGCGCTCCGACGTTGCCCCCGCGCCACACCTGGCCCCGTTCCTGCTGATTGTGCTGGGGCTCGGTGTGCTGTCATCCCTGCTGCGGATCAAGCGGGTCCGGGTAGGTGACTGCTGAACGCAGTGTAGCGCGGTGTGGGGTGGCTTGGGGTGGGATTAGGGGCTGCGGCGTGAGGCCGGGAGCTGCTCCCGTCTCACCCAGCTCCTTGGGGCTCCTGCAGAAATCAAAGAAGTCGTCCAAACATGCAAAAAGTGCGGTGAGAAGGCGGCGGCGGCAGGAGGAGCAGAGCGGTGAGTGGCCCCGGCACCGAGTGCCCCGCAAATGGCCAACACCCCCCGGCAGCCCTGAGCCGGGGCTGTGCCGGGGGCTGCCGGCCGCTCACTGCGTCCCCTCTCTTGGCAGCTTCTCCACCAGCGGGGGGAAGAGCACAGAAACCCACGCCGAAGCAAGAGAATCAGTGAGTGGGGGGGAGACCCCCAGATCCTGCCCCAGACCCTCACCCCATGCCCTGGCCCTGCCTGCGCTGGGCAGCGCTGCCCGCCGGCCGAGGAGGGGGTGCTGCCCGCGCGTCCCGGCGGAGGGGCCGGGGTGTAATGGGGTCTCTTCTCTCTCCTCCTCTGCAGGGCGACTACAGAGACGTTGAGGAGCGAGCGCCCGTCCTCATGGTCCATGCTGCATCTTCTGCGCTTCCGACATTCCAACACCTCCCCGACCTCTCCTCCCAATTCGGAGGGGCTGGGGCCGGTCTTTAGCCAGGACAAACCACAGGAAATATCAGCACAGACCAAGCCCGAGCGGGTCCCCCGGCATGTGGGGGAAACGGCGCAGACCCCCACGGACACACAGCTGCCCCCCAGCACCCGCCCAGCCATGGCCACAGACAAGAAGATGAGCGTCTCTGAGGTCACCCACACCGGCCAGGCCACCCAGTCGAAGATGGAGCGGCACAGTAAGACGGGGAAGGAGATCCAGGCCCAGCGCTGGGCGGCAGCTAGGAGTGTCAGGGGTCCTTCCGTGGGATCCTCCCCAGGAAACCTCCCAGCCCCCCGCCAGAATGGGGGAGCCGGGGCAGCTGGGGCTGCCGGGGGGCCCCAGCCTGGGACCGCAGCTGCCAGGTTTGGACCCGACGTTCCATCAGGAAAGGGACAAGGACTTGCACATGCGGCCAGAGGGGAGCATCCCCGCTCCCACGGGAAGGAGCTTCCCGGCACAGCCCAGACCCCGGCGGTGGGTACCGGCATGAATGGCGCACAGACGGACGGGCAGGGGTCTGTGGAACATGGGGGGCCACAGCTTGGGGCCAGGAAATTGGCCCACGACACCCCGCTCCTGGAGGTCCTGCAGAAGGCAAAGAAGGAGAGTGAGACAAAGTCTGAAAAGAATTCAAAGGAAATAATGCAAGAGGCGAGAACGCGGCCAGAGGAGCAGAGCGGTGAGCGGCCCCGGCACCGACCGTCCCGCAAACAGCCGGCACCCCACGGCCGCCCTCTGTCCCCTCCCTCGGCAGCTTCTCCGCCAGCGGATGGAGGACCGGAGCCCAGGCAGAAGGAGGCAACCACAGACATATCGAGGAGCAAGCGCCAGTCCCCGCAGGACTCCCTGCCCTCCCTGCCACCCATCCATCACCTAAGCAGCAATGAGTTGCTGGACACTCAGCCTCCACTGGAACCCCAGGTCCCACAGACACACCAGGACCACCAAATGAGCCACCACAACCTGCGCTCGGCGGCCAACCCCGAACTCCTCAACCCAACACCCATCAGCTCCTCCCGGAAGCCCGTGCCCCGGCCTGCAGCCACCCAGAAGGAGAAGCTGGAGCGGGTGCGGGAGATCGCCCGCGCTTTCCAGGCCCTGAAGGCGCAGACGGAGCAGCCCTGCGAGACCAACGACAGCGATTCTGGCCGGGAATCCCCGGAGCTGTGTGGGGCAGGCCAATGCCTGAAGCAGGGCTGCGCCGAGCTGTGGGGACGCCTGAAGGACTGGTGGAGGCGCCACTGGACCTCCCAGGGCTGCTTCAGCAAGGCCCGCGAGTGGTGGCAACACTGGGTCCAGACCATAAATGATTCCCTGTGGGAATGATTCTTGGGGGGGCGTGGGGCCGGGAACCCCCCTGGACTGCCCCCCACCTGAAATCTTAAATAAAATTATTATTTCTCTCCCCGGTGCTGTGGGTCATCCTGGACGATGCGCTGTTTGCAGGCGGCGGCGGTTCATGGGGTGTTTAGCAGCTCTGCGTCGGTGGCTGAGTCCGTGACGTATAAAAGGCCTTTGGGGTAAAGAGGTGGATCTGTGGGGGTTTGGTAATCAGTATGGGCTTCGAAAATGTTCCTTGTTGCCATGTACCTGAAAAGCAGCGCTCAAATCGATAAGGCTGAGCTGGTTTCCAGTGTTCCCAGTTCATTTTGGGGAGGGCTGCGCTGGTTTCCAGTGCTCCCAGTTCATTTTGGGGAGGGCTGTGCTTGTTTCCAGTGCTTGCAGTTCACTTTGGGCAGGGCTGGTCTGGTTTCCAGTGTGCCCAGTTTATTTTGGGGAGGGCTGGGTCAGCACGGCACGCAGCCCCTGTGGTGGCTGCCCAGGTTGCGGTGGTGGCACGCGGACCAGACCGTGATGGTGCTGGCTGAGTGGAGTGGCCGGTGCTTGGTGATGTCGACCTCGCCAGTGACATCACAGTGTTCCCCCCGGTGATGGCCAGCAATGCCTGGGCTCCATGGCTACCCCTGCCCCGAGATGTCACCAAGGCGACTATGACTGTCTGTGAAGTGACAAGGGGGTTATGACTGTCTGTGATGTCACAAAGGAGACGTGCCTCCCTGCCAGACTATAAAAGCGGTCGCGGGAAGGTGGGAGCAGGCAGTGGGTGCTGGGCACCGCAGTCTGGCGTCGTCTGCACAGACCGCGGGCTCAACCTCTGCCACACCAGCAGCGTTGGGGACTCCCGTCACTGGGGATCCCCATCGCCCGCCTGTGCTGCTGACTTGGAGCGCTGCGGCTGCACCTCAGCCGGTGCCATGGGGCGCTCCGACGTTGCCCCCGCGCCACACCTGGCCCCGTTCCTGCTGATTGTGCTGGGGCTCGGTGTGCTGTCATCCCTGCTGCGGATCAAGCGGGTCCGGGTAGGTGACTGCTGAACGCAGTGTAGCGCGGTGTGGGGTGGCTTGGGGTGGGATTAGGGGCTGCGGCGTGAGGCCGGGAGCTGCTCCCGTCTCACCCAGCTCCTTGGGGCTCCTGCAGAAATCAAAGAAGTCGTCCAAACATGCAAAAAGTGCGGTGAGAAGGCGGCGGCGGCAGGAGGAGCAGAGCGGTGAGTGGCCCCGGCACCGAGTGCCCCGCAAATGGCCAACACCCCCCGGCAGCCCTGAGCCGGGGCTGTGCCGGGGGCTGCCGGCCGCTCACTGCGTCCCCTCTCTTGGCAGCTTCTCCACCAGCGGAGGGAAGAGCACAGAAACCCACGCCGAAGCAAGAGAATCAGTGAGTGGGGGGGAGACCCCCAGATCCTGCCCCAGACCCTCACCCCATGCCCTGGCCCTGCCTGCGCTGGGCAGCGCTGCCCGCCGGCCGAGGAGGGGGTGCTGCCCGCGCGTCCCGGCGGAGGGGCCGGGGTGTAATGGGGTCTCTTCTCTCTCCTCCTCTGCAGGGCGACTACAGAGACGTTGAGGAGCGAGCGCCCGTCCTCATGGTCCATGCTGCATCTTCTGCGCTTCCGACATTCCAACACCTCCCCGACCTCTCCTCCCAATTCGGAGGGGCTGGGGCCGGTCTTTAGCCAGGACAAACCACAGGAAATATCAGCACAGACCAAGCCCGAGCGGGTCCCCCGGCATGTGGGGGAAACGGCGCAGACCCCCACGGACACACAGCTGCCCCCCAGCACCCGCCCAGCCATGGCCACAGACAAGAAGATGAGCGTCTCTGAGGTCACCCACACCGGCCAGGCCACCCAGTCGAAGATGGAGCGGCACAGTAAGACGGGGAAGGAGATCCAGGCCCAGCGCTGGGCGGCAGCTAGGAGTGTCAGGGGTCCTTCCGTGGGATCCTCCCCAGGAAACCTCCCAGCCCCCCGCCAGAATGGGGGAGCCGGGGCAGCTGGGGCTGCCGGGGGGCCCCAGCCTGGGACCGCAGCTGCCAGGTTTGGACCCGACGTTCCATCAGGAAAGGGACAAGGACTTGCACATGCGGCCAGAGGGGAGCATCCCCGCTCCCACGGGAAGGAGCTTCCCGGCACAGCCCAGACCCCGGCGGTGGGTACCGGCATGAATGGCGCACAGACGGACGGGCAGGGGTCTGTGGAACATGGGGGGCCACAGCTTGGGGCCAGGAAATTGGCCCACGACACCCCGCTCCTGGAGGTCCTGCAGAAGGCAAAGAAGGAGAGTGAGACAAAGTCTGAAAAGAATTCAAAGGAAATAATGCAAGAGGCGAGAACGCGGCCAGAGGAGCAGAGCGGTGAGCGGCCCCGGCACCGACCGTCCCGCAAACAGCCGGCACCCCACGGCCGCCCTCTGTCCCCTCCCTCGGCAGCTTCTCCGCCAGCGGATGGAGGACCGGAGCCCAGGCAGAAGGAGGCAACCACAGACATATCGAGGAGCAAGCGCCAGTCCCCGCAGGACTCCCTGCCCTCCCTGCCACCCATCCATCACCTAAGCAGCAATGAGTTGCTGGACACTCAGCCTCCACTGGAACCCCAGGTCCCACAGACACACCAGGACCACCAAATGAGCCACCACAACCTGCGCTCGGCGGCCAACCCCGAACTCCTCAACCCAACACCCATCAGCTCCTCCCGGAAGCCCGTGCCCCGGCCTGCAGCCACCCAGAAGGAGAAGCTGGAGCGGGTGCGGGAGATCGCCCGCGCTTTCCAGGCCCTGAAGGCGCAGACGGAGCAGCCCTGCGAGACCAACGACAGCGATTCTGGCCGGGAATCCCCGGAGCTGTGTGGGGCAGGCCAATGCCTGAAGCAGGGCTGCGCCGAGCTGTGGGGACGCCTGAAGGACTGGTGGAGGCGCCACTGGACCTCCCAGGGCTGCTTCAGCAAGGCCCGCGAGTGGTGGCAACACTGGGTCCAGACCATAAATGATTCCCTGTGGGAATGATTCTTGGGGGGGCGTGGGGCCGGGAGCCCCCCTGGACTGCCCCCACCTGAAATCTTAAATAAAATTATTATTTCTCTCCCCGGTGCTGTGGGTCATCCTGGACGATGCGCTGTTTGCAGGCAGCAGCGGTTCATGGGGTGTTTAGCAGCTCTGCGTCGGTGGCTGAGTCCGTGACATAAAAAAGGCCTTTGGGGTAAAGAGGTGGATCTGTGGGGTTTGGTAACCAGTAAGGGCTTCGAAAATGTTCCTTGTTGCCCCGTACCTGAAAAACGGTGCTCAAATCGATAAGGCTGAGCTGGTTTAAGTGGCCCCAGTCTACTTTGGGGAGGGCTGAGCTGGTTTCCAGTGGCCCTAGTTCATTTTGCGGCAGGGCTGGGCTGGTTTCCAGTGGCCCTAATTCATTTTTGGGAGGGCTGAGCTCTTTTCCAGTGGTCCCAGTTCATTTTGGGAGGGATGAGCTGGTTTCCAGTGGCTCCAGTCTACTTTGGGGAGGGCTGGGGTGGTTTCCAGTGCTCCCAGTTCATTTTGGGGAGAGCTGAGCTGGTTTCCTGTGCTCCCAGTTCATTTTGGGGAGGCCTGGGCTGGTTTCAAGTGCTCCCAGTTCACTTCGGGGAGGGCTGGGCTGGTTTCCAGTGCTCCCAGTTCATTTTGGGGAGGGCTGAACTTGTTTCCAGTGCTCCCAGTTCATTTTGGGGAGAGCTGGGCTGGTTTCCAGTGCTCCCAGTTCACTTCGGGGAGGGCTGGGCTGCTTTTGGGGTCACAACCCCTTTCTGGAGGGAAGAGGTGGGGGGGAGCTGAGGGGGGCCAGTCCTTTCCCCGCCCCCTCGCTCTCTAGGCCCGAGTCCTCTCCCCCGCCGTTGCCATGGCGACGCAGGGAGGGCGCATGCGCGGGTGGAGCGGACGCGAAGGGGAACACTTCCGGTGTGCGGCGGCGCGCGGGAGCGGCGGCAGCAGTTGGTACCGGGGAGAACGGGGGGGCCTGGGCCGGAGCGGGGCGGAGGGTGGCACAGGACCGGGCCGGAGGTGGTCGTGAGCGGTTTTGGAGGTGGGTAATGGCGGTTTGGGGCGTTTGTGGGGTGGCGGGACCGGTCTGGGGGGCTCTGGGGGCGGCCTGGGCCTGTTTGTGGGGGCGCAGAGCCGTTTTGGGGGTCCTGTGGGGGAACAGGGCTGATTCAGGGCCCCCACCCCGTCCCCCGCCATCTCTCCGCAGGTGGCGGCAGCCCCGGGTGCCCGCGGCCGGCCTGGCCGGGGGCTTGGCTCCGCTCTCAGCTCCCCACAGCGGGTCAGCCCGACGGAGCCTCCTTTGCCAGCCTCCCGCCAATGGCTAAGCCCCCCCCAGGTATCCCCCAAACAGGGTGGGGAGGCACCGCTGGGACCCCTGAAAAGGGGGGGTGGGGGGGCTGTCATGAGCAGCCCTGGGACCCCCCTAAAGCCCACTGTGACCCTCCTAAAGCCCACAGGGACAAGGACTTGGACATGCGGCCAGAGGGGAGCATCCCCGCTCCTGTGGGAAGGAGCTCTCCGGCACAGTCCAGACGCCGGCAGTGCGTGGCGGCGTGCAGAGCACACGGATGGACGGACAGGGGTCTGTGGAACATGGGGGGCCACAGCTTGGGGCCAGGAAATTGGCCCACCTCACCCTGCCCGTGTAGGTCCCGCAGACGGCAAAGAAGGAGAGTGAGACAAAGTCTGAAAAGAATTTAAAGGAAAAAAGGCCAGAGTAGCAGAGCGGTGAGCGGCCCCGGCACCGACCGTCCCGCAAACAGCCGGCACCCCACGGCCGCCCTCTGTCCCCTCCCTCGGCAGCTTCTCCGCCAGCGGATGGAGGACCGGAGCCCAGGCAGAAGGAGGCAACCATAGACATATCGAGGGGTAAGCGCCCGTCCCCGCAGGACTCCCTGCCCTCCCTGC
Organism: Vanellus vanellus; assembly: GCF_965231255.1. Taxonomy (NCBI): domain Eukaryota; kingdom Metazoa; phylum Chordata; class Aves; order Charadriiformes; family Charadriidae; genus Vanellus; species Vanellus vanellus. The sequence continues at coordinate 295,551 of NC_138936.1, read as the reverse complement.
CACCCATCCATCACCTAAGCAGCAATGAGTTGCTGGACACTCAGCCCCCACTGGAACCCCAGGTCCCACAGACACACCAGGACCACCAAAAGAGCCACCACAACCTGCGCTCAGCGGCCAACCCGGAACTCCTCAACCCAACACCCATCAGCTCCTCCCGGAAGCCCGTGTCCTGTCCTACAGCTATTGACAAGGACAAGATGGAGCGGGTGTGGGAGGGAGATCACCCGCGCTTTCTAGGCCCTGAAGGCACAGACGGAGCAGCCCTGCGAGCCCCACGGCAGCGATTCTGGCCAGGAATCCCCGGAGCTGTGTGGGGCAGGACAATGTCTGAAGCAGGGCTGCGCCGAGCTGTGGGGACGCCTGAAGGACTGGTGGAGGCGCCACTGGACCTCCCAGGGCTGCTTCAGCAAGGCCCGCGAGTGGTGGCAACACTGGGTCCAGACCATAAATGATTCCCTGTGGGAATGATTCTTGGGGGGGCGTGGGGCCGGGAACCCCCCTGGACTGCCCCCCACCTGAAATCTTAAATAAAATTATTATTTCTCTCCCCGGTGCTGTGGGTCATCCTGGACGATGCGCTGTTTGCAGGCGGCGGCGGTTCATGGGGTGTTTAGCAGCTCTGCGTCGGTGGCTGAGTCCGTGACGTATAAAAGGCCTTTGGGGTAAAGAGGTGGATCTGTGGGGGTTTGGTAATCAGTATGGGCTTCGAAAATGTTCCTTGTTGCCATGTACCTGAAAAGCAGCGCTCAAATCGATAAGGCTGAGCTGGTTTCCAGTGTTCCCAGTTCATTTTGGGGAGGGCTGCGCTGGTTTCCAGTGCTCCCAGTTCATTTTGGGGAGGGCTGTGCTTGTTTCCAGTGCTTGCAGTTCACTTTGGGCAGGGCTGGTCTGGTTTCCAGTGTGCCCAGTTTATTTTGGGGAGGGCTGGGTCAGCACGGCACGCAGCCCCTGTGGTGGCTGCCCAGGTTGCGGTGGTGGCACGCGGACCAGACCGTGATGGTGCTGGCTGAGTGGAGTGGCCGGTGCTTGGTGATGTCGACCTCGCCAGTGACATCACAGTGTTCCCCCCGGTGATGGCCAGCAATGCCTGGGCTCCATGGCTACCCCTGCCCCGAGATGTCACCAAGGCGACTATGACTGTCTGTGAAGTGACAAGGGGGTTATGACTGTCTGTGATGTCACAAAGGAGACGTGCCTCCCTGCCAGACTATAAAAGCGGTCGCGGGAAGGTGGGAGCAGGCAGTGGGTGCTGGGCACCGCAGTCTGGCGTCGTCTGCACAGACCGCGGGCTCAACCTCTGCCACACCAGCAGCGTTGGGGACTCCCGTCACTGGGGATCCCCATCGCCCGCCTGTGCTGCTGACTTGGAGCGCTGCGGCTGCACCTCAGCCGGTGCCATGGGGCGCTCCGACGTTGCCCCCGCGCCACACCTGGCCCCGTTCCTGCTGATTGTGCTGGGGCTCGGTGTGCTGTCATCCCTGCTGCGGATCAAGCGGGTCCGGGTAGGTGACTGCTGAACGCAGTGTAGCGCGGTGTGGGGTGGCTTGGGGTGGGATTAGGGGCTGCGGCGTGAGGCCGGGAGCTGCTCCCGTCTCACCCAGCTCCTTGGGGCTCCTGCAGAAATCAAAGAAGTCGTCCAAACATGCAAAAAGTGCGGTGAGAAGGCGGCGGCGGCAGGAGGAGCAGAGCGGTGAGTGGCCCCGGCACCGAGTGCCCCGCAAATGGCCAACACCCCCCGGCAGCCCTGAGCCGGGGCTGTGCCGGGGGCTGCCGGCCGCTCACTGCGTCCCCTCTCTTGGCAGCTTCTCCACCAGCGGGGGGAAGAGCACAGAAACCCACGCCGAAGCAAGAGAATCAGTGAGTGGGGGGGAGACCCCCAGATCCTGCCCCAGACCCTCACCCCATGCCCTGGCCCTGCCTGCGCTGGGCAGCGCTGCCCGCCGGCCGAGGAGGGGGTGCTGCCCGCGCGTCCCGGCGGAGGGGCCGGGGTGTAATGGGGTCTCTTCTCTCTCCTCCTCTGCAGGGCGACTACAGAGACGTTGAGGAGCGAGCGCCCGTCCTCATGGTCCATGCTGCATCTTCTGCGCTTCCGACATTCCAACACCTCCCCGACCTCTCCTCCCAATTCGGAGGGGCTGGGGCCGGTCTTTAGCCAGGACAAACCACAGGAAATATCAGCACAGACCAAGCCCGAGCGGGTCCCCCGGCATGTGGGGGAAACGGCGCAGACCCCCACGGACACACAGCTGCCCCCCAGCACCCGCCCAGCCATGGCCACAGACAAGAAGATGAGCGTCTCTGAGGTCACCCACACCGGCCAGGCCACCCAGTCGAAGATGGAGCGGCACAGTAAGACGGGGAAGGAGATCCAGGCCCAGCGCTGGGCGGCAGCTAGGAGTGTCAGGGGTCCTTCCGTGGGATCCTCCCCAGGAAACCTCCCAGCCCCCCGCCAGAATGGGGGAGCCGGGGCAGCTGGGGCTGCCGGGGGGCCCCAGCCTGGGACCGCAGCTGCCAGGTTTGGACCCGACGTTCCATCAGGAAAGGGACAAGGACTTGCACATGCGGCCAGAGGGGAGCATCCCCGCTCCCACGGGAAGGAGCTTCCCGGCACAGCCCAGACCCCGGCGGTGGGTACCGGCATGAATGGCGCACAGACGGACGGGCAGGGGTCTGTGGAACATGGGGGGCCACAGCTTGGGGCCAGGAAATTGGCCCACGACACCCCGCTCCTGGAGGTCCTGCAGAAGGCAAAGAAGGAGAGTGAGACAAAGTCTGAAAAGAATTCAAAGGAAATAATGCAAGAGGCGAGAACGCGGCCAGAGGAGCAGAGCGGTGAGCGGCCCCGGCACCGACCGTCCCGCAAACAGCCGGCACCCCACGGCCGCCCTCTGTCCCCTCCCTCGGCAGCTTCTCCGCCAGCGGATGGAGGACCGGAGCCCAGGCAGAAGGAGGCAACCACAGACATATCGAGGAGCAAGCGCCAGTCCCCGCAGGACTCCCTGCCCTCCCTGCCACCCATCCATCACCTAAGCAGCAATGAGTTGCTGGACACTCAGCCTCCACTGGAACCCCAGGTCCCACAGACACACCAGGACCACCAAATGAGCCACCACAACCTGCGCTCGGCGGCCAACCCCGAACTCCTCAACCCAACACCCATCAGCTCCTCCCGGAAGCCCGTGCCCCGGCCTGCAGCCACCCAGAAGGAGAAGCTGGAGCGGGTGCGGGAGATCGCCCGCGCTTTCCAGGCCCTGAAGGCGCAGACGGAGCAGCCCTGCGAGACCAACGACAGCGATTCTGGCCGGGAATCCCCGGAGCTGTGTGGGGCAGGCCAATGCCTGAAGCAGGGCTGCGCCGAGCTGTGGGGACGCCTGAAGGACTGGTGGAGGCGCCACTGGACCTCCCAGGGCTGCTTCAGCAAGGCCCGCGAGTGGTGGCAACACTGGGTCCAGACCATAAATGATTCCCTGTGGGAATGATTCTTGGGGGGGCGTGGGGCCGGGAACCCCCCTGGACTGCCCCCCACCTGAAATCTTAAATAAAATTATTATTTCTCTCCCCGGTGCTGTGGGTCATCCTGGACGATGCGCTGTTTGCAGGCGGCGGCGGTTCATGGGGTGTTTAGCAGCTCTGCGTCGGTGGCTGAGTCCGTGACGTATAAAAGGCCTTTGGGGTAAAGAGGTGGATCTGTGGGGGTTTGGTAATCAGTATGGGCTTCGAAAATGTTCCTTGTTGCCATGTACCTGAAAAGCAGCGCTCAAATCGATAAGGCTGAGCTGGTTTCCAGTGTTCCCAGTTCATTTTGGGGAGGGCTGCGCTGGTTTCCAGTGCTCCCAGTTCATTTTGGGGAGGGCTGTGCTTGTTTCCAGTGCTTGCAGTTCACTTTGGGCAGGGCTGGTCTGGTTTCCAGTGTGCCCAGTTTATTTTGGGGAGGGCTGGGTCAGCACGGCACGCAGCCCCTGTGGTGGCTGCCCAGGTTGCGGTGGTGGCACGCGGACCAGACCGTGATGGTGCTGGCTGAGTGGAGTGGCCGGTGCTTGGTGATGTCGACCTCGCCAGTGACATCACAGTGTTCCCCCCGGTGATGGCCAGCAATGCCTGGGCTCCATGGCTACCCCTGCCCCGAGATGTCACCAAGGCGACTATGACTGTCTGTGAAGTGACAAGGGGGTTATGACTGTCTGTGATGTCACAAAGGAGACGTGCCTCCCTGCCAGACTATAAAAGCGGTCGCGGGAAGGTGGGAGCAGGCAGTGGGTGCTGGGCACCGCAGTCTGGCGTCGTCTGCACAGACCGCGGGCTCAACCTCTGCCACACCAGCAGCGTTGGGGACTCCCGTCACTGGGGATCCCCATCGCCCGCCTGTGCTGCTGACTTGGAGCGCTGCGGCTGCACCTCAGCCGGTGCCATGGGGCGCTCCGACGTTGCCCCCGCGCCACACCTGGCCCCGTTCCTGCTGATTGTGCTGGGGCTCGGTGTGCTGTCATCCCTGCTGCGGATCAAGCGGGTCCGGGTAGGTGACTGCTGAACGCAGTGTAGCGCGGTGTGGGGTGGCTTGGGGTGGGATTAGGGGCTGCGGCGTGAGGCCGGGAGCTGCTCCCGTCTCACCCAGCTCCTTGGGGCTCCTGCAGAAATCAAAGAAGTCGTCCAAACATGCAAAAAGTGCGGTGAGAAGGCGGCGGCGGCAGGAGGAGCAGAGCGGTGAGTGGCCCCGGCACCGAGTGCCCCGCAAATGGCCAACACCCCCCGGCAGCCCTGAGCCGGGGCTGTGCCGGGGGCTGCCGGCCGCTCACTGCGTCCCCTCTCTTGGCAGCTTCTCCACCAGCGGAGGGAAGAGCACAGAAACCCACGCCGAAGCAAGAGAATCAGTGAGTGGGGGGGAGACCCCCAGATCCTGCCCCAGACCCTCACCCCATGCCCTGGCCCTGCCTGCGCTGGGCAGCGCTGCCCGCCGGCCGAGGAGGGGGTGCTGCCCGCGCGTCCCGGCGGAGGGGCCGGGGTGTAATGGGGTCTCTTCTCTCTCCTCCTCTGCAGGGCGACTACAGAGACGTTGAGGAGCGAGCGCCCGTCCTCATGGTCCATGCTGCATCTTCTGCGCTTCCGACATTCCAACACCTCCCCGACCTCTCCTCCCAATTCGGAGGGGCTGGGGCCGGTCTTTAGCCAGGACAAACCACAGGAAATATCAGCACAGACCAAGCCCGAGCGGGTCCCCCGGCATGTGGGGGAAACGGCGCAGACCCCCACGGACACACAGCTGCCCCCCAGCACCCGCCCAGCCATGGCCACAGACAAGAAGATGAGCGTCTCTGAGGTCACCCACACCGGCCAGGCCACCCAGTCGAAGATGGAGCGGCACAGTAAGACGGGGAAGGAGATCCAGGCCCAGCGCTGGGCGGCAGCTAGGAGTGTCAGGGGTCCTTCCGTGGGATCCTCCCCAGGAAACCTCCCAGCCCCCCGCCAGAATGGGGGAGCCGGGGCAGCTGGGGCTGCCGGGGGGCCCCAGCCTGGGACCGCAGCTGCCAGGTTTGGACCCGACGTTCCATCAGGAAAGGGACAAGGACTTGCACATGCGGCCAGAGGGGAGCATCCCCGCTCCCACGGGAAGGAGCTTCCCGGCACAGCCCAGACCCCGGCGGTGGGTACCGGCATGAATGGCGCACAGACGGACGGGCAGGGGTCTGTGGAACATGGGGGGCCACAGCTTGGGGCCAGGAAATTGGCCCACGACACCCCGCTCCTGGAGGTCCTGCAGAAGGCAAAGAAGGAGAGTGAGACAAAGTCTGAAAAGAATTCAAAGGAAATAATGCAAGAGGCGAGAACGCGGCCAGAGGAGCAGAGCGGTGAGCGGCCCCGGCACCGACCGTCCCGCAAACAGCCGGCACCCCACGGCCGCCCTCTGTCCCCTCCCTCGGCAGCTTCTCCGCCAGCGGATGGAGGACCGGAGCCCAGGCAGAAGGAGGCAACCACAGACATATCGAGGAGCAAGCGCCAGTCCCCGCAGGACTCCCTGCCCTCCCTGCCACCCATCCATCACCTAAGCAGCAATGAGTTGCTGGACACTCAGCCTCCACTGGAACCCCAGGTCCCACAGACACACCAGGACCACCAAATGAGCCACCACAACCTGCGCTCGGCGGCCAACCCCGAACTCCTCAACCCAACACCCATCAGCTCCTCCCGGAAGCCCGTGCCCCGGCCTGCAGCCACCCAGAAGGAGAAGCTGGAGCGGGTGCGGGAGATCGCCCGCGCTTTCCAGGCCCTGAAGGCGCAGACGGAGCAGCCCTGCGAGACCAACGACAGCGATTCTGGCCGGGAATCCCCGGAGCTGTGTGGGGCAGGCCAATGCCTGAAGCAGGGCTGCGCCGAGCTGTGGGGACGCCTGAAGGACTGGTGGAGGCGCCACTGGACCTCCCAGGGCTGCTTCAGCAAGGCCCGCGAGTGGTGGCAACACTGGGTCCAGACCATAAATGATTCCCTGTGGGAATGATTCTTGGGGGGGCGTGGGGCCGGGAGCCCCCCTGGACTGCCCCCACCTGAAATCTTAAATAAAATTATTATTTCTCTCCCCGGTGCTGTGGGTCATCCTGGACGATGCGCTGTTTGCAGGCAGCAGCGGTTCATGGGGTGTTTAGCAGCTCTGCGTCGGTGGCTGAGTCCGTGACATAAAAAAGGCCTTTGGGGTAAAGAGGTGGATCTGTGGGGTTTGGTAACCAGTAAGGGCTTCGAAAATGTTCCTTGTTGCCCCGTACCTGAAAAACGGTGCTCAAATCGATAAGGCTGAGCTGGTTTAAGTGGCCCCAGTCTACTTTGGGGAGGGCTGAGCTGGTTTCCAGTGGCCCTAGTTCATTTTGCGGCAGGGCTGGGCTGGTTTCCAGTGGCCCTAATTCATTTTTGGGAGGGCTGAGCTCTTTTCCAGTGGTCCCAGTTCATTTTGGGAGGGATGAGCTGGTTTCCAGTGGCTCCAGTCTACTTTGGGGAGGGCTGGGGTGGTTTCCAGTGCTCCCAGTTCATTTTGGGGAGAGCTGAGCTGGTTTCCTGTGCTCCCAGTTCATTTTGGGGAGGCCTGGGCTGGTTTCAAGTGCTCCCAGTTCACTTCGGGGAGGGCTGGGCTGGTTTCCAGTGCTCCCAGTTCATTTTGGGGAGGGCTGAACTTGTTTCCAGTGCTCCCAGTTCATTTTGGGGAGAGCTGGGCTGGTTTCCAGTGCTCCCAGTTCACTTCGGGGAGGGCTGGGCTGCTTTTGGGGTCACAACCCCTTTCTGGAGGGAAGAGGTGGGGGGGAGCTGAGGGGGGCCAGTCCTTTCCCCGCCCCCTCGCTCTCTAGGCCCGAGTCCTCTCCCCCGCCGTTGCCATGGCGACGCAGGGAGGGCGCATGCGCGGGTGGAGCGGACGCGAAGGGGAACACTTCCGGTGTGCGGCGGCGCGCGGGAGCGGCGGCAGCAGTTGGTACCGGGGAGAACGGGGGGGCCTGGGCCGGAGCGGGGCGGAGGGTGGCACAGGACCGGGCCGGAGGTGGTCGTGAGCGGTTTTGGAGGTGGGTAATGGCGGTTTGGGGCGTTTGTGGGGTGGCGGGACCGGTCTGGGGGGCTCTGGGGGCGGCCTGGGCCTGTTTGTGGGGGCGCAGAGCCGTTTTGGGGGTCCTGTGGGGGAACAGGGCTGATTCAGGGCCCCCACCCCGTCCCCCGCCATCTCTCCGCAGGTGGCGGCAGCCCCGGGTGCCCGCGGCCGGCCTGGCCGGGGGCTTGGCTCCGCTCTCAGCTCCCCACAGCGGGTCAGCCCGACGGAGCCTCCTTTGCCAGCCTCCCGCCAATGGCTAAGCCCCCCCCAGGTATCCCCCAAACAGGGTGGGGAGGCACCGCTGGGACCCCTGAAAAGGGGGGGTGGGGGGGCTGTCATGAGCAGCCCTGGGACCCCCCTAAAGCCCACTGTGACCCTCCTAAAGCCCACAGGGACAAGGACTTGGACATGCGGCCAGAGGGGAGCATCCCCGCTCCTGTGGGAAGGAGCTCCCCGGCACAGTCCAGACGCCGGCAGTGCGTGGCGGCGTGCAGAGCACACGGATGGACGGACAGGGGTCTGTGGAACATGGGGGGCCACAGCTTGGGGCCAGGAAATTGGCCCACCTCACCCTGCCCGTGTAGGTCCCGCAGACGGCAAAGAAGGAGAGTGAGACAAAGTCTGAAAAGAATTTAAAGGAAAAAAGGCCAGAGTAGCAGAGCGGTGAGCGGCCCCGGCACCGACCGTCCCGCAAACAGCCGGCACCCCACGGCCGCCCTCTGTCCCCTCCCTCGGCAGCTTCTCCGCCAGCGGATGGAGGACCGGAGCCCAGGCAGAAGGAGGCAACCATAGACATATCGAGGGGTAAGCGCCCGTCCCCGCAGGACTCCCTGCCCTCCCTGCCACCCATCCATCACCTAAGCAGCAATGAGTTGCTGGACACTCAGCCCCCACTGGAACCCCAGGTCCCACAGACACACCAGGACCACCAAAAGAGCCACCACAACCTGCGCTCAGCGGCCAACCCGGAACTCCTCAACCCAACACCCATCAGCTCCTCCCGGAAGCCCGTGTCCTGTCCTACAGCTATTGACAAGGACAAGATGGAGCGGGTGTGGGAGGGAGATCACCCGCGCTTTCTAGGCCCTGAAGGCACAGACGGAGCAGCCCTGCGAGCCCCACGGCAGCGATTCTGGCCAGGAATCCCCGGAGCTGTGTGGGGCAGGACAATGTCTGAAGCAGGGCTGCGCCGAGCTGTGGGGACGCCTGAAGGACTGGTGGAGGCGCCACTGGACCTCCCAGGGCTGCTTCAGCAAGGCCCGCGAGTGGTGGCAACACTGGGTCCAGACCATAAATGATTCCCTGTGGGAATGATTCTTGGGGGGGCGTGGGGCCGGGAACCCCCCTGGACTGCCCCCCACCTGAAATCTTAAATAAAATTATTATTTCTCTCCCCGGTGCTGTGGGTCATCCTGGACGATGCGCTGTTTGCAGGCGGCGGCGGTTCATGGGGTGTTTAGCAGCTCTGCGTCGGTGGCTGAGTCCGTGACGTATAAAAGGCCTTTGGGGTAAAGAGGTGGATCTGTGGGGGTTTGGTAATCAGTATGGGCTTCGAAAATGTTCCTTGTTGCCATGTACCTGAAAAGCAGCGCTCAAATCGATAAGGCTGAGCTGGTTTCCAGTGTTCCCAGTTCATTTTGGGGAGGGCTGCGCTGGTTTCCAGTGCTCCCAGTTCATTTTGGGGAGGGCTGTGCTTGTTTCCAGTGCTTGCAGTTCACTTTGGGCAGGGCTGGTCTGGTTTCCAGTGTGCCCAGTTTATTTTGGGGAGGGCTGGGTCAGCACGGCACGCAGCCCCTGTGGTGGCTGCCCAGGTTGCGGTGGTGGCACGCGGACCAGACCGTGATGGTGCTGGCTGAGTGGAGTGGCCGGTGCTTGGTGATGTCGACCTCGCCAGTGACATCACAGTGTTCCCCCCGGTGATGGCCAGCAATGCCTGGGCTCCATGGCTACCCCTGCCCCGAGATGTCACCAAGGCGACTATGACTGTCTGTGAAGTGACAAGGGGGTTATGACTGTCTGTGATGTCACAAAGGAGACGTGCCTCCCTGCCAGACTATAAAAGCGGTCGCGGGAAGGTGGGAGCAGGCAGTGGGTGCTGGGCACCGCAGTCTGGCGTCGTCTGCACAGACCGCGGGCTCAACCTCTGCCACACCAGCAGCGTTGGGGACTCCCGTCACTGGGGATCCCCATCGCCCGCCTGTGCTGCTGACTTGGAGCGCTGCGGCTGCACCTCAGCCGGTGCCATGGGGCGCTCCGACGTTGCCCCCGCGCCACACCTGGCCCCGTTCCTGCTGATTGTGCTGGGGCTCGGTGTGCTGTCATCCCTGCTGCGGATCAAGCGGGTCCGGGTAGGTGACTGCTGAACGCAGTGTAGC
>NC_138936.1:168622-285415 GCF_965231255.1 Vanellus vanellus | reverse complement strand
CCCTTCCCCGGGGAACCCCACCCCCCGTGGGATCTCCCCCCCACCGTGGGACACCCCCCCCCCCCGTGGGATCTGCCCCCACCTCCGAGTTCTTCCCTCCTCCCCCCCCCACCCCCCCGGACCCGCCCCCCCGTGGGATCTGCCCCCCCTCCCCGTGGGATCTGCCCCATCCCCGGGTTCTTTCCCCCCCCGGACCCGCACCCCCCCCTTCGTGGGACACCCCCCCCCCCCCCCCCCCCCCGTGGGATCTGCCCCACCCCTCCCCGGGTTCTGCCCCCCCTCCCCGTGGGACCCGCCCCCCCCCCGTGGGATCTGCCCCCCCCCGAGTTCTTCCCCCCCGGACCCGCACCCCCCCTTCGTGGGACAACCCCTCCCCCCCGTGGGATCTGCCCCACCCCTCCCCGGGTTCTGCCCCCCCCGTGGGATCTGCCCCCCCAAGTGGGATCTGCCCACCCCCCCCGGGACCCTCACCCCCCCTTCGTGGGACAACTCCCCCCCCCCCGTGGGATCTGCCCCACCCCGTGGGATTTGCCCCCCCCGCTTCCCCGTGGGACACCCCACCCCCCCGCCGTGGGATCTGCCCCCTCCCCCGTGGGATCTGCCCCCCCTCCCCCCCCCCCGGCACCCCGGGGCGCAGGGCGCGGCCCCCCCCACGCTCAGCGCCCTCCCCCGCGTGACCCAGCGCTCTGGAATTGGGCGTAGAGACCGCGGGGACGCGGGCGCGCCACCGGCATCCCCCCGGCACCCACCGGCATCCCCCGGCACCCACCGGCACCCACCAGGTACCGACCCCCGCGTGGGGCACATGGGATGGGGGGGGGGGGGTGGAGGTCGCCTGGGTCCGGATTTGGGGTGCTGGGGGGGGGGGGCACCCTTGGGTGCTCGGACACCTGGGTCCTTTTTATGGGGTGCTGGGGGGGCACCCTTGGGTGCCCCGATACCTGCATCGTTTTGGGGGGCACCCTTGGGTGCCTGGACGCTTGGGTTGGGTTTTGGGGGGCTGGGGCACACCCTTGGGTGCTCGGACACCTGGGTCCGGTTTTGGGGTGCTTGGGAGGGGGCACCCTTGGGTGCCCGTGCGCCTGGGCCGGGTTTTGGGGTGCTAAGGGAGCACCCTTGGGTGCCCGGATACCTGCGTCATTTTGGGGGACACCCTTGGGTGCTCAGACACCTGGGTCCGGTTTTGGGGTGCTGGGGGGGCACCCTTGGGTGCTCCAATACCTGGGTACAGTTTTGGGGTGAGGGGAGCACCCTTGGGTGCCCGTATGCCTGGGTCGGGTTTTGGGGTGCTGGGGGGCACCCTTGGGTGCCCGGATACCTGCATCGTTTTGGGGGGACACCCTTGGGGTGCTCAGACACCTGGGTCCGGTTTTGGGGTGCTTGAGGGGTCACCCTTGGGTGCTCGGACACCTGGGTACGGTTTTGGGGTGCTGGGGGGCACCCTTGGGTTCCTGGATACCTGTGTCGTTTTGGGGGGCACCCTTGGGTGCCCGTACGCCTGGGTCCGATTTTGGGGTGCTGGGGGGTACACTTGGGTGCTTGAACGCCTGGGTCCGGTTTTGGGGGGGCACCCTTGGGTGCCGGGACTCCTGGGTCCGGTTTTGGGGTGCTGGGGGGCACCCTTGGGTGCTTGAACTCCTCTGTCCTGTTTTGGGGTATTGGGGGCACCCGTGGGTGCTTGGACACCTGGGTCGTTTTGGGGGGAGGGCACCTTTGGGTGCTCGTACGCCTGGGTCCGATTCTGGGGTGCGGGGGAGGGGGCACCCTTGGGTGCCTGGACGTTTGGGGTCCGATTTTGGGGGGGGCACCCTTGGCTGCCTGAACGCCTGGGTCCGGTTTTGGGGTGCTGGGTGGGGGGAGCACCCTTGGGTGCCCGGATGCCTTCCCAGCCCCCCCCCCACCCCGTCGCGCCGCCCGACCCGGGACGAGCCGGGGCTCGTCCCCGTCTCCCCGGGGGCGAGGACCGGGTGGGGCCGCCCGGGTGGGGCCGCCGTTTTTTTTTTTTAGGGGGGGGTGGTGGTGTGTGTCCCCTTCTTCCCCTCGCTGTCCCCAGGAGCGGGGGACACAGCGACACCCCAAATCCCCCCCCCCCCGCCTCTCCTTGGCGGGGGGGGGGACAGAACCTCCTCCATCCTGACCCCCCCCCCGGGGGTGACCCCAGTGGATGTGGGGGGGGTCCTGCCGCCTCCCCATAGAAGGGGGGTATCGCCCCGTCCCTCCCCCCCCTCCCAGGGTCCTGCCCCCGGGGGGGGATGGGGGGTGGGCGGCGCCCGCTCTTTGCGATGGATTAATTACCGGTAATTATGGTGATGATGATCCCGGAGGAGAGGCGAGAGCGGGTCACAACACGTCCCCGCTCCCCGCGTTCCCAGGGCCCCCCCCCCAGTTCAGCCAGTGCCCCTCCCAGTTCACCCATTGCCCCCCCAGTTCAACCATTACCCCTCCCAGTTCACCCATTGCCCCCGCAATGCACCCATCACCCCCCCCAGCTCACCCGTTACCCTCCCAGCTCACCCATTGCCCCTCCCAGTTCACCCCTCACCCCCCCAGTTTCCCCATTGCCCCTCCCAGTTCACCCATCGCCCCCCCGGCTCACCCATTCCCTCCCAGCTCACTCATTACCCCTCCCAGTTCACCCATCGCTCCTCCAGTTCACCCATTGCCCCCCCAACTCACCCGTTACCCCCCCAGCTCACCCATTATGCCCCCAGTTCACCCATCACTCCCTCAGCTCACCCATCACCCCCCCAGTGCACCCATCACCCCCCAGTTCATCCATTTCCCCCCCAGTGCACCCTTTACCCCCCCAGCTCACCCATTACCCCCCCCAGCTCACCCATTACCCCCCTCATCTCACCCATTACCCCCCCAGTTCACGCATTACCCCCCCAGCTCACCCATTACCCTCCCCAGTTCACGCATTACCCCTCCCAGTTCACCCATCACCCCCCCAGTTCACCCATCACCCCCCCAGTTCACCCATTACCCTCCCCAGTTCTCGCATTACCCCTCCCAGTTCACCCATTTCCCCCCCAGTTCACCCATCACCCCCCCAGTTCACCCATCACCCCCCCAGTTCACCCATTACCCTCCCCAGTTCTCGCATTACCCCTCCCAGTTCACCCATTTCCCCCCCAGTTCACCCATTTCCCCCCCAGTTCACCCATCACCCCCCCAGTTCACCCATTACCCTCCCCATTTCACGCATTACCCCTCCCAGTTCACCCATTTCCCCCCCAGTTCACGCATTACCCCTCCCAGTTCACCCATTTCCCCCCCAGTTCACCCATCACCCCCCCAGTTCACCCATCACCCCCCCAGTTCACCCATCACCCCCCCCAGTTCACCCATTACCCCCCCAGCTCACCCATTACCCTCCCCAGTTCACGCATTACCCCTCCCAGTTCACCCATTTCCCCCCCAATTCACCCATTACCCCCCCAGTTCATGCATTACCCCCCCCAGCTCACCCATCACCCCCCCAGTTCACCCATTTCCCCCCCCAGTTCACCCATTGCCGCCCCCCCAGGTGGCACCATGGCCAGCGAGCGGCTCCGCAGCGCACAGGACCTGCTGGATCTCACCTTCCAGTGTAAGTGTGTGTGTGTGTGGGGGGGGGGGGGACGACAGCCCCCCAACTTTGGGGCGCAGCCTGACACACCCCCCCCCCCCCCCCCAGCTCTGGCCATGCAGCACATGGACCTGAAACAGGTGGAACTGGACACGGCGGTGGCCAAAGTGGACGAACTCTCCCGACAACTCGAGTCCCTCTGGACCGATGGCCCCGGACCCCCAAAAGTATGATTTGGGGGGTCGAAAGGGGGGAGGGGGGGGAACGCCATTACCCCCCCAACCCACCTCTCTCTCTCTGTGCCCCCCCTCCCCCCCCCCCGCAGGAGCCGTACAGCCCCAGCCGGACCCGCTCGCCCCTCGGCCGGAGGAACCTGGCGTCGGAGAGCCCCGAAATTTCGGGGGACCCTCTGGGGCGCCCCTCTTCACCCCGACCCCCCCATTACCTCCCGGGGGAGGATCGGGCCCCCTCACCCCGTCCCAAAATACTGCCGGTGCCCTACGAGGGGCTGACGCTCCCCAGCCCGGGGGGGCGAGCCCCCTCCCCGCGGCCCCATCGACCCTACGAGTTCTTGGGGTTCGGGGGGTCCCCCCGACCGGGAGAGGGTTCCGTCTTCTTCCCCGAAAGGGTGCCCTCCCCCCGCCCCCCCGCGCCCCCCCCTTACGAGTTTCATGGGTTGTACCCCTCCATCAGTAGCCCCAACGTCACCTTCCGGGCACAAGGTAAGGTCACCGCCGTGGGGGACACGGTGGGGACGGTTCCTTGGGGTTGGGGGAGGGGGGGGGGGGGGGGACGACACTGTTGGTGTCCCCATCGCAGTGCGTCCCCATCTTGGGGTGCTCCTGTCCCTCCTCAGGAAACTGCAGTGAGATACTGCTCCATTTCAGGGGGGGCCCTGAGCTACCCGAGCTGTCCCCGTTCCCCCCCCGGTGTCCCTAATCCATCCTGGGGTGTCCTCATCCTGGGGTGCTCCTTGTCCCCATACCAGGGTGTCCCCAGGCCATCACGGGGTGCTCCTATCCCGAACCCATGGTGACCCCATCATGAGGTGTCCCCCACCCCGGGCTGTCCCCATGCCATGGTGACCCCATCACGAGGTGTCCCCATGCCATGGTGACCCCATCATGGGGTGTCCCCCACCCCGGGCTGTCCCCATGCCATGGTGACCCCATCACGAGGTGTCCCCCATCCCGGAGTGTCCCCATGCCATGGTGACCCCATCACGAGGTGTCCCCCATCCCGGAGTGTCCCCATGCCATGGTGACCCCATCATGGGGTGTCCCCCACCCCGTGGTGTCCCCATGCCATGGTGACCCCATCATGGGGTGTCCCCACGCCATGGTGACCCCATCATGAGGTGTCCCCCACCCCGGGCTGTCCCCATGCCATGGTGACCCCATCACGAGGTGTCCCCATGCCATGGTGACCCCATCATGGGGTGTCCCCCACCCCGGGCTGTCCCCATGCCATGGTGACCCCATCATGAGGTGTCCCCCACCCCGGGGTGTCCCCATGCCATGGTGACCCCATCATGAGGTGTCCCCCATCCCGGGGTGTCCCCATGCCATGGTGACCCCATCATGAGGTGTCCCCCACCCCATGCTGTCCCCATGCCATGGTGACCCCATCATGAGGTGTCCCCCATCCCGGGGTGTCCCCATGCCATGGTGACCCCATCATGAGGTGTCCCCCACCCCGGGCTGTCCCCATGCCATGGTGACCCCATCATGAGGTGTCCCCCACCCCATGCTGTCCCCATGCCATGGTGACCCCATCATGAGGTGTCCCCCATCCCGGGGTGTCCCCATGCCATGGTGACCCCATCATGAGGTGTCCCCCACCCCGTGGTGTCCCCACGCCATGTTGACCCCATCATGAGGTGTCCCCCCCCCAGATGACCTCATCATCAAGAGGCGGCCGCAGAAGAGCTGGAACGAGTCCGACCTGGACGTGGCCTACGAGAAGAAACCCCCCAACTCGGGGGGCTACGACCGTGAGCTGGGGACACACACACACACACACGACACACTGGGGGGGGGGCACTCAGGGGGTTGGGGGCACGGGGGGGGGGGGGGAGGAATGGGGCTGTCGGGGGGGCCCCATGTGGGGGTCCGGGGCTGTTGTTTTGGGTGCTGGGGGGGGGTATAGGGCTTTTTTTTGGGGGGGGGACAGGGCTTTTGGAGGGGGGCTCTAGGGCTTCTGGGGGGGTTCAGGGCTGCTGGGGGGGTATAGGGCTTTGGGGGGGGGTTAGGGCTGCAGGGGCGGGTCTAGTACTTTTTTTGGGGGGGTCTAGGGCTTTTTTTTTGGGGGGGTCTAGGGCTTTTTGGTGGGGCAGGGCTTCTGGGGGGGTGTATAGGGCTTCTGGGGGGGTGTATAGGGCTGCTGGGGGGGTGTCTAGTGCTTTTGGGGGGGGCTCTAGGGCTACTGGGAGGGTCCAGAGCTGCTGGGGGGGTGGTCTAGGGCTGCTGGGGGGGTTATAGGGCTTTGGGGGGGGGGTCTAGGGCTGCTGGGGGGGAGTCTAATGCGTTTGGGGGAGGGATTTAGGGCTTTTTGGGGGGGGGCAAGGCTTTTGGGGGGCTCTAGGGCTTTTGGGGGTGCCTAGGGCTTCTGGGGGGGGCTCTACTGCTTTTTTTTGGGGGTGTCTAGGGCTGCTGGAGGGGGGGTCTAGTGCTTTTTGGGGGGGGGATATAGGGCTTTTTTGGGGGGGCCAAGGCTTTTGGGGGGGCACTAGTGCTTTTGGGGGAGGCCTAGAGCTCCTGGGGGGGCTCTACTGCTTTTTTGGGCAGGGGTCTAGGGCTGCTGGGGGGGGGGGGGCAGGACTTTTGGGGGGGTCTAGAGCTGCTGGGGGGGTGGTCTAGGGCTGCTGGGAGGGGCAAGGCTTTTGGGGGGGTCTAGGGCTGCTGGGGGGGGTGTCAGGGCTTTTGGGGGTGCCTAGGGCTTCTGGGGGGGGCTCTACTGCTTTTTTTTGGGGGTGTCTAGGGCTGCTGGAGGGGGGGTCTAGTGCTTTTTTGGGGGGGATATAGGGCTTTTTGGCGGGGGGCAAGGCTTTGGGGGGGCACTAGTGCTTCTGGGGGAGGCCTAGAGCTCCTGGGGGGGCTCTACTGCTTTTTTGGGCAGGGGTCTAGGGCTGCTGGGGGGGGGGGGGGCAGGACTTTTGGGGGTGTCTAGGGCTGCTGGGAGGGGCAAGGCTTTTGGGGGGGTCTAGGGCTGCTGGGGGGGGGCAGGGCTTTTGGCGGGGTCTAGGGCTGCTGGGGGGGGTGTCAGGGCTTTTGGGGGTGCCTAGGACTTCTGGGGGGGGGCTCTACTGCTTTTTTTTGGGAGGGGTCTAGGGCTGCAAGGTGGGGGGTGCAGAGCAGCTGCGCAAGGGGGGGTCTGATGTTACTGGTCTGGGTGCGGGGTGCTGGGGGGGGGGGGCGGTGCTGAGCGTGTATCGGGGTACCTCTGGGGGGGTGGGAGGATTGGGGGGGCGGGGGCTGCATCCCTCAGACTGTGTGTGTGTCCCCCCCCCTCTCTCAGGCAGCGGCGAGGGGCAGCGGCCGCCCCCGGGGTTGGCACTGGCGCCATGGCGGGAGACCAGCCTGGACGGGGCGGGCGGCCACAACAAGGTGAGCGCTGGGGGGGGGGATGGACCACCCATCACCCCCCAGCCCCGCTGCCCCGACGCCGGGGTAGATGGGCTGCTTCCCTCCCCGACACCCTTTGCTTTCCCCCCCCCTCTCCCCCAACTCCCACCCCAATTCCAGGATGGTGCCTACGGGGGCCACAGCGCCACGCTACCCCGAAACTACAAAGTGTCGCCGTTGGCGGGCGAGAGACGGGCGGAGGGTCCCTTTCGACGCTCGGCACCCGGCACGTTGCCCCGCGGTTGGCACTTCTCCCAACAACCTGTCTCCCGTATCCCCGTGCCGCCCCCCGCGCCGGGCGGGCGACCCCCCCGCCACAAACCTTTACCCCTCTCCATGATCTTCAAGCTGCAAAACGCTTTTTGGGAACAAGGGGTCGGCGCACCCAGGGGGTTTCCCCCCATCTCCACCGCCGGCCCCCGCGTATCCCAAAAGCAACCCCAGCTCCCGGCGTTGCCGCAGACCCCCCCGGCGCTGCCCGGGGGCGAAGGTGAGGAGGAGGAGGAGAGGGGTGGGGGGGTGGTGTCCAGGGTGGGGAGACATAGGGGTTACTGGGGGTGGGGGGTGTCTGTGGGGCTCGAGTGGGCAGCAGGAGGCGGGTTTGGGGGGGCCCAGGGGACTGCAGCATGAGGGTTGCGGAGTCTTGGGGGGGCTGCACCCTGCTGAGATGGGGAGGGGGGGTTGGGGGGGGTTTCTGTGGGGCTCTGGTGTTGTCCCACCCACAGTGGGGGGTCTGTGGGGCTCCGGTCTTGACCAACCTGGAGTGGGGGGTCCGTGGGGCTCTGGTGTTGTCCCACCCGGAGTGGGGGGTCCATGGGGCTCTGGTGTTGTCCCACCCGCAGTGGGGGGTCCGTGGGGCTCGAGCACTGGAGCACCCTGACCCCAACCCCCCAGCAGGATCCGGGCGCCCCGTGCCCCCTGAGAACAACCCACCGGAGGGAGAGCCGGAGCTGGAGCGGCTGTTGCAGGGTGGGGAGGCCGAAGCGTTGGAGCGGCCGCTCAGCCCCACGCGCCTCCAGCCCCTTCTGCCCCCCGAGGCCCAGCGGGTCCCCGAGTTCGAGGAGGTGGCGCGGGTTCTGGCCGAGATGCCGCGACCCCTCAAGCGCCGCGGCTCCATGGAGCAGTGCCCGGGGCCGGCGCTGCCACCCACTCGCACCCGCCAGTACCAGCAGCTCATCACCCGCCTCCTGCACCGTCCGCCCCGCCGTGACGAGCCACCGGCCACCGGTGACACCGGCACCTCGCCCGACCTGCCGCCCCCGACTCCGGTGGCCCCCGAGGCCCGGCCACCGCCTCACACCCCCCCGCCGCCGTCCCCCAGCAGCCCCGCACCCACCCCGGTAAGTGTCTGCGGTCCCCGGGGGGCCACACGGTGCCCGGTGTCCCTTGGAGCCCCCCAGGATGCCACACAGTAGCTGGTGTCCCTTGGGGCCCCCTGAGGTGCCACGTGGCAGCCAGTGTCCCTTGGAGCCCCCTGAGATGCCATGGAGTGGTTGGTGTCCCCCTATGTCCCCAGAGGTGCCACATGGTTCCTGGTGTCCCTTGGAGCCCCCCGAGGTGCCATGTGGTGCCTGGTGTCCCTTGGAGCCCCCCGAGGTGCCACGTGGCACCCGGCGTCCCTTGGAGCCCCTGGGTTGTCAGGTAGTGGTTGGTGTCCCCAGAGGTGCCACATGGTGCCCAGTGTCCCTTGGAGCCCCCCGAGGTGCCATGTGGTGCCTGGTGTCCCTTGGAGCCCCCCGAGGTGCCATGTGGCACCCGGCGTCCCTTGGAGCCCCTGGGTTGTCAGGTAGTGGTTGGTGTCCCCAGAGGTGCCACATGGTGCCCAGTGTCCCTTGGAGCCCCCCGAGGTGCCACGTGGCAGCCAGTGTCCCTTGGAGCCCCCTGGGATGCCATGGAGTGGTTGGTGGCCCCTGTGTCCCCAGAGGTGCCACGTGGTTCCTAGTATCCCTTGGAACCCCCCAAGATGCCATGTCCCCCTGTGTCCTCAGAGGTGCTATGCGGTACCTGATGTCCCTTGGAGCCCTTTGAGGTGCCACGTGGCACCCGGTGTTGCTTGGAGGCCACTGAGCTGTCAGGCAGTTGTTGGTGTCCCCCTGTATCCTCAGAGGTGCCACATGGTGCCTGGTGTCCCTTGGAGCCCCTTGGGGTGCCACACAGTGGTTGCTGTCCCCTGGGGTGCCTGGTGTCCCCAAGGATTCCCCCAGTGTCTCCAGAGATGGCAAGCAGTGCCTGGTGCCACCAGACGTGCCCCTGTGGTGCCCCTGTGGTGCCCCTGTGGTACCCCTGGGTGCACTGTGGTGCCAACCAGTGTCCCAAGAGTTGTCCCTGGGTGATATACAGCACTGGGTGCCCCGGGGGGTGTCCCCAAGGTGCCCCAGAGGCCATAGAGCACCAGATGCCCCGGGAGATGTCCCCAAGGTCCCCGAGGTGCCATAGAGTGCCGGGTGCCCCGGGGGGTGTCCCCAAGTTCCCCCAGAGGCCATAGAGCACCAGATGCCCCGGGAGGTGTCCCCAAGGTCCCCCAGATGCCATAAAGCACCAGATGCCCCGGGAGGTGTCCCCAAGGTCCCCCAGATGCCATAAAGCACCAGATGCCCCGGGAGGTGTCCCCAAGTTCCCCCAGAGGCCATAGAGCACCAGATGCCCTGGGAGATGTCCCCAAGGTCCCCGAGGTGCCATAGAGTGCTGGGTGCCCTGGAGGCTGTCCCCAAGGTCCACCAGATGCACCGGGAGGTGTCCCCAAGGTCCACCAGATGCCATAGAGCACCAGAAGCCCCGGGAGGTGTCCCCAAGGTCCCCCAGAGGCCATAGAGTGCAAAGTACCCTGGGAGGTGTCCCCAGGGTCCCCCAGATGCCATAGAGTGCCGGGTGACGTGGGAGGTGTCCCCAAGGTCCCCCAGAGGCCATAGAGCATCAGATGCCCCGGGAGGTGTCCCCAAGGTCCCTGAGGCGCCATAGAGCACCAGATGCCCCAGGAGGTGTCCCCAAGTTCCCCCAGAGGCCATAGAGCACCAGAAGCCCTGGGAGGTGTCCCCAAGGTCCCCCAGAGGCCACAGAGCACCAGATGCCCTGGGAGATGTCCCCAAGGTCCCCGAGGTGCCATAGAGTGCCGGGTGCCCCGGGGGGTGTCCCCAAGTTCCCCCAGAGGCCATAGAGCACCAGATGCCCCGGGAGGTGTCCCCAAGGTCCCCCAGATGCCATAGAGCACCAGATGCCCTGGGAGGTGTCCCCAAGTTCCCCCAGAGGCCATAGAGCACCAGATGCTCCGGGACATGTCCCCTGGCTCCCTCGGGTGCTGTACGGTGCCGGGTGCCCTGGGAGGTGTCCCCAGGGTCCCCTGACCCCCTGGCTGCCCCAGGAGCGGCGCTCGGCCCTGCGCGACCCCTCCTCGCCCCGCAGGCGCCCCGGGGCTCGTGTGCGCCTCAACCCCCTGGTGCTGCTGCTGGACGCGGCCCTGACCGGGGAGCTGGACGTGGTGCAGCAGGCGGTGGCTGAGGTGGGAGATGGGGACAGGGGCAGGGGGTGGCAGGGACAATGGCTGGGGACGGTGCGGACAGGGGAATGGGGGACAGGGTGGCAGGGATGGGGGACAGGGTGACGAGGGCTGGGGACAGTAGGGACAGGGTGGCAGGGACAAGGGTTGGGGTGGTGAGGGCTGGGGACAGTGGGGACAGTGGGGATGGGGACAGGGACAAGGGTTGGGGTGGCGAGGGCTGGGGACAGGGGGACAGGGGCGAGGGCTGGGTTGGGGAGGGCTGGGGACAGTAGGGACAGGGTGGCAGGGACAAGGGTTGGGGTGGTGAGGGCTGGGGACAGTGGGGACAGTGGGGATGGGGACAGGGACAAGGGTTGGGGTGGCGAGGGCTGGGGACAGGGGGACAGGGGCGAGGGCTGGGTTGGGGAGGGCTGGGGACAGTAGGGACAGGGTGGCAGGGACAAGGGTTGGGGTGGTGAGGGCTGGGGACAGTGGGGACAGTGGGGATGGGGACAGGGACAAGGGTTGGGGTGGGAAGGGCTGGGGACAGTAGGGACAGGGTGGCAGGGACAATGGCTGGGGTGGCGAGGACTGGGGGCAGTGGGGACAGTGGGACATGGGGACAGGGACAAGGGTTGGGGTGGTGAGGGCTGGGGACAGTGGGGACAGTGGGGATGGGGACAGGGACAAGGGCTGGGGTGGGAAGGGCTGGGGACAGTAGGGACAGGGTGGCAGGGACAATGGCTGGGGTGGGGAGGACTGGGGACAGTGGGGACAGTGGGACATGGGGACAGGGACAAGGGTTGGGGTGGCGAGGGCTGGGGACAGGGACAAGGGCTGGGGTGGGAAGGGCTGGGGACAGTAGGGACAGGGTGGCAGGGCCAATGGCTGGGGTGGGGAGGACTGGGGGCAGTGGGGACAGTGGGACATGGGGACAGGGACAAGGGTTGGGGTGGTGAGGTCTCGGCACAGTGGGGACAGGGGAATGGGGACATGGGCAGGGGTGGGGAGGGCTGCGGACAACGGGGACGGGGACAGGGTGGCAGGGACAAGGGCTGGGGTGGCGAGGGCTGGGGACAGTGGGGACAGGGACAAGGGCTGGGGTGGAGAGGGCTGGGGACAGTGTGGCAGGGAGAGCGGCATGCCTGGTAGTCGGGGGTGGCAGGGGCCGGGGGTGGCAGCAGGGTGCCGGGGGGTGGCAGTGAGGGGACTGACGTGCGTGTCCCCAGCTGAACGACCCCAGTCAGCCCAACGACGAGGGCATCACGGCGCTGCACAACGCCATCTGCGGCGCCAACTACAGCATTGTTGACTTCCTCATCGCCAGCGGGGCCAACGTCAACTCCCCCGACAGCCACGGCTGGTGGGACGGGGACAGGGACACACTGACACGGGGTGGGGGGACATGAGGGACCCCACAGCCAGCACTGGTGGGATGGAGACCCAGTGACATGGGGTGGGGGGACACGAAGGACCCCACAGCCAGGGCTGGTGGGACAGGGACACACTGATGTGGGGTGGGGGGGACAGGGGACCCCACAGCCTGGGGTGGGGGGACAGGGGTGGGACCCCAATAATCCCCTGAGAGCCCTCGGTGACAGCGGGGGGTGATGGGGGGGGGGGGACGGGGGACGCCAGGGTGGCACCCTCATCCCCCAGGACAGCGGGGAGGGCAGGGGAAACCCATCCTCTGTCCCATCCTCGTCCCACCCCCCCCAAAAATTGTCCCCATCCCGACGGTGGCAGGACACCGCTGCACTGCGCCGCCTCGTGCAACGACACGGGGGTGTGCGTGGCCCTGGTGCGCCACGGCGCCGCCATCTTCGCCACCACCACCAGCGACGGCAGCCTGGCCGTGGAGAAGTGCGACCCGTACCGGGAGGGCTACGCCGACTGCTACAACTACCTGACTGGTACCGGGGCACTGGGGGCACTGGGAGCGTGTGGGTACAGGGTGGGTATGGGTGCTGGGGAGGGCGTGGGGGGGTGTACTGGGGAGGTATGGGTAGCGGGAGGTATGGGTACTGGGAAGGGATACTGGGTGTATATGGGTACTGGGAGGGGGTACTGGGCGAGTACTGGGAGGGGGTACTGGGGAGATATGGTACTGGAAGGGGGTACTGGAGAGGTACAGGTCCTGGGAGGGGTGTACTGTGGGGGTATATGGGTAATGGGAAAGGATACTGGGTGTATACGGGTACTGGGAGGGGGTACTGGGGAGGTATGGTGCTGGGAGGGGTGTACTGTGGGGGTATATGGGTACTGGGAAGGGATACTGGGTATATATGGGTAGTGGAAGGGGGTACTGGGTGAGTACAGGTACTGGGAGGGGGTACTGGAGAGGTACAGGTCCTTGGAGGGGTGTACTGTGGGGGTATATGGGTACTGGGGGGTATGGGTACTGGGAAGGGATACTGGGTGTATACAGATACTGGGAGCGGGTACTGGGTGAGTACAGGTACTGGGAGGGGGTACTGGAGAGGTTCAGGTCCTCGGAGGGGTGTACTGTGGGTGTATATGGGTACTGGGGGGTATGGGTACTAGGAAGGGATACTGGGTGTATACGGGTACTGGGAGGGGGTACTGGGGAGGTATGGTGCTGGGAGGGGTGTACTGTGGGGGTATATGGGTACTGGGAAGGGATACTGGGTATATATGGGTAGTGGAAGGGGGTACTGGGTGAGTACAGGTACTGGGAGGGGGTACTGGAGAGGTACAGGTCCTTGGAGGGGTGTACTGTGGGGGTATATGGGTACTGGGGGGTATGGGTACTGGGAAGGGATACTGGGTGTATACAGATACTGGGAGCGGGTACTGGGTGAGTACAGGTACTGGGAGGGGGTACTGGAGAGGTTCAGGTCCTCGGAGGGGTGTACTGTGGGTGTATATGGGTACTGGGGGGTATGGGTACTAGGAAGGGATACTGGGTGTATACGGGTACTGGGATGGGGTACTGGGCGAGTACGGGTACTGGGAGGGGCTACTGGGGAGGTATGGTACTGGGAGAGGTGTATTGTGGGGGTATACGGGTACTGGGAGGGGTACTGGGGGTATGGGTACTGGGAAGGGACAGTGGGGGTGTACGGGTACTGGGAGGGGGTACTGGGGAGGTATGGTACTGGGAGGGGTGTACTGGGGAATATGGGTACTGGGAAGTGGTATTGGGGGTTATATGCGTACTGGGAGGGAGTATTGCAAGTATACAGGTACTGGGAGGGGGTACTGGGGGGGTGTGAATGCTGGGAGAGGGTATCAGGGGGATATGGGTACTGGGAGCAGGTATTGGGGTCGTACAGGTACTGGGGTGAGGGATGTGGGTACTGGGCTAGGATACTGGGCAAGTATGGGTACTGGGAGGAGGGATGTGGGTACTGGGGGGGGGGATACTGGGCAAGTATGGGTACTGGGAGGAGGGAGGTGGGTACTGGGGGGGAGTATTAGGGGGTATGGCTACTGGGAGGGGGTATTGGGGTTATATGGGTACTGGGAGGGGGTATCACGGGTATACAGGTACTGGGAAGGAGTTCTGGGCAGGTATGAGTACTGGGAGGGGGTACTGTGGGGGTATGGTTACTGGGCAGGTGTACTGGGCAGGTGTGAATACTGGGAGCATGCGTACTGGGAGCAGGTACTGGGGTGCTGTAGTTACTGGGAGGATGGATGTGGGTACTGGGGTGGTATATTGGGGCAGTACGGTTACTGGGAGGGGGTACTGGGAGGAGAGACATGGGGAGGGATATTGGGGTTATATGGATACTGGGAGCGGTTACTGGAAGGGGTATTGGGTCTGTGGGTGCTGAGCGGGGGTATGGATACTGGGAGGGGTGCAGATACTGGGAGGGGATAGCAGGACGGCTGTGGGTTCAGGGCAGGGGGGTGCAGTGCCACTGGGGGGGGGTGTGGGTGGAGGATGTCTTTTGGGGGGGGGTGGCGGGTGGCGGGTGCTGACGTCCCCGTCCCCGACCCCGCAGAGGTGGAGCAGAGCATGGGGGTGCTGAACAGCGGGGTGGTGTACGCCCTGTGGGACTACAGCGCCGAGTTCGGGGACGAGCTGTCCTTCCGCGAGGGAGAACCCGTCACCGTCCTGCGCCGCCAACCCCAGGAGGAACTCGACTGGTGGTGGGGGTCCCTCTACGGCCACGAGGGCTACGTGCCCAGGAACTACTTCGGGGTGAGCGGAGGGGGGGGGGCTCCACAGCCACCCCACAGCCCCCGGGGTGGGGCAGTCACAGCACCCATGGCCCTGGGGAGGTCCCACAGTGCCCACGGCCAACTCACAGCCCTGGGGGGCAACCAGAGCACCCATGGTCCCAGAGGGGTCCCACAGCACCCACGACCACCCCATAGGCCTAGGGGGGACAGCCACAGCACCCATGACCCCTGAGGAGGGGGGTCCCACAGCACCCATGGTCCCGAAAGCCCCTCCGTGGCCCCAGAGGGGTCCTAGAGCACCTATGGCCACCTCACAGCCCCGGGGGGCAACCAGAGCACCCATGGCCACCTCACAGCCCCAGGGAGGGCAGCCACAGCACCGATGACCCTGGGGAGGCTCCCACAGCACCCATGGCCACCTCACAGCTCCAGGGGGCAACCAGAGCACCCATGGCCACCTCACAGCACCGGGGGGCAACCACAGCACCCACAGCCCCAGGGGGGTCCCACAGCACCCGTGGCCACCTCATAGCCCCGGGGGGGGGGCAGTCACAGCACCCATGACCCCGGGGGGGGTCCCCAAAGCCCCTCCATGGCCCCGAGGGTGGATCTCATGGCCTCCCTGGCCTCTCCATGGCTTGGGGTCCTAGGGGGCATCGGGGGGGGGACATGGGGACACCCTCTCCCTGACACCCCCCCCCCTCCCCTTCCCCCAGCTCTTCCCCAGGGTCCGGCCGCAGCGGAAGAAGGTCTGAGGGGGGGACACCTGAGGACATGGGGGGGTCCTGAGCTGGCCCTGACCCCCCCTCCCCCGACACTCAGACGCATGGGTCCCCCGTGCCAGCGGGCACCTCCTCCAGTGCCCCCCACCCCGTCCCATCCTCTCCTGTCCCAGCAAGGCATGGGGGTGCCCCCCCCCTCCGCTGCTGCTGCAGTGTCATGTAACCCCCCCCCAGCTGGTGACAGTGGGTGTCACCCCATGGTGTTGGCTTCCCTGGGGAGTAAAGAGCCTTTGGCTGCGCCCGGTGGTCTCTGTCCTCTGCATCACCGGGGGGGGGGGGGCATGGGGACAGAGGGTGACACAGGTGGGGACACCCCACTTGGGACCAGATGGGTGACACGGGTGGGGACACACTGCATCAGAATGGGGGGGGGGGGGGGGGGGGGGGGTGACAAAGGTGGGGACACCCCATTTGAGACCGGATGGGGTGACATGGGTGGGGACATCCTGCATCAGACTGGGGGGGGATGACAGAGGTGGGGACACCCCGCTTGCAACCGGAGGGGGTGACACGAGTGGGGACACCCCGCGTCAGACTGGGGGGGGTGACACGAGTGCGGACACCCTGCATCAGACTTGGGGAGGTGCGACACAGGTGGGGACACCCCACTTGGGACCAGAGGGGTGACACGGGTGGGGACACCCTGCATCAGACTGGGGGTGGTGACATGGGTGGGGAGACTCTGCATCAGACCTGGGGGGGTGTGACACAGGTGAGGACACCCCACTTGGGACCAGAGGGGTGACATGGGTGGGGACACCCTGCATCAGACTGGGGGTGGTGACAGAGGTGGAGACACCCCAGTTTGGACTGGAGTGGGTGACATGGGTGGGGACATCCTGCATCAGACTGGGGGTGGTGACATGGGTGGGGACACTGTGTTTGAGACTGGAGAGGTGACACGGGTGGGGACACCCTGCATCAGACTTGGGGGGTGTGGCACAGGTTGGGACACCCTGCTTGGGACCAGAGGGGTGACATGGATGGGTGCCATCGCAGGCAGCTACTGAGCCACCCCCAGGGACTCTAACGGTGACTTGGGCAGACAAATGCCCCCCCCAGGACACCCCCCTTTCCCAGCTGTCACTGCTGAGCAGGAGCCCCGGGGGGCTCCAAGCCCTTCATCATCTTAGTTGCCCTTCGCTGGACTCGCTCCAGCAGTTCCCTGTCCCTCCTGAACTGGGGAGTCCAAAACAGGACACAGTATTCCAGTTGTGGCCTCACCAGTGCAGAGCAGAGGGGGAGAATGACCTCCTTCGACCTACTGGCCACATTCTTCCCTATGCAGCCCAAGATTCCATTGGCCTTTTCGACAACAAGGGCACATTGCTGGGCCATGGATAATCTACCAGGACACCCAGATCCTTCTCCTCAGAGCTACTTCACAGCAGGTCCACCCCTAACCTCTACTGGTGGCTTTGCGTTCTTCCTCCTCAGGTGCAGGACCTTGCACGTGCTTTTGTGGAACCTCATTAGGTTCTTCTCTGCCCAGCTCTCCCAAAGAGAACTGGGAGCACTGGAAACATGCACAGCCCTCCCCAAAATGAGCCAGGACTGCTGGAAAAGAGCTCAGCCCTCCCCCAAATGAACTGGGCGCACTGGAAACCAGACCAGCCCCCACCAAAATGAAGTGGGAGCACTGGAAACCAGCTCAGCCCTCCCCAAAATGAGACGGAACCACTGGAAACCAGATCAGCCCTCCCCAAAGTGGACTGAGGCCACTGGAAAACAGCTCAGCCCTCCCCAAAGTAGACTGGGGCCACTTAAACCAGCTCAGCCTTATCGATTTGAGCACCGTTTTTCAGGTACGGGGCAACAAGGAACATTTTCGAAGCCCTTACTGGTTACCAAACCCCACAGATCCACCTCTTTACCCCAAAGGCCTTTTTTATGTCACGGACTCAGCCACCGACGCAGAGCTGCTAAACACCCCATGAACCGCTGCTGCCTGCAAACAGCGCATCGTCCAGGATGACCCACAGCACCGGGGAGAGAAATAATAATTTTATTTAAGATTTCAGGTGGGGGCAGTCCAGGGGGCTCCCGGCCCCACGCCCCCCCAAGAATCATTCCCACAGGGAATCATTTATGGTCTGGACCCAGTGTTGCCACCACTCGCGGGCCTTGCTGAAGCAGCCCTGGGAGGTCCAGTGGCGCCTCCACCAGTCCTTCAGGCGTCCCCACAGCTCGGCGCAGCCCTGCTTCAGGCATTGGCCTGCCCCACACAGCTCCGGGGATTCCCGGCCAGAATCGCTGTCGTTGGTCTCGCAGGGCTGCTCCGTCTGCGCCTTCAGGGCCTGGAAAGCGCGGGCGATCTCCCGCACCCGCTCCAGCTTCTCCTTCTGGGTGGCTGCAGGCCGGGGCACGGGCTTCCGGGAGGAGCTGATGGGTGTTGGGTTCAGGAGTTCCGGGTTGGCCGCCGAGCGCAGGTTGTGGTGGCTCATTTGGTGGTCCTGGTGTGTCTGTGGGACCTGGGGTTCCAGTGGAGGCTGAGTGTCCAGCAACTCATTGCTGCTTAGGTGATGGATGGGTGGCAGGGAGGGCAGGGAGTCCTGCGGGGACTGGCGCTTGCTCCTCGATATGTCTGTGGTTGCCTCCTTCTGCCTGGGCTCCGGTCCTCCATCCGCTGGCGGAGAAGCTGCCGAGGGAGGGGACAGAGGGCGGCCGTGGGGTGCCGGCTGTTTGCGGGACGGTCGGTGCCGGGGCCGCTCACCGCTCTGCTCCTCTGGCCGCGTTCTCGCCTCTTGCATTATTTCCTTTAAATTCTTTTCAGACTTTGTCTCACTCTCCTTCTTTGCCTTCTGCAGGACCTCCAGGAGCGGGGTGTCGTGGGCCAATTTCCTGGCCCCAAGCTGTGGCCCCCCATGTTCCACAGACCCCTGCCCGTCCGTCTGTGCGCCATTCATGCCGGTACCCACCGCCGGGGTCTGGGCTGTGCCGGGGAGCTCCTTCCCGTGGGAGCGGGGATGCTCCCCTCTGGCCGCATGTGCAAGGCCTTGTCCCTTTCCTGATGGAACGTCGGGTCCAAACCTGGCAGCTGCGGTCCCAGGCTGGGGCCCCCCGGCAGCCCCAGCTGCCCCGGCTCCCCCATTCTGGCGGGGGGCTGGGAGGTTTCCTGGGGAGGATCCCACGGAAGGACCCCTGACACTCCTAGCTGCCGCCCAGCGCTGGGCCTGGATCTCCTTCCCCGTCTTACTGTGCCGCTCCATCTTCGACTGGGTGGCCTGGCCGGTGTGGGTGACCTCAGAGACGCTCATCTTCTTGTCTGTGGCCATGGCTGGGCGGGTGCTGGGGGGCAGCTGTGTGTCCGTGGGGGTCTGCGCCGTTTCCCCCACATGCCGGGGGACCCGCTCGGGCTTGGTCTGTGCTGATATTTCCTGTGGTTTGTCCTGGCTAAAGACCGGCCCCAGCCCCTCCGAATTGGGAGGAGAGGTCGGGGAGGTGTTGGAATGTCGGAAGCGCAGAAGATGCAGCATGGACCATGAGGACGGGCGCTCGCTCCTCAACGTCTCTGTAGTCGCCCTGCAGAGGAGGAGAGAGAAGAGACCCCATTACACCCCGGCCCCTCCGCCGGGACGCGCGGGCAGCACCCCTTCCTCGGCCGGCGGGCAGCGCTGCCCAGCGCAGGCAGGGCCAGGGAATGGGGTGAGGGTCTGGGGCAGGATCTGGGGGTCTCCCCCCCACTCACTGATTCTCTTGCTTCGGCGTGGGTTTCTGTGCTCTTCCCCCCGCTGGTGGAGAAGCTGCCAAGAGAGGGGACGCAGTGAGCGGCCGGCAGCCCCCGGCACAGCCCCGGCTCAGGGCTGCCGGGGGGTGTTGGCCATTTGCGGGGCACTCGGTGCCGGGGCCACTCACCGCTCTGCTCCTCCTGCCGCCGCCGCCTTCTCACCGCACTTTTTGCATGTTTGGACGACTTCTTTGATTTCTGCAGGAGCCCCAAGGAGCTGGGTGAGACGGGAGCAGCTCCCGGCCTCACGCCGCAGCCCCTAATCCCACCCCAAGCCACCCCACACCGCGCTACACTGCGTTCAGCAGTCACCTACCCGGACCCGCTTGATCCGCAGCAGGGATGACAGCACACCGAGCCCCAGCACAATCAGCAGGAACGGGGCCAGGTGTGGCGCGGGGGCAACGTCGGAGCGCCCCATGGCACCGGCTGAGGTGCAGCCGCAGCGCTCCAAGTCAGCAGCACAGGCGGGCGATGGGGATCCCCAGTGACGGGAGTCCCCAACGCTGCTGGTGTGGCAGAGGTTGAGCCCGCGGTCTGTGCAGACGACGCCAGACTGCGGTGCCCAGCACCCACTGCCTGCTCCCACCTTCCCGCGACCGCTTTTATAGTCTGGCAGGGAGGCACGTCTCCTTTGTGACATCACAGACAGTCATAACCCCCTTGTCACTTCACAGACAGTCATAGTCGCCTTGGTGACATCTCGGGGCAGGGGTAGCCATGGAGCCCAGGCATTGCTGGCCATCACCGGGGGGAACACTGTGATGTCACTGGCGAGGTC
Organism: Vanellus vanellus; assembly: GCF_965231255.1. Taxonomy (NCBI): domain Eukaryota; kingdom Metazoa; phylum Chordata; class Aves; order Charadriiformes; family Charadriidae; genus Vanellus; species Vanellus vanellus. Next base: position 265,304 of record NC_138936.1, on the reverse strand, counting down.
GACATCACCAAGCACCGGCCACTCCACTCAGCCAGCACCATCACGGTCTGGTCCGCGTGCCACCACCGCAACCTGGGCAGCCACCACAGGGGCTGCGTGCCGTGCTGACCCAGCCCTCCCCAAAATAAACTGGGCACACTGGAAACCAGACCAGCCCTGCCCAAAGTGAACTGCAAGCACTGGAAACAAGCACAGCCCTCCCCAAAATGAACTGGGAGCACTGGAAACCAGCGCAGCCCTCCCCAAAATGAACTGGGAACACTGGAAACCAGCTCAGCCTTATCGATTTGAGCGCTGCTTTTCAGGTACATGGCAACAAGGAACATTTTCGAAGCCCATACTGATTACCAAACCCCCACAGATCCACCTCTTTACCCCAAAGGCCTTTTATACGTCACGGACTCAGCCACCGACGCAGAGCTGCTAAACACCCCATGAACCGCCGCCGCCTGCAAACAGCGCATCGTCCAGGATGACCCACAGCACCGGGGAGAGAAATAATAATTTTATTTAAGATTTCAGGTGGGGGGCAGTCCAGGGGGGTTCCCGGCCCCACGCCCCGCCAAGAATCATTCCCACAGGGAATCATTTATGGTCTGGACCCAGTGTTGCCACCACTCGCGGGCCTTGCTGAAGCAGCCCTGGGAGGTCCAGTGGCGCCTCCACCAGTCCTTCAGGCGTCCCCACAGCTCGGCGCAGCCCTGCTTCAGACATTGTCCTGCCCCACACAGCTCCGGGGATTCCTGGCCAGAATCGCTGCCGTGGGGCTCGCAGGGCTGCTCCGTCTGCGCCTTCAGGGCCTAGAAAGCGCGGGTGATCTCCCTCCCACACCCGCTCCATCTTGTCCTTGTCAATAGCTGTAGGACAGGACACGGGCTTCCGGGAGGAGCTGATGGGTGTTGGGTTGAGGAGTTCCGGGTTGGCCGCTGAGCGCAGGTTGTGGTGGCTCTTTTGGTGGTCCTGGTGTGTCTGTGGGACCTGGGGTTCCAGTGGGGGCTGAGTGTCCAGCAACTCATTGCTGCTTAGGTGATGGATGGGTGGCAGGGAGGGCAGGGAGTCCTGCGGGGACTGGCGCTTGCTCCTCGATATGTCTGTTGTTGCCTCCTTCTGCCTGGGCTCCGGTCCTCCATCCGCTGGCGGAGAAGCTGCCGAGGGAGGGGACAGAGGGCGGCCGTGGGGTGCCGGCTGTTTGCGGGACGGTCGGTGCCGGGGCCGCTCACCGCTCTGCTACTCTGGCCTTTTTTCCTTTAAATTCTTTTCAGACTTTGTCTCACTCTCCTTCTTTGCCGTCTGCGGGACCTACACGGGCAGGGTGAGGTGGGCCAATTTCCTGGCCCCAAGCTGTGGCCCCCCATGTTCCACAGACCCCTGTCCGTCCATCCGTGTGCTCTGCACGCCGCCACGCACTGCCGGCGTCTGGACTGTGCCGGGGAGCTCCTTCCCACAGGAGCGGGGATGCTCCCCTCTGGCCGCATGTCCAAGTCCTTGTCCCTGTGGGCTTTAGGAGGGTCACAGTGGGCTTTAGGGGGGTCCCAGGGCTGCTCATGACAGCCCCCCCACCCCCCCTTTTCAGGGGTCCCAGCGGTGCCTCCCCACCCCGTTTGGGGGATACCTGGGGGGGGCTTAGCCATGGGCGGGAGGCTGGCAAAGGAGGCTCCGTCGGGCTGACCCGCTGTGGGGAGCTGAGAGCGGAGCCAAGCCCCCGGCCAGGCCGGCCGCGGGCACCCGGGGCTGCCGCCACCTGCGGAGAGATGGCGGGGGACGGGGTGGGGGCCCTGAATCAGCCCTGTTCCCCCACAGGACCCCCAAAACGGCTCTGCGCCCCCACAAACAGGCCCAGGCCGCCCCCAGAGCCCCCCAGACCGGTCCCGCCACCCCACAAACGCCCCAAACCGCCATTACCCACCTCCAAAACCGCTCACGACCACCTCCGGCCCGGTCCTGTGCCACCCTCCGCCCCGCTCCGGCCCAGGCCCCCCCGTTCTCCCCGGTACCAACTGCTGCCGCCGCTCCCGCGCGCCGCCGCACACCGGAAGTGTTCCCCTTCGCGTCCGCTCCACCCGCGCATGCGCCCTCCCTGCGTCGCCATGGCAACGGCGGGGGAGAGGACTCGGGCCTAGAGAGCGAGGGGGCGGGGAAAGGACTGGCCCCCCTCAGCTCCCCCCCACCTCTTCCCTCCAGAAAGGGGTTGTGACCCCAAAAGCAGCCCAGCCCTCCCCGAAGTGAACTGGGAGCACTGGAAACCAGCCCAGCTCTCCCCAAAATGAACTGGGAGCACTGGAAACAAGTTCAGCCCTCCCCAAAATGAACTGGGAGCACTGGAAACCAGCCCAGCCCTCCCCGAAGTGAACTGGGAGCACTTGAAACCAGCCCAGGCCTCCCCAAAATGAACTGGGAGCACTGGAAACCACCCCAGCCCTCCCCAAAGTAGACTGGAGCCACTGGAAACCAGCTCATCCCTCCCAAAATGAACTGGGACCACTGGAAAAGAGCTCAGCCCTCCCAAAAATGAATTAGGGCCACTGGAAACCAGCCCAGCCCTGCCGCAAAATGAACTAGGGCCACTGGAAACCAGCTCAGCCCTCCCCAAAGTAGACTGGGGCCACTTAAACCAGCTCAGCCTTATCGATTTGAGCACCGTTTTTCAGGTACGGGGCAACAAGGAACATTTTCGAAGCCCTTACTGGTTACCAAACCCCACAGATCCACCTCTTTACCCCAAAGGCCTTTTTTATGTCACGGACTCAGCCACCGACGCAGAGCTGCTAAACACCCCATGAACCGCTGCTGCCTGCAAACAGCGCATCGTCCAGGATGACCCACAGCACCGGGGAGAGAAATAATAATTTTATTTAAGATTTCAGGTGGGGGCAGTCCAGGGGGCTCCCGGCCCCACGCCCCCCCAAGAATCATTCCCACAGGGAATCATTTATGGTCTGGACCCAGTGTTGCCACCACTCGCGGGCCTTGCTGAAGCAGCCCTGGGAGGTCCAGTGGCGCCTCCACCAGTCCTTCAGGCGTCCCCACAGCTCGGCGCAGCCCTGCTTCAGGCATTGGCCTGCCCCACACAGCTCCGGGGATTCCCGGCCAGAATCGCTGTCGTTGGTCTCGCAGGGCTGCTCCGTCTGCGCCTTCAGGGCCTGGAAAGCGCGGGCGATCTCCCGCACCCGCTCCAGCTTCTCCTTCTGGGTGGCTGCAGGCCGGGGCACGGGCTTCCGGGAGGAGCTGATGGGTGTTGGGTTCAGGAGTTCCGGGTTGGCCGCCGAGCGCAGGTTGTGGTGGCTCATTTGGTGGTCCTGGTGTGTCTGTGGGACCTGGGGTTCCAGTGGAGGCTGAGTGTCCAGCAACTCATTGCTGCTTAGGTGATGGATGGGTGGCAGGGAGGGCAGGGAGTCCTGCGGGGACTGGCGCTTGCTCCTCGATATGTCTGTGGTTGCCTCCTTCTGCCTGGGCTCCGGTCCTCCATCCGCTGGCGGAGAAGCTGCCGAGGGAGGGGACAGAGGGCGGCCGTGGGGTGCCGGCTGTTTGCGGGACGGTCGGTGCCGGGGCCGCTCACCGCTCTGCTCCTCTGGCCGCGTTCTCGCCTCTTGCATTATTTCCTTTGAATTCTTTTCAGACTTTGTCTCACTCTCCTTCTTTGCCTTCTGCAGGACCTCCAGGAGCGGGGTGTCGTGGGCCAATTTCCTGGCCCCAAGCTGTGGCCCCCCATGTTCCACAGACCCCTGCCCGTCCGTCTGTGCGCCATTCATGCCGGTACCCACCGCCGGGGTCTGGGCTGTGCCGGGGAGCTCCTTCCCGTGGGAGCGGGGATGCTCCCCTCTGGCCGCATGTGCAAGGCCTTGTCCCTTTCCTGATGGAACGTCGGGTCCAAACCTGGCAGCTGCGGTCCCAGGCTGGGGCCCCCCGGCAGCCCCAGCTGCCCCGGCTCCCCCATTCTGGCGGGGGGCTGGGAGGTTTCCTGGGGAGGATCCCACGGAAGGACCCCTGACACTCCTAGCTGCCGCCCAGCGCTGGGCCTGGATCTCCTTCCCCGTCTTACTGTGCCGCTCCATCTTCGACTGGGTGGCCTGGCCGGTGTGGGTGACCTCAGAGACGCTCATCTTCTTGTCTGTGGCCATGGCTGGGCGGGTGCTGGGGGGCAGCTGTGTGTCCGTGGGGGTCTGCGCCGTTTCCCCCACATGCCGGGGGACCCGCTCGGGCTTGGTCTGTGCTGATATTTCCTGTGGTTTGTCCTGGCTAAAGACCGGCCCCAGCCCCTCCGAATTGGGAGGAGAGGTCGGGGAGGTGTTGGAATGTCGGAAGCGCAGAAGATGCAGCATGGACCATGAGGACGGGCGCTCGCTCCTCAACGTCTCTGTAGTCGCCCTGCAGAGGAGGAGAGAGAAGAGACCCCATTACACCCCGGCCCCTCCGCCGGGACGCGCGGGCAGCACCCCCTCCTCGGCCGGCGGGCAGCGCTGCCCAGCGCAGGCAGGGCCAGGGCATGGGGTGAGGGTCTGGGGCAGGATCTGGGGGTCTCCCCCCCACTCACTGATTCTCTTGCTTCGGCGTGGGTTTCTGTGCTCTTCCCCCCGCTGGTGGAGAAGCTGCCAAGAGAGGGGACGCAGTGAGCGGCCGGCAGCCCCCGGCACAGCCCCGGCTCAGGGCTGCCGGGGGGTGTTGGCCATTTGCGGGGCACTCGGTGCCGGGGCCACTCACCGCTCTGCTCCTCCTGCCGCCGCCGCCTTCTCACCGCACTTTTTGCATGTTTGGACGACTTCTTTGATTTCTGCAGGAGCCCCAAGGAGCTGGGTGAGACGGGAGCAGCTCCCGGCCTCACGCCGCAGCCCCTAATCCCACCCCAAGCCACCCCACACCGCGCTACACTGCGTTCAGCAGTCACCTACCCGGACCCGCTTGATCCGCAGCAGGGATGACAGCACACCGAGCCCCAGCACAATCAGCAGGAACGGGGCCAGGTGTGGCGCGGGGGCAACGTCGGAGCGCCCCATGGCACCGGCTGAGGTGCAGCCGCAGCGCTCCAAGTCAGCAGCACAGGCGGGCGATGGGGATCCCCAGTGACGGGAGTCCCCAACGCTGCTGGTGTGGCAGAGGTTGAGCCCGCGGTCTGTGCAGACGACGCCAGACTGCGGTGCCCAGCACCCACTGCCTGCTCCCACCTTCCCGCGACCGCTTTTATAGTCTGGCAGGGAGGCACGTCTCCTTTGTGACATCACAGACAGTCATAACCCCCTTGTCACTTCACAGACAGTCATAGTCGCCTTGGTGACATCTCGGGGCAGGGGTAGCCATGGAGCCCAGGCATTGCTGGCCATCACCGGGGGGAACACTGTGATGTCACTGGCGAGGTCGACATCACCAAGCACCGGCCACTCCACTCAGCCAGCACCATCACGGTCTGGTCCGCGTGCCACCACCGCAACCTGGGCAGCCACCACAGGGGCTGCGTGCCGTGCTGACCCAGCCCTCCCCAAAATAAACTGGGCACACTGGAAACCAGACCAGCCCTGCCCAAAGTGAACTGCAAGCACTGGAAACAAGCACAGCCCTCCCCAAAATGAACTGGGAGCACTGGAAACCAGCGCAGCCCTCCCCAAAATGAACTGGGAACACTGGAAACCAGCTCAGCCTTATCGATTTGAGCGCTGCTTTTCAGGTACATGGCAACAAGGAACATTTTCGAAGCCCATACTGATTACCAAACCCCCACAGATCCACCTCTTTACCCCAAAGGCCTTTTATACGTCACGGACTCAGCCACCGACGCAGAGCTGCTAAACACCCCATGAACCGCCGCCGCCTGCAAACAGCGCATCGTCCAGGATGACCCACAGCACCGGGGAGAGAAATAATAATTTTATTTAAGATTTCAGGTGGGGGGCAGTCCAGGGGGGTTCCCGGCCCCACGCCCCGCCAAGAATCATTCCCACAGGGAATCATTTATGGTCTGGACCCAGTGTTGCCACCACTCGCGGGCCTTGCTGAAGCAGCCCTGGGAGGTCCAGTGGCGCCTCCACCAGTCCTTCAGGCGTCCCCACAGCTCGGCGCAGCCCTGCTTCAGACATTGTCCTGCCCCACACAGCTCCGGGGATTCCTGGCCAGAATCGCTGCCGTGGGGCTCGCAGGGCTGCTCCGTCTGCGCCTTCAGGGCCTAGAAAGCGCGGGTGATCTCCCTCCCACACCCGCTCCATCTTGTCCTTGTCAATAGCTGTAGGACAGGACACGGGCTTCCGGGAGGAGCTGATGGGTGTTGGGTTGAGGAGTTCCGGGTTGGCCGCTGAGCGCAGGTTGTGGTGGCTCTTTTGGTGGTCCTGGTGTGTCTGTGGGACCTGGGGTTCCAGTGGGGGCTGAGTGTCCAGCAACTCATTGCTGCTTAGGTGATGGATGGGTGGCAGGGAGGGCAGGGAGTCCTGCGGGGACTGGCGCTTGCTCCTCGATATGTCTGTGGTTGCCTCCTTCTGCCTGGGCTCCGGTCCTCCATCCGCTGGCGGAGAAGCTGCCGAGGGAGGGGACAGAGGGCGGCCGTGGGGTGCCGGCTGTTTGCGGGACGGTCGGTGCCGGGGCCGCTCACCGCTCTGCTACTCTGGCCTTTTTTCCTTTAAATTCTTTTCAGACTTTGTCTCACTCTCCTTCTTTGCCGTCTGCGGGACCTACACGGGCAGGGTGAGGTGGGCCAATTTCCTGGCCCCAAGCTGTGGCCCCCCATGTTCCACAGACCCCTGTCCGTCCATCCGTGTGCTCTGCACGCCGCCACGCACTGCCGGCGTCTGGACTGTGCCGGGGAGCTCCTTCCCACAGGAGCGGGGATGCTCCCCTCTGGCCGCATGTCCAAGTCCTTGTCCCTGTGGGCTTTAGGAGGGTCACAGTGGGCTTTAGGGGGGTCCCAGGGCTGCTCATGACAGCCCCCCCACCCCCCCTTTTCAGGGGTCCCAGCGGTGCCTCCCCACCCCGTTTGGGGGATACCTGGGGGGGGCTTAGCCATGGGCGGGAGGCTGGCAAAGGAGGCTCCGTCGGGCTGACCCGCTGTGGGGAGCTGAGAGCGGAGCCAAGCCCCCGGCCAGGCCGGCCGCGGGCACCCGGGGCTGCCGCCACCTGCGGAGAGATGGCGGGGGACGGGGTGGGGGCCCTGAATCAGCCCTGTTCCCCCACAGGACCCCCAAAACGGCTCTGCGCCCCCACAAACAGGCCCAGGCCGCCCCCAGAGCCCCCCAGACCGGTCCCGCCACCCCACAAACGCCCCAAACCGCCATTACCCACCTCCAAAACCGCTCACGACCACCTCCGGCCCGGTCCTGTGCCACCCTCCGCCCCGCTCCGGCCCAGGCCCCCCCGTTCTCCCCGGTACCAACTGCTGCCGCCGCTCCCGCGCGCCGCCGCACACCGGAAGTGTTCCCCTTCGCGTCCGCTCCACCCGCGCATGCGCCCTCCCTGCGTCGCCATGGCAACGGCGGGGGAGAGGACTCGGGCCTAGAGAGCGAGGGGGCGGGGAAAGGACTGGCCCCCCTCAGCTCCCCCCCACCTCTTCCCTCCAGAAAGGGGTTGTGACCCCAAAAGCAGCCCAGCCCTCCCCGAAGTGAACTGGGAGCACTGGAAACCAGCCCAGCTCTCCCCAAAATGAACTGGGAGCACTGGAAACAAGTTCAGCCCTCCCCAAAATGAACTGGGAGCACTGGAAACCAGCCCAGCCCTCCCCGAAGTGAACTGGGAGCACTTGAAACCAGCCCAGGCCTCCCCAAAATGAACTGGGAGCACTGGAAACCACCCCAGCCCTCCCCAAAGTAGACTGGAGCCACTGGAAACCAGCTCATCCCTCCCAAAATGAACTGGGACCACTGGAAAAGAGCTCAGCCCTCCCAAAAATGAATTAGGGCCACTGGAAACCAGCCCAGCCCTGCCGCAAAATGAACTAGGGCCACTGGAAACCAGCTCAGCCCTCCCCAAAGTAGACTGGGGCCACTTAAACCAGCTCAGCCTTATCGATTTGAGCACCGTTTTTCAGGTACGGGGCAACAAGGAACATTTTCGAAGCCCTTACTGGTTACCAAACCCCACAGATCCACCTCTTTACCCCAAAGGCCTTTTTTATGTCACGGACTCAGCCACCGACGCAGAGCTGCTAAACACCCCATGAACCGCTGCTGCCTGCAAACAGCGCATCGTCCAGGATGACCCACAGCACCGGGGAGAGAAATAATAATTTTATTTAAGATTTCAGGTGGGGGCAGTCCAGGGGGCTCCCGGCCCCACGCCCCCCCAAGAATCATTCCCACAGGGAATCATTTATGGTCTGGACCCAGTGTTGCCACCACTCGCGGGCCTTGCTGAAGCAGCCCTGGGAGGTCCAGTGGCGCCTCCACCAGTCCTTCAGGCGTCCCCACAGCTCGGCGCAGCCCTGCTTCAGGCATTGGCCTGCCCCACACAGCTCCGGGGATTCCCGGCCAGAATCGCTGTCGTTGGTCTCGCAGGGCTGCTCCGTCTGCGCCTTCAGGGCCTGGAAAGCGCGGGCGATCTCCCGCACCCGCTCCAGCTTCTCCTTCTGGGTGGCTGCAGGCCGGGGCACGGGCTTCCGGGAGGAGCTGATGGGTGTTGGGTTCAGGAGTTCCGGGTTGGCCGCCGAGCGCAGGTTGTGGTGGCTCATTTGGTGGTCCTGGTGTGTCTGTGGGACCTGGGGTTCCAGTGGAGGCTGAGTGTCCAGCAACTCATTGCTGCTTAGGTGATGGATGGGTGGCAGGGAGGGCAGGGAGTCCTGCGGGGACTGGCGCTTGCTCCTCGATATGTCTGTGGTTGCCTCCTTCTGCCTGGGCTCCGGTCCTCCATCCGCTGGCGGAGAAGCTGCCGAGGGAGGGGACAGAGGGCGGCCGTGGGGTGCCGGCTGTTTGCGGGACGGTCGGTGCCGGGGCCGCTCACCGCTCTGCTCCTCTGGCCGCGTTCTCGCCTCTTGCATTATTTCCTTTAAATTCTTTTCAGACTTTGTCTCACTCTCCTTCTTTGCCTTCTGCAGGACCTCCAGGAGCGGGGTGTCGTGGGCCAATTTCCTGGCCCCAAGCTGTGGCCCCCCATGTTCCACAGACCCCTGCCCGTCCGTCTGTGCGCCATTCATGCCGGTACCCACCGCCGGGGTCTGGGCTGTGCCGGGGAGCTCCTTCCCGTGGGAGCGGGGATGCTCCCCTCTAGCCGCATGTGCAAGTCCTTGTCCCTTTCCTGATGGAACGTCGGGTCCAAACCTGGCAGCTGCGGTCCCAGGCTGGGGCCCCCCGGCAGCCCCAGCTGCCCCGGCTCCCCCATTCTGGCGGGGGGCTGGGAGGTTTCCTGGGGAGGATCCCACGGAAGGACCCCTGACACTCCTAGCTGCCGCCCAGCGCTGGGCCTGGATCTCCTTCCCCGTCTTACTGTGCCGCTCCATCTTCGACTGGGTGGCCTGGCCGGTGTGGGTGACCTCAGAGACGCTCATCTTCTTGTCTGTGGCCATGGCTGGGCGGGTGCTGGGGGGCAGCTGTGTGTCCGTGGGGGTCTGCGCCGTTTCCCCCACATGCCGGGGGACCCGCTCGGGCTTGGTCTGTGCTGATATTTCCTGTGGTTTGTCCTGGCTAAAGACCGGCCCCAGCCCCTCCGAATTGGGAGGAGAGGTCGGGGAGGTGTTGGAATGTCGGAAGCGCAGAAGATGCAGCATGGACCATGAGGACGGGCGCTCGCTCCTCAACGTCTCTGTAGTCGCCCTGCAGAGGAGGAGAGAGAAGAGACCCCATTACACCCCGGCCCCTCCGCCGGGACGCGCGGGCAGCACCCCCTCCTCGGCCGGCGGGCAGCGCTGCCCAGCGCAGGCAGGGCCAGGGCATGGGGTGAGGGTCTGGGGCAGGATCTGGGGGTCTCCCCCACACTCACTGATTCTCTTGCTTCGGCGTGGGTTTCTGTGCTCTTCCCTCCGCTGGTGGAGAAGCTGCCAAGAGAGGGGACGCAGTGAGCGGCCGGCAGCCCCCGGCACAGCCCCGGCTCAGGGCTGCCGGGGGGTGTTGGCCATTTGCGGGGCACTCGGTGCCGGGGCCACTCACCGCTCTGCTCCTCCTGCTGCCGCCGCCTTCTCACCGCACTTTTTGCATGTTTGGACGACTTCTTTGATTTCTGCAGGAGCCCCAAGGAGCTGGGTGAGACGGGAGCAGCTCCCGGCCTCACGCCGCAGCCCCTAATCCCACCCCAAGCCACCCCACACCGCGCTACACTGCGTTCAGCAGTCACCTACCCGGACCCGCTTGATCCGCAGCAGGGATGACAGCACACCGAGCCCCAGCACAATCAGCAGGAACGGGGCCAGGTGTGGCGCGGGGGCAACGTCGGAGCGCCCCATGGCACCGGCTGAGGTGCAGCCGCAGCGCTCCAAGTCAGCAGCACAGGCGGGCGATGGGGATCCCCAGTGACGGGAGTCCCCAACGCTGCTGGTGTGGCAGAGGTTGAGCCCGCGGTCTGTGCAGACGACGCCAGACTGCGGTGCCCAGCACCCACTGCCTGCTCCCACCTTCCCGCGACCGCTTTTATAGTCTGGCAGGGAGGCACGTCTCCTTTGTGACATCACAGACAGTCATAACCCCCTTGTCACTTCACAGACAGTCATAGTCGCCTTGGTGACATCTCGGGGCAGGGGTAGCCATGGAGCCCAGGCATTGCTGGCCATCACCGGGGGGAACACTGTGATGTCACTGGCGAGGTCGACATCACCAAGCACCGGCCACTCCACTCAGCCAGCACCATCACGGTCTGGTCCGCGTGCCACCACCGCAACCTGGGCAGCCACCACAGGGGCTGCGTGCCGTGCTGACCCAGCCCTCCCCAAAATAAACTGGGCACACTGGAAACCAGACCAGCCCTGCCCAAAGTGAACTGCAAGCACTGGAAACAAGCACAGCCCTCCCCAAAATGAACTGGGAGCACTGGAAACCAGCGCAGCCCTCCCCAAAATGAACTGGGAACACTGGAAACCAGCTCAGCCTTATCGATTTGAGCGCTGCTTTTCAGGTACATGGCAACAAGGAACATTTTCGAAGCCCATACTGATTACCAAACCCCCACAGATCCACCTCTTTACCCCAAAGGCCTTTTATACGTCACGGACTCAGCCACCGACGCAGAGCTGCTAAACACCCCATGAACCGCCGCCGCCTGCAAACAGCGCATCGTCCAGGATGACCCACAGCACCGGGGAGAGAAATAATAATTTTATTTAAGATTTCAGGTGGGGGGCAGTCCAGGGGGGTTCCCGGCCCCACGCCCCCCCAAGAATCATTCCCACAGGGAATCATTTATGGTCTGGACCCAGTGTTGCCACCACTCGCGGGCCTTGCTGAAGCAGCCCTGGGAGGTCCAGTGGCGCCTCCACCAGTCCTTCAGGCGTCCCCACAGCTCGGCGCAGCCCTGCTTCAGACATTGTCCTGCCCCACACAGCTCCGGGGATTCCTGGCCAGAATCGCTGCCGTGGGGCTCGCAGGGCTGCTCCGTCTGCGCCTTCAGGGCCTAGAAAGCGCGGGTGATCTCCCTCCCACACCCGCTCCATCTTGTCCTTGTCAATAGCTGTAGGACAGGACACGGGCTTCCGGGAGGAGCTGATGGGTGTTGGGTTGAGGAGTTCCGGGTTGGCCGCTGAGCGCAGGTTGTGGTGGCTCTTTTGGTGGTCCTGGTGTGTCTGTGGGACCTGGGGTTCCAGTGGGGGCTGAGTGTCCAGCAACTCATTGCTGCTTAGGTGATGGATGGGTGGCAGGGAGGGCAGGGAGTCCTGCGGGGACTGGCGCTTGCTCCTCGATATGTCTGTGGTTGCCTCCTTCTGCCTGGGCTCCGGTCCTCCATCCGCTGGCGGAGAAGCTGCCGAGGGAGGGGACAGAGGGCGGCCGTGGGGTGCCGGCTGTTTGCGGGACGGTCGGTGCCGGGGCCGCTCACCGCTCTGCTACTCTGGCCTTTTTTCCTTTAAATTCTTTTCAGACTTTGTCTCACTCTCCTTCTTTGCCGTCTGCGGGACCTACACGGGCAGGGTGAGGTGGGCCAATTTCCTGGCCCCAAGCTGTGGCCCCCCATGTTCCACAGACCCCTGTCCGTCCATCCGTGTGCTCTGCACGCCGCCACGCACTGCCGGCGTCTGGACTGTGCCGGGGAGCTCCTTCCCACAGGAGCGGGGATGCTCCCCTCTGGCCGCATGTCCAAGTCCTTGTCCCTGTGGGCTTTAGGAGGGTCACAGTGGGCTTTAGGGGGGTCCCAGGGCTGCTCATGACAGCCCCCCCACCCCCCCTTTTCAGGGGTCCCAGCGGTGCCTCCCCACCCCGTTTGGGGGATACCTGGGGGGGGCTTAGCCATGGGCGGGAGGCTGGCAAAGGAGGCTCCGTCGGGCTGACCCGCTGTGGGGAGCTGAGAGCGGAGCCAAGCCCCCGGCCAGGCCGGCCGCGGGCACCCGGGGCTGCCGCCACCTGCGGAGAGATGGCGGGGGACGGGGTGGGGGCCCTGAATCAGCCCTGTTCCCCCACAGGACCCCCAAAACGGCTCTGCGCCCCCACAAACAGGCCCAGGCCGCCCCCAGAGCCCCCCAGACCGGTCCCGCCACCCCACAAACGCCCCAAACCGCCATTACCCACCTCCAAAACCGCTCACGACCACCTCCGGCCCGGTCCTGTGCCACCCTCCGCCCCGCTCCGGCCCAGGCCCCCCCGTTCTCCCCGGTACCAACTGCTGCCGCCGCTCCCGCGCGCCGCCGCACACCGGAAGTGTTCCCCTTCGCGTCCGCTCCACCCGCGCATGCGCCCTCCCTGCGTCGCCATGGCAACGGCGGGGGAGAGGACTCGGGCCTAGAGAGCGAGGGGGCGGGGAAAGGACTGGCCCCCCTCAGCTCCCCCCCACCTCTTCCCTCCAGAAAGGGGTTGTGACCCCAAAAGCAGCCCAGCCCTCCCCGAAGTGAACTGGGAGCACTGGAAACCAGCCCAGCTCTCCCCAAAATGAACTGGGAGCACTGGAAACAAGTTCAGCCCTCCCCAAAATGAACTGGGAGCACTGGAAACCAGCCCAGCCCTCCCCGAAGTGAACTGGGAGCACTTGAAACCAGCCCAGGCCTCCCCAAAATGAACTGGGAGCACTGGAAACCACCCCAGCCCTCCCCAAAGTAGACTGGAGCCACTGGAAACCAGCTCATCCCTCCCAAAATGAACTGGGACCACTGGAAAAGAGCTCAGCCCTCCCAAAAATGAATTAGGGCCACTGGAAACCAGCCCAGCCCTGCCGCAAAATGAACTAGGGCCACTGGAAACCAGCTCAGCCCTCCCCAAAGTAGACTGGGGCCACTTAAACCAGCTCAGCCTTATCGATTTGAGCACCGTTTTTCAGGTACGGGGCAACAAGGAACATTTTCGAAGCCCTTACTGGTTACCAAACCCCACAGATCCACCTCTTTACCCCAAAGGCCTTTTTTATGTCACGGACTCAGCCACCGACGCAGAGCTGCTAAACACCCCATGAACCGCTGCTGCCTGCAAACAGCGCATCGTCCAGGATGACCCACAGCACCGGGGAGAGAAATAATAATTTTATTTAAGATTTCAGGTGGGGGCAGTCCAGGGGGCTCCCGGCCCCACGCCCCCCCAAGAATCATTCCCACAGGGAATCATTTATGGTCTGGACCCAGTGTTGCCACCACTCGCGGGCCTTGCTGAAGCAGCCCTGGGAGGTCCAGTGGCGCCTCCACCAGTCCTTCAGGCGTCCCCACAGCTCGGCGCAGCCCTGCTTCAGGCATTGGCCTGCCCCACACAGCTCCGGGGATTCCCGGCCAGAATCGCTGTCGTTGGTCTCGCAGGGCTGCTCCGTCTGCGCCTTCAGGGCCTGGAAAGCGCGGGCGATCTCCCGCACCCGCTCCAGCTTCTCCTTCTGGGTGGCTGCAGGCCGGGGCACGGGCTTCCGGGAGGAGCTGATGGGTGTTGGGTTCAGGAGTTCCGGGTTGGCCGCCGAGCGCAGGTTGTGGTGGCTCATTTGGTGGTCCTGGTGTGTCTGTGGGACCTGGGGTTCCAGTGGAGGCTGAGTGTCCAGCAACTCATTGCTGCTTAGGTGATGGATGGGTGGCAGGGAGGGCAGGGAGTCCTGCGGGGACTGGCGCTTGCTCCTCGATATGTCTGTGGTTGCCTCCTTCTGCCTGGGCTCCGGTCCTCCATCCGCTGGCGGAGAAGCTGCCGAGGGAGGGGACAGAGGGCGGCCGTGGGGTGCCGGCTGTTTGCGGGACGGTCGGTGCCGGGGCCGCTCACCGCTCTGCTCCTCTGGCCGCGTTCTCGCCTCTTGCATTATTTCCTTTAAATTCTTTTCAGACTTTGTCTCACTCTCCTTCTTTGCCTTCTGCAGGACCTCCAGGAGCGGGGTGTCGTGGGCCAATTTCCTGGCCCCAAGCTGTGGCCCCCCATGTTCCACAGACCCCTGCCCGTCCGTCTGTGCGCCATTCATGCCGGTACCCACCGCCGGGGTCTGGGCTGTGCCGGGGAGCTCCTTCCCGTGGGAGCGGGGATGCTCCCCTCTAGCCGCATGTGCAAGTCCTTGTCCCTTTCCTGATGGAACGTCGGGTCCAAACCTGGCAGCTGCGGTCCCAGGCTGGGGCCCCCCGGCAGCCCCAGCTGCCCCGGCTCCCCCATTCTGGCGGGGGGCTGGGAGGTTTCCTGGGGAGGATCCCACGGAAGGACCCCTGACACTCCTAGCTGCCGCCCAGCGCTGGGCCTGGATCTCCTTCCCCGTCTTACTGTGCCGCTCCATCTTCGACTGGGTGGCCTGGCCGGTGTGGGTGACCTCAGAGACGCTCATCTTCTTGTCTGTGGCCATGGCTGGGCGGGTGCTGGGGGGCAGCTGTGTGTCCGTGGGGGTCTGCGCCGTTTCCCCCACATGCCGGGGGACCCGCTCGGGCTTGGTCTGTGCTGATATTTCCTGTGGTTTGTCCTGGCTAAAGACCGGCCCCAGCCCCTCCGAATTGGGAGGAGAGGTCGGGGAGGTGTTGGAATGTCGGAAGCGCAGAAGATGCAGCATGGACCATGAGGACGGGCGCTCGCTCCTCAACGTCTCTGTAGTCGCCCTGCAGAGGAGGAGAGAGAAGAGACCCCATTACACCCCGGCCCCTCCGCCGGGACGCGCGGGCAGCACCCCCTCCTCGGCCGGCGGGCAGCGCTGCCCAGCGCAGGCAGGGCCAGGGCACGGGGTGAGGGTCTGGGGCAGGATCTGGGGGTCTCCCCCCCACTCACTGATTCTCTTGCTTCGGCGTGGGTTTCTGTGCTCTTCCCTCCGCTGGTGGAGAAGCTGCCAAGAGAGGGGACGCAGTGAGCGGCCGGCAGCCCCCGGCACAGCCCCGGCTCAGGGCTGCCGGGAGGTGTTGGCTTTTGCGGGGCACTCGGTGCCGGGGCCACTCACCGCTCTGCTCCTCCTGCCGCCGCCGCCTTCTCACCGCACTTTTTGCATGTTTGGACGACTTCTTTGATTTCTGCAGGAGCCCCAAGGAGCTGGGTGAGACGGGAGCAGCTCCCGGCCTCACGCCGCAGCCCCTAATCCCACCCCAAGCCACCCCACACCGCGCTACACTGCGTTCAGCAGTCACCTACCCGGACCCGCTTGATCCGCAGCAGGGATGACAGCACACCGAGCCCCAGCACAATCAGCAGGAACGGGGCCAGGTGTGGCGCGGGGGCAACGTCGGAGCGCCCCATGGCACCGGCTGAGGTGCAGCCGCAGCGCTCCAAGTCAGCAGCACAGGCGGGCGATGGGGATCCCCAGTGACGGGAGTCCCCAACGCTGCTGGTGTGGCAGAGGTTGAGCCCGCGGTCTGTGCAGACGACGCCAGACTGCGGTGCCCAGCACCCACTGCCTGCTCCCACCTTCCCGCGACCGCTTTTATAGTCTGGCAGGGAGGCACGTCTCCTTTGTGACATCACAGACAGTCATAACCCCCTTGTCACTTCACAGACAGTCATAGTCGCCTTGGTGACATCTCGGGGCAGGGGTAGCCATGGAGCCCAGGCATTGCTGGCCATCACCGGGGGGAACACTGTGATGTCACTGGCGAGGTCGACATCACCAAGCACCGGCCACTCCACTCAGCCAGCACCATCACGGTCTGGTCCGCGTGCCACCACCGCAACCTGGGCAGCCACCACAGGGGCTGCGTGCCGTGCTGACCCAGCCCTCCCCAAAATAAACTGGGCACACTGGAAACCAGACCAGCCCTGCCCAAAGTGAACTGCAAGCACTGGAAACAAGCACAGCCCTCCCCAAAATGAACTGGGAGCACTGGAAACCAGCGCAGCCCTCCCCAAAATGAACTGGGAACACTGGAAACCAGCTCAGCCTTATCGATTTGAGCGCTGCTTTTCAGGTACATGGCAACAAGGAACATTTTCGAAGCCCATACTGATTACCAAACCCCCACAGATCCACCTCTTTACCCCAAAGGCCTTTTATACGTCACGGACTCAGCCACCGACGCAGAGCTGCTAAACACCCCATGAACCGCCGCCGCCTGCAAACAGCGCATCGTCCAGGATGACCCACAGCACCGGGGAGAGAAATAATAATTTTATTTAAGATTTCAGGTGGGGGGCAGTCCAGGGGGGTTCCCGGCCCCACGCCCCCCCAAGAATCATTCCCACAGGGAATCATTTATGGTCTGGACCCAGTGTTGCCACCACTCGCGGGCCTTGCTGAAGCAGCCCTGGGAGGTCCAGTGGCGCCTCCACCAGTCCTTCAGGCGTCCCCACAGCTCGGCGCAGCCCTGCTTCAGACATTGTCCTGCCCCACACAGCTCCGGGGATTCCTGGCCAGAATCGCTGCCGTGGGGCTCGCAGGGCTGCTCCGTCTGCGCCTTCAGGGCCTAGAAAGCGCGGGTGATCTCCCTCCCACACCCGCTCCATCTTGTCCTTGTCAATAGCTGTAGGACAGGACACGGGCTTCCGGGAGGAGCTGATGGGTGTTGGGTTGAGGAGTTCCGGGTTGGCCGCTGAGCGCAGGTTGTGGTGGCTCTTTTGGTGGTCCTGGTGTGTCTGTGGGACCTGGGGTTCCAGTGGGGGCTGAGTGTCCAGCAACTCATTGCTGCTTATGTGATGGATGGGTGGCAGGGAGGGCAGGGAGTCCTGCGGGGACGGGCGCTTACCCCTCGATATGTCTATGGTTGCCTCCTTCTGCCTGGGCTCCGGTCCTCCATCCGCTGGCGGAGAAGCTGCCGAGGGAGGGGACAGAGGGCGGCCGTGGGGTGCCGGCTGTTTGCGGGACGGTCGGTGCCGGGGCCGCTCACCGCTCTGCTACTCTGGCCTTTTTTCCTTTAAATTCTTTTCAGACTTTGTCTCACTCTCCTTCTTTGCCGTCTGCGGGACCTACACGGGCAGGGTGAGGTGGGCCAATTTCCTGGCCCCAAGCTGTGGCCCCCCATGTTCCACAGACCCCTGTCCGTCCATCCGTGTGCTCTGCACGCCGCCACGCACTGCCGGCGTCTGGACTGTGCCGGGGAGCTCCTTCCCACAGGAGCGGGGATGCTCCCCTCTGGCCGCATGTCCAAGTCCTTGTCCCTGTGGGCTTTAGGAGGGTCACAGTGGGCTTTAGGGGGGTCCCAGGGCTGCTCATGACAGCCCCCCCACCCCCCCTTTTCAGGGGTCCCAGCGGTGCCTCCCCACCCCGTTTGGGGGATACCTGGGGGGGGCTTAGCCATGGGCGGGAGGCTGGCAAAGGAGGCTCCGTCGGGCTGACCCGCTGTGGGGAGCTGAGAGCGGAGCCAAGCCCCCGGCCAGGCCGGCCGCGGGCACCCGGGGCTGCCGCCACCTGCGGAGAGATGGCGGGGGACGGGGTGGGGGCCCTGAATCAGCCCTGTTCCCCCACAGGACCCCCAAAACGGCTCTGCGCCCCCACAAACAGGCCCAGGCCGCCCCCAGAGCCCCCCAGACCGGTCCCGCCACCCCACAAACGCCCCAAACCGCCATTACCCACCTCCAAAACCGCTCACGACCACCTCCGGCCCGGTCCTGTGCCACCCTCCGCCCCGCTCCGGCCCAGGCCCCCCCGTTCTCCCCGGTACCAACTGCTGCCGCCGCTCCCGCGCGCCGCCGCACACCGGAAGTGTTCCCCTTCGCGTCCGCTCCACCCGCGCATGCGCCCTCCCTGCGTCGCCATGGCAACGGCGGGGGAGAGGACTCGGGCCTAGAGAGCGAGGGGGCGGGGAAAGGACTGGCCCCCCTCAGCTCCCCCCCACCTCTTCCCTCCAGAAAGGGGTTGTGACCCCAAAAGCAGCCCAGCCCTCCCCGAAGTGAACTGGGAGCACTGGAAACCAGCCCAGCTCTCCCCAAAATGAACTGGGAGCACTGGAAACAAGTTCAGCCCTCCCCAAAATGAACTGGGAGCACTGGAAACCAGCCCAGCCCTCCCCGAAGTGAACTGGGAGCACTTGAAACCAGCCCAGGCCTCCCCAAAATGAACTGGGAGCACTGGAAACCAGCTCAGCCCTGCCCAAAGTAGACTGGGGTCACCAGAAACCAGCTCAGCCCTCCCCAAAATAAACTGGGCTCACTGGAAAGCAACTCAGCCCGCCCAAAATGAACTGGGACCACTGGAAACCAGCCCAGCTCTCCCCAAAATGAACTGGGAGCACTGGAAACCAGCTCAGCCCTGCCCAAAGTAGACTGGGGTCACCAGAAACCAGCTCAGCCCTCCCCAAAATAAATTGGGCACACTGGAAACCAGCCCAGCCCTCCCCAAAGTAGACTGGGCTCACTGGAAACCAACTCAGCCAGCCCAAAATGAACTGGGACCACTGGAAACCAGCCCAGCTCTCCCCAAAATGAACTGGGAGCACTGGAAACCACCCCAGCCCTCCCCAAAGTAGACTGGAGCCACTGGAAACCAGCTCATCCCTCCCAAAATGAACTGGGACCACTGGAAAAGAGCTCAGCCCTCCCAAAAATGAATTAGGGCCACTGGAAACCAGCCCAGCCCTGCCGCAAAATGAACTAGGGCCACTGGAAACCAGCTCAGCCCTCCCCAAAGTAGACTGGGGCCACTTAAACCAGCTCAGCCTTATCGATTTGAGCACCGTTTTTCAGGTACGGGGCAACAAGGAACATTTTCGAAGCCCTTACTGGTTACCAAACCCCACAGATCCACCTCTTTACCCCAAAGGCCTTTTTTATGTCACGGACTCAGCCACCGACGCAGAGCTGCTAAACACCCCATGAACTGCTGCTGCCTGCAAACAGCGCATCGTCCAGGATGACCCACAGCACCGGGGAGAGAAATAATAATTTTATTTAAGATTTCAGGTGGGGGCAGTCCAGGGGGCTCCCGGCCCCACGCCCCCCCAAGAATCATTCCCACAGGGAATCATTTATGGTCTGGACCCAGTGTTGCCACCACTCGCGGGCCTTGCTGAAGCAGCCCTGGGAGGTCCAGTGGCGCCTCCACCAGTCCTTCAGGCGTCCCCACAGCTCGGCGCAGCCCTGCTTCAGGCATTGGCCTGCCCCACACAGCTCCGGGGATTCCCGGCCAGAATCGCTGTCGTTGGTCTCGCAGGGCTGCTCCGTCTGCGCCTTCAGGGCCTGGAAAGCGCGGGCGATCTCCGGCACCCGCTCCAGCTTCTCCTTCTGGGTGGCTGCAGGCCGGGGCACGGGCTTCCGGGAGGAGCTGATGGGTGTTGGGTTCAGGAGTTCGGGGTTGGCCGCCGAGCGCAGGTTGTGGTGGCTCATTTGGTGGTCCTGGTGTGTCTGTGGGACCTGGAGTTCCAGTGGGGGCTGAGTGTCCAGCAACTCATTGCTGCTTAGGTGATGGATGGGTGGCAGGGAGGGCAGGGAGTCCTGCGGGGACTGGCGCTTGCTCCTCGATATGTCTGTGGTTACCTCCTTCTGCCTGGGCTCCGGTCCTCCATCCGCTGGCGGAGAAGCTGCCGAGGGAGGGGACAGAGGGCGGCCGTGGGGTGCCGGCTGTTTGCGGGACGGTCGGTGCCGGGGCCGCTCACCGCTCTGCTCCTCTGGCCGCGTTCTCGCCTCTTGCATTATTTCCTTTAAATTCTTTTCAGACTTTGTCTCACTCTCCTTCTTTGCCTTCTGCAGGACCTCCAGGAGCGGGGTGTCGTGGGCCAATTTCCTGGCCCCAAGCTGTGGCCCCCCATGTTCCACAGACCCCTGCCCGTCCGTCTGTGCGCCATTCATGCCGGTACCCACCGCCGGGGTCTGGGCTGTGCCGGGGAGCTCCTTCCCGTGGGAGCGGGGATGCTCCCCTCTGGCCGCATGTGCAAGTCCTTGTCCCTTTCCTGATGGAACGTCGGGTCCAAACCTGGCAGCTGCGGTCCCAGGCTGGGGCCCCCCGGCAGCCCCAGCTGCCCCGGCTCCCCCATTCTGGCGGGGGGCTGGGAGGTTTCCTGGGGAGGATCCCACGGAAGGACCCCTGACACTCCTAGCTGCCGCCCAGCGCTGGGCCTGGATCTCCTTCCCCGTCTTACTGTGCCGCTCCATCTTCGACTGGGTGGCCTGGCCGGTGTGGGTGACCTCAGAGACGCTCATCTTCTTGTCTGTGGCCATGGCTGGGCGGGTGCTGGGGGGCAGCTGTGTGTCCGTGGGGGTCTGCGCCGTTTCCCCCACATGCCGGGGGACCCGCTCGGGCTTGGTCTGTGCTGATATTTCCTGTGGTTTGTCCTGGCTAAAGACCGGCCCCAGCCCCTCCGAATTGGGAGGAGAGGTCGGGGAGGTGTTGGAATGTCGGAAGCGCAGAAGATGCAGCATGGACCATGAGGACGGGCGCTCGCTCCTCAACGTCTCTGTAGTCGCCCTGCAGAGGAGGAGAGAGAAGAGACCCCATTACACCCCGGCCCCTCCGCCGGGACGCGCGGGCAGCACCCCTTCCTCGGCCGGCGGGCAGCGCTGCCCAGCGCAGGCAGGGCCAGGGCACGGGGTGAGGGTCTGGGGCAGGATCTGGGGGTCTCCCCCCCACTCACTGATCCTCTTGCTTCGGCGTGGGTTTCTGTGCTCTTCCCCCCGCTGGTGGAGAAGCTGCCAAGAGAGGGGACGCAGTGAGCGGCCGGCAGCCCCCGGCACAGCCCCGGCTCAGGGCTGCCGGGGGGTGTTGGCCATTTGCGGGGCACTCGGTGCCGGGGCCACTCACCGCTCTGCTCCTCCTGCCGCCGCCGCCTTCTCACCGCACTTTTTGCATGTTTGGACGACTTCTTTGATTTCTGCAGGAGCCCCAAGGAGCTGGGTGAGACGGGAGCAGCTCCCGGCCTCACGCCGCAGCCCCTAATCCCACCCCAAGCCACCCCACACCGCGCTACACTGCGTTCAGCAGTCACCTACCCGGACCCGCTTGATCCGCAGCAGGGATGACAGCACACCGAGCCCCAGCACAATCAGCAGGAACGGGGCCAGGTGTGGCGCGGGGGCAACGTCGGAGCGCCCCATGGCACCGGCTGAGGTGCAGCCGCAGCGCTCCAAGTCAGCAGCACAGGCGGGCGATGGGGATCCCCAGTGACGGGAGTCCCCAACGCTGCTGGTGTGGCAGAGGTTGAGCCCGCGGTCTGTGCAGACGACGCCAGACTGCGGTGCCCAGCACCCACTGCCTGCTCCCACCTTCCCGCGACCGCTTTTATAGTCTGGCAGGGAGGCACGTCTCCTTTGTGACATCACAGACAGTCATAACCCCCTTGTCACTTCACAGACAGTCATAGTCGCCTTGGTGACATCTCGGGGCAGGGGTAGCCATGGAGCCCAGGCATTGCTGGCCATCACCGGGGGGAACACTGTGATGTCACTGGCGAGGTCGACATCACCAAGCACCGGCCACTCCACTCAGCCAGCACCATCACGGTCTGGTCCGCGTGCCACCACCGCAACCTGGGCAGCCACCACAGGGGCTGCGTGCCGTGCTGACCCAGCCCTCCCCAAAATAAACTGGGCACACTGGAAACCAGACCAGCCCTGCCCAAAGTGAACTGCAAGCACTGGAAACAAGCACAGCCCTCCCCAAAATGAACTGGGAGCACTGGAAACCAGCGCAGCCCTCCCCAAAATGAACTGGGAGCACTGGAAACCAGCGCAGCCCTCCCCAAAATGAACTGGGAACACTGGAAACCAGCTCAGCCTTATCGATTTGAGCGCTGCTTTTCAGGTACATGGCAACAAGGAACATTTTCGAAGCCCATACTGATTACCAAACCCCCACAGATCCACCTCTTTACCCCAAAGGCCTTTTATACGTCACGGACTCAGCCACCGACGTAGAGCTGCTAAACACCCCATGAACCGCCGCCGCCTGCAAACAGCGCATCGTCCAGGATGACCCACAGCACCGGGGAGAGAAATAATAATTTTATTTAAGATTTCAGGTGGGGGGCAGTCCAGGGGGGTTCCCGGCCCCACGCCCCCCCAAGAATCATTCCCACAGGGAATCATTTATGGTCTGGACCCAGTGTTGCCACCACTCGCGGGCCTTGCTGAAGCAGCCCTGGGAGGTCCAGTGGCGCCTCCACCAGTCCTTCAGGCGTCCCCACAGCTCGGCGCAGCCCTGCTTCAGACATTGTCCTGCCCCACACAGCTCCGGGGATTCCTGGCCAGAATCGCTGCCGTGGGGCTCACAGGGCTGCTCCGTCTGCGCCTTCAGGGCCTAGAAAGCGCGGGCGATCTCCCTCCCACACCCGCTCCATCTTGTCCTTGTCAATAGCTGTAGGACAGGACACGGGCTTCCGGGAGGAGCTGATGGGTGTTGGGTTGAGGAGTTCCGGGTTGGCCGCTGAGCGCAGGTTGTGGTGGCTCTTTTGGTGGTCCTGGTGTGTCTGTGGGACCTGGGGTTCCAGTGGGGGCTGAGTGTCCAGCAACTCATTGCTGCTTATGTGATGGATGGGTGGCAGGGAGGGCAGGGAGTCCTGCGGGGACTGGCGCTTGCTCCTCGATATGTCTATGGTTGCCTCCTTCTGCCTGGGCTCCGGTCCTCCATCCGCTGGCGGAGAAGCTGCCGAGGGAGGGGACAGAGGGCGGCCGTGGGGTGCCGGCTGTTTGCGGGACGGTCGGTGCCGGGGCCGCTCACCGCTCTGCTACTCTGGCCTTTTTTCCTTTAAATTCTTTTCAGACTTTGTCTCACTCTCCTTCTTTGCCGTCTGCGGGACCTACACGGGCAGGGTGAGGTGGGCCAATTTCCTGGCCCCAAGCTGTGGCCCCCCATGTTCCACAGACCCCTGTCCGTCCATCTGTGTGCTCTGCACGCCGCCACGCACTGCCGGTGTCTGGACTGTGCCGGGGAGCTCCTTCCCACAGGAGCGGGGATGCTCCCCTCTGGCCGCATGTCCAAGTCCTTGTCCCTGTGGGCTTTAGGAGGGTCACAGTGGGCTTTAGGGGGGTCCCAGGGCTGCTCATGACAGCCCCCCCACCCCCCCTTTTCAGGGGTCCCAGCGGTGCCTCCCCACCCCGTTTGGGGGATACCTGGGGGGGGCTTAGCCATGGGCGGGAGGCTGGCAAAGGAGGCTCCGTCGGGCTGACCCGCTGTGGGGAGCTGAGAGCGGAGCCAAGCCCCCGGCCAGGCCGGCCGCGGGCACCCGGGGCTGCCGCCACCTGCGGAGAGATGGCGGGGGACGGGGTGGGGGCCCTGAATCAGCCCTGTTCCCCCACAGGACCCCCAAAACGGCTCTGCGCCCCCACAAACAGGCCCAGGCCGCCCCAGAGCCCCCCAGACCGGTCCCGCCACCCCACAAACGCCCCAAACCGCCATTACCCACCTCCAAAACCGCTCACGACCACCTCCGGCCCGGTCCTGTGCCACCCTCCGCCCCGCTCCGGCCCAGGCCCCCCCGTTCTCCCCGGTACCAACTGCTGCCGCCGCTCCCGCGCGCCGCCGCACACCGGAAGTGTTCCCCTTCGCGTCCGCTCCACCCGCGCATGCGCCCTCCCTGCGTCGCCATGGCAACGGCGGGGGAGAGGACTCGGGCCTAGAGAGCGAGGGGGCGGGGAAAGGACTGGCCCCCCTCAGCTCCCCCCCACCTCTTCCCTCCAGAAAGGGGTTGTGACCCCAAAAGCAGCCCAGCCCTCCCCGAAGTGAACTGGGAGCACTGGAAACCAGCCCAGCTCTCCCCAAAATTAACTGGGAGCACTGGAAACAAGTTCAGCCCTCCCCAAAATGAACTGGGAGCACTGGAAACCAGCCCAGCCCTCCCCGAAGTGAACTGGGAGCACTTGAAACCAGCCCAGGCCTCCCCAAAATGAACTGGGAGCACAGGAAACCAGCTCAGCTCTCCCCAAAATGAACTGGGAGCACTGGAAACCACCCCAGCCCTCCCCAAAGTAGACTGGAGCCACTGGAAACCAGCTCATCCCTCCCAAAATGAACTGGGACCACTGGAAAAGAGCTCAGCCCTCCCAAAAATGAATTAGGGCCACTGGAAACCAGCCCAGCCCTGCCGCAAAATGAACTAGGGCCACTGGAAACCAGCTCAGCCCTCCCCAAAGTAGACTGCGGCCACTTAAACCAGCTCAGCCTTATCGATTTGAGCACCGTTTTTCAGGTACGGGGCAACAAGGAACATTTTCGAAGCCCTTACTGGTTACCAAACCCCACAGATCCACCTCTTTACCCCAAAGGCCTTTTTTATGTCACGGACTCAGCCACCGATGCAGAGCTGCTAAACACCCCATGAACCGCTGCTGCCTGCAAACAGCGCATCGTCCAGGATGACCCACAGCACCGGGGAGAGAAATAATACTTTTATTTAAGATTTCAGGTGGGGGGCAGTCCAGGGGGCTCCCGGCCCCACGCCCCCCCAAGAATCATTCCCACAGGGAATCATTTATGGTCTGGACCCAGTGTTGCCACCACTCGCGGGCCTTGCTGAAGCAGCCCTGGGAGGTCCAGTGGCGCCTCCACCAGTCCTTCAGGCGTCCCCACAGCTCGGCGCAGCCCTGCTTCAGGCATTGGCCTGCCCCACACAGCTCCGGGGATTCCCGGCCAGAATCGCTGTCGTTGGTCTCGCAGGGCTGCTCCGTCTGCGCCTTCAGGGCCTGGAAAGCGCGGGCGATCTCCCGCACCCGCTCCAGCTTCTCCTTCTGGGTGGCTGCAGGCCGGGGCACGGGCTTCCGGGAGGAGCTGATGGGTGTTGGGTTCAGGAGTTCGGGGTTGGCCGCTGAGCGCAGGTTGTGGTGGCTCATTTGGTGGTCCTGGTGTGTCTGTGGGACCTGGGGTTCCAGTGGAGGCTGAGTGTCCAGCAACTCATTGCTGCTTAGGTGATGGATGGGTGGCAGGGAGGGCAGGGAGTCCTGCGGGGACTGGCGCTTGCTCCTCGATATGTCTGTGGTTGCCTCCTTCTGCCTGGGCTCCGGTCCTCCATCCGCTGGCGGAGAAGCTGCCGAGGGAGGGGACAGAGGGCGGCCGTGGGGTGCCGGCTGTTTGCGGGACGGTCGGTGCCGGGGCCGCTCACCGCTCTGCTCCTCTGGCCGCGTTCTCGCCTCTTGCATTATTTCCTTTGAATTCTTTTCAGACTTTGTCTCACTCTCCTTCTTTGCCTTCTGCAGGACCTCCAGGAGCGGGGTGTCGTGGGCCAATTTCCTGGCCCCAAGCTGTGGCCCCCCATGTTCCACAGACCCCTGCCCGTCCGTCTGTGCGCCATTCATGCCGGTACCCACCGCCGGGGTCTGGGCTGTGCCGGGGAGCTCCTTCCCGTGGGAGCGGGGATGCTCCCCTCTGGCCGCATGTGCAAGGCCTTGTCCCTTTCCTGATGGAACGTCGGGTCCAAACCTGGCAGCTGCGGTCCCAGGCTGGGGCCCCCCGGCAGCCCCAGCTGCCCCGGCTCCCCCATTCTGGCGGGGGGCTGGGAGGTTTCCTGGGGAGGATCCCACGGAAGGACCCCTGACACTCCTAGCTGCCGCCCAGCGCTGGGCCTGGATCTCCTTCCCCGTCTTACTGTGCCGCTCCATCTTCGACTGGGTGGCCTGGCCGGTGTGGGTGACCTCAGAGACGCTCATCTTCTTGTCTGTGGCCATGGCTGGGCGGGTGCTGGGGGGCAGCTGTGTGTCCGTGGGGGTCTGCGCCGTTTCCCCCACATGCCGGGGGACCCGCTCGGGCTTGGTCTGTGCTGTTATTTCCTGTGGTTTGTCCTGGCTAAAGACCGGCCCCAGCCCCTCCGAATTGGGAGGAGAGGTCGGGGAGGTGTTGGAATGTCGGAAGCGCAGAAGATGCAGCATGGACCATGAGGACGGGCGCTCGCTCCTCAACGTCTCTGTAGTCGCCCTGCAGAGGAGGAGAGAGAAGAGACCCCATTACACCCCGGCCCCTCCGCCGGGACGCGCGGGCAGCACCCCCTCCTCGGCCGGCGGGCAGCGCTGCCCAGCGCAGGCAGGGCCAGGGCATGGGGTGAGGGTCTGGGGCAGGATCTGGGGGTCTCCCCCCCACTCACTGATTCTCTTGCTTCGGCGTGGGTTTCTGTGCTCTTCCCCCCGCTGGTGGAGAAGCTGCCAAGAGAGGGGACGCAGTGAGCGGCCGGCAGCCCCCGGCACAGCCCCGGCTCAGGGCTGCCGGGGGGTGTTGGCCATTTGCGGGGCACTCGGTGCCGGGGCCACTCACCGCTCTGCTCCTCCTGCCGCCGCCGCCTTCTCACCGCACTTTTTGCATGTTTGGACGACTTCTTTGATTTCTGCAGGAGCCCCAAGGAGCTGGGTGAGACGGGAGCAGCTCCCGGCCTCACGCCGCAGCCCCTAATCCCACCCCAAGCCACCCCACACCGCGCTACACTGCGTTCAGCAGTCACCTACCCGGACCCGCTTGATCCGCAGCAGGGATGACAGCACACCGAGCCCCAGCACAATCAGCAGGAACGGGGCCAGGTGTGGCGCGGGGGCAACGTCGGAGCGCCCCATGGCACCGGCTGAGGTGCAGCCGCAGCGCTCCAAGTCAGCAGCACAGGCGGGCGATGGGGATCCCCAGTGACGGGAGTCCCCAACGCTGCTGGTGTGGCAGAGGTTGAGCCCGCGGTCTGTGCAGACGACGCCAGACTGCGGTGCCCAGCACCCACTGCCTGCTCCCACCTTCCCGCGACCGCTTTTATAGTCTGGCAGGGAGGCACGTCTCCTTTGTGACATCACAGACAGTCATAACCCCCTTGTCACTTCACAGACAGTCATAGTCGCCTTGGTGACATCTCGGGGCAGGGGTAGCCATGGAGCCCAGGCATTGCTGGCCATCACCGGGGGGAACACTGTGATGTCACTGGCGAGGTCGACATCACCAAGCACCGGCCACTCCACTCAGCCAGCACCATCACGGTCTGGTCCGCGTGCCACCACCGCAACCTGGGCAGCCACCACAGGGGCTGCGTGCCGTGCTGACCCAGCCCTCCCCAAAATAAACTGGGCACACTGGAAACCAGACCAGCCCTGCCCAAAGTGAACTGCAAGCACTGGAAACAAGCACAGCCCTCCCCAAAATGAACTGGGAGCACTGGAAACCAGCGCAGCCCTCCCCAAAATGAACTGGGAACACTGGAAACCAGCTCAGCCTTATCGATTTGAGCGCTGCTTTTCAGGTACATGGCAACAAGGAACATTTTCGAAGCCCATACTGATTACCAAACCCCCACAGATCCACCTCTTTACCCCAAAGGCCTTTTATACGTCACGGACTCAGCCACCGACGCAGAGCTGCTAAACACCCCATGAACCGCCGCCGCCTGCAAACAGCGCATCGTCCAGGATGACCCACAGCACCGGGGAGAGAAATAATAATTTTATTTAAGATTTCAGGTGGGGGGCAGTCCAGGGGGGTTCCCGGCCCCACGCCCCGCCAAGAATCATTCCCACAGGGAATCATTTATGGTCTGGACCCAGTGTTGCCACCACTCGCGGGCCTTGCTGAAGCAGCCCTGGGAGGTCCAGTGGCGCCTCCACCAGTCCTTCAGGCGTCCCCACAGCTCGGCGCAGCCCTGCTTCAGACATTGTCCTGCCCCACACAGCTCCGGGGATTCCTGGCCAGAATCGCTGCCGTGGGGCTCGCAGGGCTGCTCCGTCTGCGCCTTCAGGGCCTAGAAAGCGCGGGTGATCTCCCTCCCACACCCGCTCCATCTTGTCCTTGTCAATAGCTGTAGGACAGGACACGGGCTTCCGGGAGGAGCTGATGGGTGTTGGGTTGAGGAGTTCCGGGTTGGCCGCTGAGCGCAGGTTGTGGTGGCTCTTTTGGTGGTCCTGGTGTGTCTGTGGGACCTGGGGTTCCAGTGGGGGCTGAGTGTCCAGCAACTCATTGCTGCTTAGGTGATGGATGGGTGGCAGGGAGGGCAGGGAGTCCTGCGGGGACGGGCGCTTACCCCTCGATATGTCTATGGTTGCCTCCTTCTGCCTGGGCTCCGGTCCTCCATCCGCTGGCGGAGAAGCTGCCGAGGGAGGGGACAGAGGGCGGCCGTGGGGTGCCGGCTGTTTGCGGGACGGTCGGTGCCGGGGCCGCTCACCGCTCTGCTACTCTGGCCTTTTTTCCTTTAAATTCTTTTCAGACTTTGTCTCACTCTCCTTCTTTGCCGTCTGCGGGACCTACACGGGCAGGGTGAGGTGGGCCAATTTCCTGGCCCCAAGCTGTGGCCCCCCATGTTCCACAGACCCCTGCCCGTCCATCCGTGTGCTCTGCACGCCGCCACGCACTGCCGGCGTCTGGACTGTGCCGGGGAGCTCCTTCCCACAGGAGCGGGGATGCTCCCCTCTGGCCGCATGTCCAAGTCCTTGTCCCTGTGGGCTTTAGGAGGGTCACAGTGGGCTTTAGGGGGGTCCCAGGGCTGCTCATGACAGCCCCCCCACCCCCCCTTTTCAGGGGTCCCAGCGGTGCCTCCCCACCCCGTTTGGGGGATACCTGGGGGGGGCTCAGCCATGGGCGGGAGGCTGGCAAAGGAGGCTCCGTCGGGCTGACCCGCTGTGGGGAGCTGAGAGCGGAGCCAAGCCCCCGGCCAGGCCGGCCGCGGGCACCCGGGGCTGCCGCCACCTGCGGAGAGATGGCGGGGGACGGGGTGGGGGCCCTGAATCAGCCCTGTTCCCCCACAGGACCCCCAAAACGGCTCTGCGCCCCCACAAACAGGCCCAGGCCGCCCCCAGAGCCCCCCAGACCGGTCCCGCCACCCCACAAACGCCCCAAACCGCCATTACCCACCTCCAAAACCGCTCACGACCACCTCCGGCCCGGTCCTGTGCCACCCTCCGCCCCGCTCCGGCCCAGGCCCCCCCGTTCTCCCCGGTACCAACTGCTGCCGCCGCTCCCGCGCGCCGCCGCACACCGGAAGTGTTCCCCTTCGCGTCCGCTCCACCCGCGCATGCGCCCTCCCTGCGTCGCCATGGCAACGGCGGGGGAGAGGACTCGGGCCTAGAGAGCGAGGGGGCGGGGAAAGGACTGGCCCCCCTCAGCTCCCCCCCACCTCTTCCCTCCAGAAAGGGGTTGTGACCCCAAAAGCAGCCCAGCCCTCCCCGAAGTGAACTGGGAGCACTGGAAACCAGCCCAGCTCTCCCCAAAATGAACTGGGAGCACTGGAAACAAGTTCAGCCCTCCCCAAAATGAAATGGGAGCACTGGAAACCAGCCCAGCCCTCCCCGAAGTGAACTGGGAGCACTTGAAACCAGCCCAGGCCTCCCCAAAATGAACTGGGAGCACAGGAAACCAGCTCAGCTCTCCCCAAAATGAACTGGGAGCACTGGAAACCACCCCAGCCCTCCCCAAAGTAGACTGGAGCCACTGGAAACCAGCTCATCCCTCCCAAAATGAACTGGGACCACTGGAAAAGAGCTCAGCCCTCCCAAAAATGAATTAGGGCCACTGGAAACCAGCCCAGCCCTGCCGCAAAATGAACTAGGGCCACTGGAAACCAGCTCAGCCCTCCCCAAAGTAGACTGGGGCCACTTAAACCAGCTCAGCCTTATCGATTTGAGCACCGTTTTTCAGGTACGGGGCAACAAGGAACATTTTCGAAGCCCTTACTGGTTACCAAACCCCACAGATCCACCTCTTTACCCCAAAGGCCTTTTTTATGTCACGGACTCAGCCACCGACGCAGAGCTGCTAAACACCCCATGAACCGCTGCTGCCTGCAAACAGCGCATCGTCCAGGATGACCCACAGCACCGGGGAGAGAAATAATAATTTTATTTAAGATTTCAGGTGGGGGCAGTCCAGGGGGCTCCCGGCCCCACGCCCCCCCAAGAATCATTCCCACAGGGAATCATTTATGGTCTGGACCCAGTGTTGCCACCACTCGCGGGCCTTGCTGAAGCAGCCCTGGGAGGTCCAGTGGCGCCTCCACCAGTCCTTCAGGCGTCCCCACAGCTCGGCGCAGCCCTGCTTCAGGCATTGGCCTGCCCCACACAGCTCCGGGGATTCCCGGCCAGAATCGCTGTCGTTGGTCTCGCAGGGCTGCTCCGTCTGCGCCTTCAGGGCCTGGAAAGCGCGGGCGATCTCCCGCACCCGCTCCAGCTTCTCCTTCTGGGTGGCTGCAGGCCGGGGCACGGGCTTCCGGGAGGAGCTGATGGGTGTTGGGTTCAGGAGTTCCGGGTTGGCCGCCGAGCGCAGGTTGTGGTGGCTCATTTGGTGGTCCTGGTGTGTCTGTGGGACCTGGGGTTCCAGTGGAGGCTGAGTGTCCAGCAACTCATTGCTGCTTAGGTGATGGATGGGTGGCAGGGAGGGCAGGGAGTCCTGCGGGGACTGGCGCTTGCTCCTCGATATGTCTGTGGTTGCCTCCTTCTGCCTGGGCTCCGGTCCTCCATCCGCTGGCGGAGAAGCTGCCGAGGGAGGGGACAGAGGGCGGCCGTGGGGTGCCGGCTGTTTGCGGGACGGTCGGTGCCGGGGCCGCTCACCGCTCTGCTCCTCTGGCCGCGTTCTCGCCTCTTGCATTATTTCCTTTGAATTCTTTTCAGACTTTGTCTCACTCTCCTTCTTTGCCTTCTGCAGGACCTCCAGGAGCGGGGTGTCGTGGGCCAATTTCCTGGCCCCAAGCTGTGGCCCCCCATGTTCCACAGACCCCTGCCCGTCCGTCTGTGCGCCATTCATGCCGGTACCCACCGCCGGGGTCTGGGCTGTGCCGGGGAGCTCCTTCCCGTGGGAGCGGGGATGCTCCCCTCTAGCCGCATGTGCAAGGCCTTGTCCCTTTCCTGATGGAACGTCGGGTCCAAACCTGGCAGCTGCGGTCCCAGGCTGGGGCCCCCCGGCAGCCCCAGCTGCCCCGGCTCCCCCATTCTGGCGGGGGGCTGGGAGGTTTCCTGGGGAGGATCCCACGGAAGGACCCCTGACACTCCTAGCTGCCGCCCAGCGCTGGGCCTGGATCTCCTTCCCCGTCTTACTGTGCCGCTCCATCTTCGACTGGGTGGCCTGGCCGGTGTGGGTGACCTCAGAGACGCTCATCTTCTTGTCTGTGGCCATGGCTGGGCGGGTGCTGGGGGGCAGCTGTGTGTCCGTGGGGGTCTGCGCCGTTTCCCCCACATGCCGGGGGACCCGCTCGGGCTTGGTCTGTGCTGATATTTCCTGTGGTTTGTCCTGGCTAAAGACCGGCCCCAGCCCCTCCGAATTGGGAGGAGAGGTCGGGGAGGTGTTGGAATGTCGGAAGCGCAGAAGATGCAGCATGGACCATGAGGACGGGCGCTCGCTCCTCAACGTCTCTGTAGTCGCCCTGCAGAGGAGGAGAGAGAAGAGACCCCATTACACCCCGGCCCCTCCGCCGGGACGCGCGGGCAGCACCCCCTCCTCGGCCGGCGGGCAGCGCTGCCCAGCGCAGGCAGGGCCAGGGCATGGGGTGAGGGTCTGGGGCAGGATCTGGGGGTCTCCCCCCCACTCACTGATTCTCTTGCTTCGGCGTGGGTTTCTGTGCTCTTCCCCCCGCTGGTGGAGAAGCTGCCAAGAGAGGGGACGCAGTGAGCGGCCGGCAGCCCCCGGCACAGCCCCGGCTCAGGGCTGCCGGGGGGTGTTGGCCATTTGCGGGGCACTCGGTGCCGGGGCCACTCACCGCTCTGCTCCTCCTGCCGCCGCCGCCTTCTCACCGCACTTTTTGCATGTTTGGACGACTTCTTTGATTTCTGCAGGAGCCCCAAGGAGCTGGGTGAGACGGGAGCAGCTCCCGGCCTCACGCCGCAGCCCCTAATCCCACCCCAAGCCACCCCACACCGCGCTACACTGCGTTCAGCAGTCACCTACCCGGACCCGCTTGATCCGCAGCAGGGATGACAGCACACCGAGCCCCAGCACAATCAGCAGGAACGGGGCCAGGTGTGGCGCGGGGGCAACGTCGGAGCGCCCCATGGCACCGGCTGAGGTGCAGCCGCAGCGCTCCAAGTCAGCAGCACAGGCGGGCGATGGGGATCCCCAGTGACGGGAGTCCCCAACGCTGCTGGTGTGGCAGAGGTTGAGCCCGCGGTCTGTGCAGACGACGCCAGACTGCGGTGCCCAGCACCCACTGCCTGCTCCCACCTTCCCGCGACCGCTTTTATAGTCTGGCAGGGAGGCACGTCTCCTTTGTGACATCACAGACAGTCATAACCCCCTTGTCACTTCACAGACAGTCATAGTCGCCTTGGTGACATCTCGGGGCAGGGGTAGCCATGGAGCCCAGGCATTGCTGGCCATCACCGGGGGGAACACTGTGATGTCACTGGCGAGGTCGACATCACCAAGCACCGGCCACTCCACTCAGCCAGCACCATCACGGTCTGGTCCGCGTGCCACCACCGCAACCTGGGCAGCCACCACAGGGGCTGCGTGCCGTGCTGACCCAGCCCTCCCCAAAATAAACTGGGCACACTGGAAACCAGACCAGCCCTGCCCAAAGTGAACTGCAAGCACTGGAAACAAGCACAGCCCTCCCCAAAATGAACTGGGAGCACTGGAAACCAGCGCAGCCCTCCCCAAAATGAACTGGGAACACTGGAAACCAGCTCAGCCTTATCGATTTGAGCGCTGCTTTTCAGGTACATGGCAACAAGGAACATTTTCGAAGCCCATACTGATTACCAAACCCCCACAGATCCACCTCTTTACCCCAAAGGCCTTTTATACGTCACGGACTCAGCCACCGACGCAGAGCTGCTAAACACCCCATGAACCGCCGCCGCCTGCAAACAGCGCATCGTCCAGGATGACCCACAGCACCGGGGAGAGAAATAATAATTTTATTTAAGATTTCAGGTGGGGGGCAGTCCAGGGGGGTTCCCGGCCCCACGCCCCGCCAAGAATCATTCCCACAGGGAATCATTTATGGTCTGGACCCAGTGTTGCCACCACTCGCGGGCCTTGCTGAAGCAGCCCTGGGAGGTCCAGTGGCGCCTCCACCAGTCCTTCAGGCGTCCCCACAGCTCGGCGCAGCCCTGCTTCAGACATTGTCCTGCCCCACACAGCTCCGGGGATTCCTGGCCAGAATCGCTGCCGTGGGGCTCGCAGGGCTGCTCCGTCTGCGCCTTCAGGGCCTAGAAAGCGCGGGTGATCTCCCTCCCACACCCGCTCCATCTTGTCCTTGTCAATAGCTGTAGGACAGGACACGGGCTTCCGGGAGGAGCTGATGGGTGTTGGGTTGAGGAGTTCCGGGTTGGCCGCTGAGCGCAGGTTGTGGTGGCTCTTTTGGTGGTCCTGGTGTGTCTGTGGGACCTGGGGTTCCAGTGGGGGCTGAGTGTCCAGCAACTCATTGCTGCTTAGGTGATGGATGGGTGGCAGGGAGGGCAGGGAGTCCTGCGGGGACGGGTGCTTACCCCTCGATATGTCTATGGTTGCCTCCTTCTGCCTGGGCTCCGGTCCTCCATCCGCTGGCGGAGAAGCTGCCGAGGGAGGGGACAGAGGGCGGCCGTGGGGTGCCGGCTGTTTGCGGGACGGTCGGTGCCGGGGCCGCTCACCGCTCTGCTACTCTGGCCTTTTTTCCTTTAAATTCTTTTCAGACTTTGTCTCACTCTCCTTCTTTGCCGTCTGCGGGACCTACACGGGCAGGGTGAGGTGGGCCAATTTCCTGGCCCCAAGCTGTGGCCCCCCATGTTCCACAGACCCCTGCCCGTCCATCCGTGTGCTCTGCACGCCGCCACGCACTGCCGGCGTCTGGACTGTGCCGGGGAGCTCCTTCCCACAGGAGCGGGGATGCTCCCCTCTGGCCGCATGTCCAAGTCCTTGTCCCTGTGGGCTTTAGGAGGGTCACAGTGGGCTTTAGGGGGGTCCCAGGGCTGCTCATGACAGCCCCCCCACCCCCCCTTTTCAGGGGTCCCAGCGGTGCCTCCCCACCCCGTTTGGGGGATACCTGGGGGGGGCTCAGCCATGGGCGGGAGGCTGGCAAAGGAGGCTCCGTCGGGCTGACCCGCTGTGGGGAGCTGAGAGCGGAGCCAAGCCCCCGGCCAGGCCGGCCGCGGGCACCCGGGGCTGCCGCCACCTGCGGAGAGATGGCGGGGGACGGGGTGGGGGCCCTGAATCAGCCCTGTTCCCCCACAGGACCCCCAAAACGGCTCTGCGCCCCCACAAACAGGCCCAGGCCGCCCCCAGAGCCCCCCAGACCGGTCCCGCCACCCCACAAACGCCCCAAACCGCCATTACCCACCTCCAAAACCGCTCACGACCACCTCCGGCCCGGTCCTGTGCCACCCTCCGCCCCGCTCCGGCCCAGGCCCCCCCGTTCTCCCCGGTACCAACTGCTGCCGCCGCTCCCGCGCGCCGCCGCACACCGGAAGTGTTCCCCTTCGCGTCCGCTCCACCCGCGCATGCGCCCTCCCTGCGTCGCCATGGCAACGGCGGGGGAGAGGACTCGGGCCTAGAGAGCGAGGGGGCGGGGAAAGGACTGGCCCCCCTCAGCTCCCCCCCACCTCTTCCCTCCAGAAAGGGGTTGTGACCCCAAAAGCAGCCCAGCCCTCCCCGAAGTGAACTGGGAGCACTGGAAACCAGCCCAGCTCTCCCCAAAATGAACTGGGAGCACTGGAAACAAGTTCAGCCCTCCCCAAAATGAAATGGGAGCACTGGAAACCAGCCCAGCCCTCCCCGAAGTGAACTGGGAGCACTTGAAACCAGCCCAGGCCTCCCCAAAATGAACTGGGAGCACAGGAAACCAGCTCAGCTCTCCCCAAAATGAACTGGGAGCACTGGAAACCACCCCAGCCCTCCCCAAAGTAGACTGGAGCCACTGGAAACCAGCTCATCCCTCCCAAAATGAACTGGGACCACTGGAAAAGAGCTCAGCCCTCCCAAAAATGAATTAGGGCCACTGGAAACCAGCCCAGCCCTGCCGCAAAATGAACTAGGGCCACTGGAAACCAGCTCAGCCCTCCCCAAAGTAGACTGGGGCCACTTAAACCAGCTCAGCCTTATCGATTTGAGCACCGTTTTTCAGGTACGGGGCAACAAGGAACATTTTCGAAGCCCTTACTGGTTACCAAACCCCACAGATCCACCTCTTTACCCCAAAGGCCTTTTTTATGTCACGGACTCAGCCACCGACACAGAGCTGCTAAACACCCCATGAACCGCTGCTGCCTGCAAACAGCGCATCGTCCAGGATGACCCACAGCACCGGGGAGAGAAATAATAATTTTATTTAAGATTTCAGGTGGGGGCAGTCCAGGGGGCTCCCGGCCCCACGCCCCCCCAAGAATCATTCCCACAGGGAATCATTTATGGTCTGGACCCAGTGTTGCCACCACTCGCGGGCCTTGCTGAAGCAGCCCTGGGAGGTCCAGTGGCGCCTCCACCAGTCCTTCAGGCGTCCCCACAGCTCGGCGCAGCCCTGCTTCAGGCATTGGCCTGCCCCACACAGCTCCGGGGATTCCCGGCCAGAATCGCTGTCGTTGGTCTCGCAGGGCTGCTCCGTCTGCGCCTTCAGGGCCTGGAAAGCGCGGGCGATCTCCCGCACCCGCTCCAGCTTCTCCTTCTGGGTGGCTGCAGGCCGGGGCACGGGCTTCCGGGAGGAGCTGATGGGTGTTGGGTTCAGGAGTTCCGGGTTGGCCGCCGAGCGCAGGTTGTGGTGGCTCATTTGGTGGTCCTGGTGTGTCTGTGGGACCTGGGGTTCCAGTGGAGGCTGAGTGTCCAGCAACTCATTGCTGCTTAGGTGATGGATGGGTGGCAGGGAGGGCAGGGAGTCCTGCGGGGACTGGCGCTTGCTCCTCGATATGTCTGTGGTTGCCTCCTTCTGCCTGGGCTCCGGTCCTCCATCCGCTGGCGGAGAAGCTGCCGAGGGAGGGGACAGAGGGCGGCCGTGGGGTGCCGGCTGTTTGCGGGACGGTCGGTGCCGGGGCCGCTCACCGCTCTGCTCCTCTGGCCGCGTTCTCGCCTCTTGCATTATTTCCTTTGAATTCTTTTCAGACTTTGTCTCACTCTCCTTCTTTGCCTTCTGCAGGACCTCCAGGAGCGGGGTGTCGTGGGCCAATTTCCTGGCCCCAAGCTGTGGCCCCCCATGTTCCACAGACCCCTGCCCGTCCGTCTGTGCGCCATTCATGCCGGTACCCACCGCCGGGGTCTGGGCTGTGCCGGGGAGCTCCTTCCCGTGGGAGCGGGGATGCTCCCCTCTAGCCGCATGTGCAAGGCCTTGTCCCTTTCCTGATGGAACGTCGGGTCCAAACCTGGCAGCTGCGGTCCCAGGCTGGGGCCCCCCGGCAGCCCCAGCTGCCCCGGCTCCCCCATTCTGGCGGGGGGCTGGGAGGTTTCCTGGGGAGGATCCCACGGAAGGACCCCTGACACTCCTAGCTGCCGCCCAGCGCTGGGCCTGGATCTCCTTCCCCGTCTTACTGTGCCGCTCCATCTTCGACTGGGTGGCCTGGCCGGTGTGGGTGACCTCAGAGACGCTCATCTTCTTGTCTGTGGCCATGGCTGGGCGGGTGCTGGGGGGCAGCTGTGTGTCCGTGGGGGTCTGCGCCGTTTCCCCCACATGCCGGGGGACCCGCTCGGGCTTGGTCTGTGCTGATATTTCCTGTGGTTTGTCCTGGCTAAAGACCGGCCCCAGCCCCTCCGAATTGGGAGGAGAGGTCGGGGAGGTGTTGGAATGTCGGAAGCGCAGAAGATGCAGCATGGACCATGAGGACGGGCGCTCGCTCCTCAACGTCTCTGTAGTCGCCCTGCAGAGGAGGAGAGAGAAGAGACCCCATTACACCCCGGCCCCTCCGCCGGGACGCGCGGGCAGCACCCCCTCCTCGGCCGGCGGGCAGCGCTGCCCAGCGCAGGCAGGGCCAGGGCATGGGGTGAGGGTCTGGGGCAGGATCTGGGGGTCTCCCCCCCACTCACTGATTCTCTTGCTTCGGCGTGGGTTTCTGTGCTCTTCCCCCCGCTGGTGGAGAAGCTGCCAAGAGAGGGGACGCAGTGAGCGGCCGGCAGCCCCCGGCACAGCCCCGGCTCAGGGCTGCCGGGGGGTGTTGGCCATTTGCGGGGCACTCGGTGCCGGGGCCACTCACCGCTCTGCTCCTCCTGCCGCCGCCGCCTTCTCACCGCACTTTTTGCATGTTTGGACGACTTCTTTGATTTCTGCAGGAGCCCCAAGGAGCTGGGTGAGACGGGAGCAGCTCCCGGCCTCACGCCGCAGCCCCTAATCCCACCCCAAGCCACCCCACACCGCGCTACACTGCGTTCAGCAGTCACCTACCCGGACCCGCTTGATCCGCAGCAGGGATGACAGCACACCGAGCCCCAGCACAATCAGCAGGAACGGGGCCAGGTGTGGCGCGGGGGCAACGTCGGAGCGCCCCATGGCACCGGCTGAGGTGCAGCCGCAGCGCTCCAAGTCAGCAGCACAGGCGGGCGATGGGGATCCCCAGTGACGGGAGTCCCCAACGCTGCTGGTGTGGCAGAGGTTGAGCCCGCGGTCTGTGCAGACGACGCCAGACTGCGGTGCCCAGCACCCACTGCCTGCTCCCACCTTCCCGCGACCGCTTTTATAGTCTGGCAGGGAGGCACGTCTCCTTTGTGACATCACAGACAGTCATAACCCCCTTGTCACTTCACAGACAGTCATAGTCGCCTTGGTGACATCTCGGGGCAGGGGTAGCCATGGAGCCCAGGCATTGCTGGCCATCACCGGGGGGAACACTGTGATGTCACTGGCGAGGTCGACATCACCAAGCACCGGCCACTCCACTCAGCCAGCACCATCACGGTCTGGTCCGCGTGCCACCACCGCAACCTGGGCAGCCACCACAGGGGCTGCGTGCCGTGCTGACCCAGCCCTCCCCAAAATAAACTGGGCACACTGGAAACCAGACCAGCCCTGCCCAAAGTGAACTGCAAGCACTGGAAACAAGCACAGCCCTCCCCAAAATGAACTGGGAGCACTGGAAACCAGCGCAGCCCTCCCCAAAATGAACTGGGAACACTGGAAACCAGCTCAGCCTTATCGATTTGAGCGCTGCTTTTCAGGTACATGGCAACAAGGAACATTTTCGAAGCCCATACTGATTACCAAACCCCCACAGATCCACCTCTTTACCCCAAAGGCCTTTTATACGTCACGGACTCAGCCACCGACGCAGAGCTGCTAAACACCCCATGAACCGCCGCCGCCTGCAAACAGCGCATCGTCCAGGATGACCCACAGCACCGGGGAGAGAAATAATAATTTTATTTAAGATTTCAGGTGGGGGGCAGTCCAGGGGGGTTCCCGGCCCCACGCCCCGCCAAGAATCATTCCCACAGGGAATCATTTATGGTCTGGACCCAGTGTTGCCACCACTCGCGGGCCTTGCTGAAGCAGCCCTGGGAGGTCCAGTGGCGCCTCCACCAGTCCTTCAGGCGTCCCCACAGCTCGGCGCAGCCCTGCTTCAGACATTGTCCTGCCCCACACAGCTCCGGGGATTCCTGGCCAGAATCGCTGCCGTGGGGCTCGCAGGGCTGCTCCGTCTGCGCCTTCAGGGCCTAGAAAGCGCGGGTGATCTCCCTCCCACACCCGCTCCATCTTGTCCTTGTCAATAGCTGTAGGACAGGACACGGGCTTCCGGGAGGAGCTGATGGGTGTTGGGTTGAGGAGTTCCGGGTTGGCCGCTGAGCGCAGGTTGTGGTGGCTCTTTTGGTGGTCCTGGTGTGTCTGTGGGACCTGGGGTTCCAGTGGGGGCTGAGTGTCCAGCAACTCATTGCTGCTTAGGTGATGGATGGGTGGCAGGGAGGGCAGGGAGTCCTGCGGGGACGGGCGCTTACCCCTCGATATGTCTATGGTTGCCTCCTTCTGCCTGGGCTCCGGTCCTCCATCCGCTGGCGGAGAAGCTGCCGAGGGAGGGGACAGAGGGCGGCCGTGGGGTGCCGGCTGTTTGCGGGATGGTCGGTGCCGGGGCCGCTCACCGCTCTGCTACTCTGGCCTTTTTTCCTTTGAATTCTTTTCAGACTTTGTCTCACTCTCCTTCTTTGCCGTCTGCGGGACCTACACGGGCAGGGTGAGGTGGGCCAATTTCCTGGCCCCAAGCTGTGGCCCCCCATGTTCCACAGACCCCTGCCCGTCCATCCGTGTGCTCTGCACGCCGCCACGCACTGCCGGCGTCTGGACTGTGCCGGGGAGCTCCTTCCCACAGGAGCGGGGATGCTCCCCTCTGGCCGCATGTCCAAGTCCTTGTCCCTGTGGGCTTTAGGAGGGTCACAGTGGGCTTTAGGGGGGTCCCAGGGCTGCTCATGACAGCCCCCCCACCCCCCCTTTTCAGGGGTCCCAGCGGTGCCTCCCCACCCCGTTTGGGGGATACCTGGGGGGGGCTTAGCCATGGGCGGGAGGCTGGCAAAGGAGGCTCCGTCGGGCTGACCCGCTGTGGGGAGCTGAGAGCGGAGCCAAGCCCCCGGCCAGGCCGGCCGCGGGCACCCGGGGCTGCCGCCACCTGCGGAGAGATGGCGGGGGACGGGGTGGGGGCCCTGAATCAGCCCTGTTCCCCCACAGGACCCCCAAAACGGCTCTGCGCCCCCACAAACAGGCCCAGGCCGCCCCCAGAGCCCCCCAGACCGGTCCCGCCACCCCACAAACGCCCCAAACCGCCATTACCCACCTCCAAAACCGCTCACGACCACCTCCGGCCCGGTCCTGTGCCACCCTCCGCCCCGCTCCGGCCCAGGCCCCCCCGTTCTCCCCGGTACCAACTGCTGCCGCCGCTCCCGCGCGCCGCCGCACACCGGAAGTGTTCCCCTTCGCGTCCGCTCCACCCGCGCATGCGCCCTCCCTGCGTCGCCATGGCAACGGCGGGGGAGAGGACTCGGGCCTAGAGAGCGAGGGGGCGGGGAAAGGACTGGCCCCCCTCAGCTCCCCCCCACCTCTTCCCTCCAGAAAGGGGTTGTGACCCCAAAAGCAGCCCAGCCCTCCCCGAAGTGAACTGGGAGCACTGGAAACCAGCCCAGCTCTCCCCAAAATGAACTGGGAGCACTGGAAACAAGTTCAGCCCTCCCCAAAATGAACTGGGAGCACTGGAAACCAGCCCAGCCCTCCCCGAAGTGAACTGGGAGCACTTGAAACCAGCCCAGGCCTCCCCAAAATGAACTGGGAGCACAGGAAACCAGCTCAGCTCTCCCCAAAATGAACTGGGAGCACTGGAAACCACCCCAGCCCTCCCCAAAGTAGACTGGAGCCACTGGAAACCAGCTCATCCCTCCCAAAATGAACTGGGACCACTGGAAAAGAGCTCAGCCCTCCCAAAAA
This sequence comes from Vanellus vanellus, assembly GCF_965231255.1. Taxonomy (NCBI): domain Eukaryota; kingdom Metazoa; phylum Chordata; class Aves; order Charadriiformes; family Charadriidae; genus Vanellus; species Vanellus vanellus. Next base: position 224,767 of record NC_138936.1, on the reverse strand, counting down.
TGAATTAGGGCCACTGGAAACCAGCCCAGCCCTGCCGCAAAATGAACTAGGGCCACTGGAAACCAGCTCAGCCCTCCCCAAAGTAGACTGGGGCCACTTAAACCAGCTCAGCCTTATCGATTTGAGCACCGTTTTTCAGGTACGGGGCAACAAGGAACATTTTCGAAGCCCTTACTGGTTACCAAACCCCACAGATCCACCTCTTTACCCCAAAGGCCTTTTTTATGTCACGGACTCAGCCACCGACGCAGAGCTGCTAAACACCCCATGAACCGCTGCTGCCTGCAAACAGCGCATCGTCCAGGATGACCCACAGCACTGGGGAGAGAAATAATAATTTTATTTAAGATTTCAGGTGGGGGCAGTCCAGGGGGGCTCCCGGCCCCACGCCCCGCCAAGAATCATTCCCACAGGGAATCATTTATGGTCTGGACCCAGTGTTGCCACCACTCGCGGGCCTTGCTGAAGCAGCCCTGGGAGGTCCAGTGGCGCCTCCACCAGTCCTTCAGGCGTCCCCACAGCTCGGCGCAGCCCTGCTTCAGGCATTGGCCTGCCCCACACAGCTCCGGGGATTCCCGGCCAGAATCGCTGTCGTTGGTCTCGCAGGGCTGCTCCGTCTGCGCCTTCAGGGCCTGGAAAGCGCGGGCGATCTCCCGCACCCGCTCCAGCTTCTCCTTCTGGGTGGCTGCAGGCCGGGGCACGGGCTTCCGGGAGGAGCTGATGGGTGTTGGGTTCAGGAGTTCGGGGTTGGCCGCTGAGCGCAGGTTGTGGTGGCTCATTTGGTGGTCCTGGTGTGTCTGTGGGACCTGGGGTTCCAGTGGAGGCTGAGTGTCCAGCAACTCATTGCTGCTTAGGTGATGGATGGGTGGCAGGGAGGGCAGGGAGTCCTGCGGGGACTGGCGCTTGCTCCTCGATATGTCTGTGGTTGCCTCCTTCTGCCTGGGCTCCGGTCCTCCATCCGCTGGCGGAGAAGCTGCCGAGGGAGGGGACAGAGGGCGGCCGTGGGGTGCCGGCTGTTTGCGGGACGGTCGGTGCCGGGGCCGCTCACCGCTCTGCTCCTCTGGCCGCGTTCTCGCCTCTTGCATTATTTCCTTTGAATTCTTTTCAGACTTTGTCTCACTCTCCTTCTTTGCCTTCTGCAGGACCTCCAGGAGCGGGGTGTCGTGGGCCAATTTCCTGGCCCCAAGCTGTGGCCCCCCATGTTCCACAGACCCCTGCCCGTCCGTCTGTGCGCCATTCATGCCGGTACCCACCGCCGGGGTCTGGGCTGTGCCGGGGAGCTCCTTCCCGTGGGAGCGGGGATGCTCCCCTCTAGCCGCATGTGCAAGGCCTTGTCCCTTTCCTGATGGAACGTCGGGTCCAAACCTGGCAGCTGCGGTCCCAGGCTGGGGCCCCCCGGCAGCCCCAGCTGCCCCTGCTCCCCCATTCTGGCGGGGGGCTGGGAGGTTTCCTGGGGAGGATCCCACGGAAGGACCCCTGACACTCCTAGCTGCCGCCCAGCGCTGGGCCTGGATCTCCTTCCACGTCTTACTGTGCCGCTCCATCTTCGACTGGGTGGCCTGGCCGGTGTGGGTGACCTCAGAGACGCTCATCTTCTTGTCTGTGGCCATGGCTGGGCGGGTGCTGGGGGGCAGCTGTGTGTCCGTGGGGGTCTGCGCCGTTTCCCCCACATGCCGGGGGACCCGCTCGGGCTTGGTCTGTGCTGATATTTCCTGTGGTTTGTCCTGGCTAAAGACCGGCCCCAGCCCCTCCGAATTGGGAGGAGAGGTCGGGGAGGTGTTGGAATGTCGGAAGCGCAGAAGATGCAGCATGGACCATGAGGACGGGCGCTCGCTCCTCAACGTCTCTGTAGTCGCCCTGCAGAGGAGGAGAGAGAAGAGACCCCATTACACCCCGGCCCCTCCGCCGGGACGCGCGGGCAGCACCCCCTCCTCGGCCGGCGGGCAGCGCTGCCCAGCGCAGGCAGGGCCAGGGCATGGGGTGAGGGTCTGGGGCAGGATCTGGGGGTCTCCCCCCCACTCACTGATTCTCTTGCTTCGGCGTGGGTTTCTGTGCTCTTCCCCCCGCTGGTGGAGAAGCTGCCAAGAGAGGGGACGCAGTGAGCGGCCGGCAGCCCCCGGCACAGCCCCGGCTCAGGGCTGCCGGGGGGTGTTGGCCATTTGCGGGGCACTCGGTGCCGGGGCCACTCACCGCTCTGCTCCTCCTGCCGCCGCCGCCTTCTCACCGCACTTTTTGCATGTTTGGACGACTTCTTTGATTTCTGCAGGAGCCCCAAGGAGCTGGGTGAGACGGGAGCAGCTCCCGGCCTCACGCCGCAGCCCCTAATCCCACCCCAAGCCACCCCACACCGCGCTACACTGCGTTCAGCAGTCACCTACCCGGACCCGCTTGATCCGCAGCAGGGATGACAGCACACCGAGCCCCAGCACAATCAGCAGGAACGGGGCCAGGTGTGGCGCGGGGGCAACGTCGGAGCGCCCCATGGCACCGGCTGAGGTGCAGCCGCAGCGCTCCAAGTCAGCAGCACAGGCGGGCGATGGGGATCCCCAGTGACGGGAGTCCCCAACGCTGCTGGTGTGGCAGAGGTTGAGCCCGCGGTCTGTGCAGACGACGCCAGACTGCGGTGCCCAGCACCCACTGCCTGCTCCCACCTTCCCGCGACCGCTTTTATAGTCTGGCAGGGAGGCACGTCTCCTTTGTGACATCACAGACAGTCATAACCCCCTTGTCACTTCACAGACAGTCATAGTCGCCTTGGTGACATCTCGGGGCAGGGGTAGCCATGGAGCCCAGGCATTGCTGGCCATCACCGGGGGGAACACTGTGATGTCACTGGCGAGGTCGACATCACCAAGCACCGGCCACTCCACTCAGCCAGCACCATCACGGTCTGGTCCGCGTGCCACCACCGCAACCTGGGCAGCCACCACAGGGGCTGCGTGCCGTGCTGACCCAGCCCTCCCCAAAATAAACTGGGCACACTGGAAACCAGACCAGCCCTGCCCAAAGTGAACTGCAAGCACTGGAAACAAGCACAGCCCTCCCCAAAATGAACTGGGAGCACTGGAAACCAGCGCAGCCCTCCCCAAAATGAACTGGGAACACTGGAAACCAGCTCAGCCTTATCGATTTGAGCGCTGCTTTTCAGGTACATGGCAACAAGGAACATTTTCGAAGCCCATACTGATTACCAAACCCCCACAGATCCACCTCTTTACCCCAAAGGCCTTTTATACGTCACGGACTCAGCCACCGACGCAGAGCTGCTAAACACCCCATGAACCGCCGCCGCCTGCAAACAGCGCATCGTCCAGGATGACCCACAGCACCGGGGAGAGAAATAATAATTTTATTTAAGATTTCAGGTGGGGGGCAGTCCAGAGGGTTTCCCGGCCCCACGCCCCCCCAAGAATCATTCCCACAGGGAATCATTTATGGTCTGGACCCAGTGTTGCCACCACTCGCGGGCCTTGCTGAAGCAGCCCTGGGAGGTCCAGTGGCGCCTCCACCAGTCCTTCAGGCGTCCCCACAGCTCGGCGCAGCCCTGCTTCAGACATTGTCCTGCCCCACACAGCTCCGGGGATTCCTGGCCAGAATCGCTGCCGTGGGGCTCGCAGGGCTGCTCCGTCTGCGCCTTCAGGGCCTAGAAAGCGCGGGTGATCTCCCTCCCACACCCGCTCCATCTTGTCCTTGTCAATAGCTGTAGGACAGGACACGGGCTTCCGGGAGGAGCTGATGGGTGTTGGGTTGAGGAGTTCCGGGTTGGCCGCTGAGCGCAGGTTGTGGTGGCTCTTTTGGTGGTCCTGGTGTGTCTGTGGGACCTGGGGTTCCAGTGGGGGCTGAGTGTCCAGCAACTCATTGCTGCTTAGGTGATGGATGGGTGGCAGGGAGGGCAGGGAGTCCTGCGGGGACGGGCGCTTACCCCTCGATATGTCTATGGTTGCCTCCTTCTGCCTGGGCTCCGGTCCTCCATCCGCTGGCGGAGAAGCTGCCGAGGGAGGGGACAGAGGGCGGCCGTGGGGTGCCGGCTGTTTGCGGGACGGTCGGTGCCGGGGCCGCTCACCGCTCTGCTACTCTGGCCTTTTTTCCTTTAAATTCTTTTCAGACTTTGTCTCACTCTCCTTCTTTGCCGTCTGCGGGACCTACACGGGCAGGGTGAGGTGGGCCAATTTCCTGTCCCCAAGCTGTGGCCCCCCATGTTCCACAGACCCCTGTCCGTCCATCCGTGTGCTCTGCACGCCGCCACGCACTGCCGGCGTCTGGACTGTGCCGGGGAGCTCCTTCCCACAGGAGCGGGGATGCTCCCCTCTGGCCGCATGTCCAAGTCCTTGTCCCTGTGGGCTTTAGGAGGGTCACAGTGGGCTTTAGGGGGGTCCCAGGGCTGCTCATGACAGCCCCCCCACCCCCCCTTTTCAGGGGTCCCAGCGGTGCCTCCCCACCCCGTTTGGGGGATACCTGGGGGGGGCTTAGCCATGGGCGGGAGGCTGGCAAAGGAGGCTCCGTCGGGCTGACCCGCTGTGGGGAGCTGAGAGCGGAGCCAAGCCCCCGGCCAGGCCGGCCGCGGGCACCCGGGGCTGCCGCCACCTGCGGAGAGATGGCGGGGGACGGGGTGGGGGCCCTGAATCAGCCCTGTTCCCCCACAGGACCCCCAAAACGGCTCTGCGCCCCCACAAACAGGCCCAGGCCGCCCCCAGAGCCCCCCAGACCGGTCCCGCCACCCCACAAACGCCCCAAACCGCCATTACCCACCTCCAAAACCGCTCACGACCACCTCCGGCCCGGTCCTGTGCCACCCTCCGCCCCGCTCCGGCCCAGGCCCCCCCGTTCTCCCCGGTACCAACTGCTGCCGCCGCTCCCGCGCGCCGCCGCACACCGGAAGTGTTCCCCTTCGCGTCCGCTCCACCCGCGCATGCGCCCTCCCTGCGTCGCCATGGCAACGGCGGGGGAGAGGACTCGGGCCTAGAGAGCGAGGGGGCGGGGAAAGGACTGGCCCCCCTCAGCTCCCCCCCACCTCTTCCCTCCAGAAAGGGGTTGTGACCCCAAAAGCAGCCCAGCCCTCCCCGAAGTGAACTGGGAGCACTGGAAACCAGCCCAGCTCTCCCCAAAATGAACTGGGAGCACTGGAAACAAGTTCAGCCCTCCCCAAAATGAACTGGGAGCACTGGAAACCAGCCCAGCCCTCCCCGAAGTGAACTGGGAGCACTTGAAACCAGCCCAGGCCTCCCCAAAATGAACTGGGAGCACAGGAAACCAGCTCAGCTCTCCCCAAAATGAACTGGGAGCACTGGAAACCACCCCAGCCCTCCCCAAAGTAGACTGGAGCCACTGGAAACCAGCTCATCCCTCCCAAAATGAACTGGGACCACTGGAAAAGAGCTCAGCCCTCCCAAAAATGAATTAGGGCCACTGGAAACCAGCCCAGCCCTGCCGCAAAATGAACTAGGGCCACTGGAAACCAGCTCAGCCCTCCCCAAAGTAGACTGGGGCCACTTAAACCAGCTCAGCCTTATCGATTTGAGCACCGTTTTTCAGGTACGGGGCAACAAGGAACATTTTCGAAGCCCTTACTGGTTACCAAACCCCACAGATCCACCTCTTTACCCCAAAGGCCTTTTTTATGTCACGGACTCAGCCACCGACGCAGAGCTGCTAAACACCCCATGAACCGCTGCTGCCTGCAAACAGCGCATCGTCCAGGATGACCCACAGCACTGGGGAGAGAAATAATAATTTTATTTAAGATTTCAGGTGGGGGCAGTCCAGGGGGGCTCCCGGCCCCACGCCCCGCCAAGAATCATTCCCACAGGGAATCATTTATGGTCTGGACCCAGTGTTGCCACCACTCGCGGGCCTTGCTGAAGCAGCCCTGGGAGGTCCAGTGGCGCCTCCACCAGTCCTTCAGGCGTCCCCACAGCTCGGCGCAGCCCTGCTTCAGGCATTGGCCTGCCCCACACAGCTCCGGGGATTCCCGGCCAGAATCGCTGTCGTTGGTCTCGCAGGGCTGCTCCGTCTGCGCCTTCAGGGCCTGGAAAGCGCGGGCGATCTCCCGCACCCGCTCCAGCTTCTCCTTCTGGGTGGCTGCAGGCCGGGGCACGGGCTTCCGGGAGGAGCTGATGGGTGTTGGGTTCAGGAGTTCGGGGTTGGCCGCTGAGCGCAGGTTGTGGTGGCTCATTTGGTGGTCCTGGTGTGTCTGTGGGACCTGGGGTTCCAGTGGAGGCTGAGTGTCCAGCAACTCATTGCTGCTTAGGTGATGGATGGGTGGCAGGGAGGGCAGGGAGTCCTGCGGGGACTGGCGCTTGCTCCTCGATATGTCTGTGGTTGCCTCCTTCTGCCTGGGCTCCGGTCCTCCATCCGCTGGCGGAGAAGCTGCCGAGGGAGGGGACAGAGGGCGGCCGTGGGGTGCCGGCTGTTTGCGGGACGGTCGGTGCCGGGGCCGCTCACCGCTCTGCTCCTCTGGCCGCGTTCTCGCCTCTTGCATTATTTCCTTTGAATTCTTTTCAGACTTTGTCTCACTCTCCTTCTTTGCCTTCTGCAGGACCTCCAGGAGCGGGGTGTCGTGGGCCAATTTCCTGGCCCCAAGCTGTGGCCCCCCATGTTCCACAGACCCCTGCCCGTCCGTCTGTGCGCCATTCATGCCGGTACCCACCGCCGGGGTCTGGGCTGTGCCGGGGAGCTCCTTCCCGTGGGAGCGGGGATGCTCCCCTCTAGCCGCATGTGCAAGGCCTTGTCCCTTTCCTGATGGAACGTCGGGTCCAAACCTGGCAGCTGCGGTCCCAGGCTGGGGCCCCCCGGCAGCCCCAGCTGCCCCTGCTCCCCCATTCTGGCGGGGGGCTGGGAGGTTTCCTGGGGAGGATCCCACGGAAGGACCCCTGACACTCCTAGCTGCCGCCCAGCGCTGGGCCTGGATCTCCTTCCACGTCTTACTGTGCCGCTCCATCTTCGACTGGGTGGCCTGGCCGGTGTGGGTGACCTCAGAGACGCTCATCTTCTTGTCTGTGGCCATGGCTGGGCGGGTGCTGGGGGGCAGCTGTGTGTCCGTGGGGGTCTGCGCCGTTTCCCCCACATGCCGGGGGACCCGCTCGGGCTTGGTCTGTGCTGATATTTCCTGTGGTTTGTCCTGGCTAAAGACCGGCCCCAGCCCCTCCGAATTGGGAGGAGAGGTCGGGGAGGTGTTGGAATGTCGGAAGCGCAGAAGATGCAGCATGGACCATGAGGACGGGCGCTCGCTCCTCAACGTCTCTGTAGTCGCCCTGCAGAGGAGGAGAGAGAAGAGACCCCATTACACCCCGGCCCCTCCGCCGGGACGCGCGGGCAGCACCCCCTCCTCGGCCGGCGGGCAGCGCTGCCCAGCGCAGGCAGGGCCAGGGCATGGGGTGAGGGTCTGGGGCAGGATCTGGGGGTCTCCCCCCCACTCACTGATTCTCTTGCTTCGGCGTGGGTTTCTGTGCTCTTCCCCCCGCTGGTGGAGAAGCTGCCAAGAGAGGGGACGCAGTGAGCGGCCGGCAGCCCCCGGCACAGCCCCGGCTCAGGGCTGCCGGGGGGTGTTGGCCATTTGCGGGGCACTCGGTGCCGGGGCCACTCACCGCTCTGCTCCTCCTGCCGCCGCCGCCTTCTCACCGCACTTTTTGCATGTTTGGACGACTTCTTTGATTTCTGCAGGAGCCCCAAGGAGCTGGGTGAGACGGGAGCAGCTCCCGGCCTCACGCCGCAGCCCCTAATCCCACCCCAAGCCACCCCACACCGCGCTACACTGCGTTCAGCAGTCACCTACCCGGACCCGCTTGATCCGCAGCAGGGATGACAGCACACCGAGCCCCAGCACAATCAGCAGGAACGGGGCCAGGTGTGGCGCGGGGGCAACGTCGGAGCGCCCCATGGCACCGGCTGAGGTGCAGCCGCAGCGCTCCAAGTCAGCAGCACAGGCGGGCGATGGGGATCCCCAGTGACGGGAGTCCCCAACGCTGCTGGTGTGGCAGAGGTTGAGCCCGCGGTCTGTGCAGACGACGCCAGACTGCGGTGCCCAGCACCCACTGCCTGCTCCCACCTTCCCGCGACCGCTTTTATAGTCTGGCAGGGAGGCACGTCTCCTTTGTGACATCACAGACAGTCATAACCCCCTTGTCACTTCACAGACAGTCATAGTCGCCTTGGTGACATCTCGGGGCAGGGGTAGCCATGGAGCCCAGGCATTGCTGGCCATCACCGGGGGGAACACTGTGATGTCACTGGCGAGGTCGACATCACCAAGCACCGGCCACTCCACTCAGCCAGCACCATCACGGTCTGGTCCGCGTGCCACCACCGCAACCTGGGCAGCCACCACAGGGGCTGCGTGCCGTGCTGACCCAGCCCTCCCCAAAATAAACTGGGCACACTGGAAACCAGACCAGCCCTGCCCAAAGTGAACTGCAAGCACTGGAAACAAGCACAGCCCTCCCCAAAATGAACTGGGAGCACTGGAAACCAGCGCAGCCCTCCCCAAAATGAACTGGGAACACTGGAAACCAGCTCAGCCTTATCGATTTGAGCGCTGCTTTTCAGGTACATGGCAACAAGGAACATTTTCGAAGCCCATACTGATTACCAAACCCCCACAGATCCACCTCTTTACCCCAAAGGCCTTTTATACGTCACGGACTCAGCCACCGACGCAGAGCTGCTAAACACCCCATGAACCGCCGCCGCCTGCAAACAGCGCATCGTCCAGGATGACCCACAGCACCGGGGAGAGAAATAATAATTTTATTTAAGATTTCAGGTGGGGGGCAGTCCAGAGGGTTTCCCGGCCCCACGCCCCCCCAAGAATCATTCCCACAGGGAATCATTTATGGTCTGGACCCAGTGTTGCCACCACTCGCGGGCCTTGCTGAAGCAGCCCTGGGAGGTCCAGTGGCGCCTCCACCAGTCCTTCAGGCGTCCCCACAGCTCGGCGCAGCCCTGCTTCAGACATTGTCCTGCCCCACACAGCTCCGGGGATTCCTGGCCAGAATCGCTGCCGTGGGGCTCGCAGGGCTGCTCCGTCTGCGCCTTCAGGGCCTAGAAAGCGCGGGTGATCTCCCTCCCACACCCGCTCCATCTTGTCCTTGTCAATAGCTGTAGGACAGGACACGGGCTTCCGGGAGGAGCTGATGGGTGTTGGGTTGAGGAGTTCCGGGTTGGCCGCTGAGCGCAGGTTGTGGTGGCTCTTTTGGTGGTCCTGGTGTGTCTGTGGGACCTGGGGTTCCAGTGGGGGCTGAGTGTCCAGCAACTCATTGCTGCTTAGGTGATGGATGGGTGGCAGGGAGGGCAGGGAGTCCTGCGGGGACGGGCGCTTACCCCTCGATATGTCTATGGTTGCCTCCTTCTGCCTGGGCTCCGGTCCTCCATCCGCTGGCGGAGAAGCTGCCGAGGGAGGGGACAGAGGGCGGCCGTGGGGTGCCGGCTGTTTGCGGGACGGTCGGTGCCGGGGCCGCTCACCGCTCTGCTACTCTGGCCTTTTTTCCTTTAAATTCTTTTCAGACTTTGTCTCACTCTCCTTCTTTGCCGTCTGCGGGACCTACACGGGCAGGGTGAGGTGGGCCAATTTCCTGGCCCCAAGCTGTGGCCCCCCATGTTCCACAGACCCCTGTCCGTCCATCCGTGTGCTCTGCACGCCGCCACGCACTGCCGGCGTCTGGACTGTGCCGGGGAGCTCCTTCCCACAGGAGCGGGGATGCTCCCCTCTGGCCGCATGTCCAAGTCCTTGTCCCTGTGGGCTTTAGGAGGGTCACAGTGGGCTTTAGGGGGGTCCCAGGGCTGCTCATGACAGCCCCCCCACCCCCCCTTTTCAGGGGTCCCAGCGGTGCCTCCCCACCCCGTTTGGGGGATACCTGGGGGGGGCTTAGCCATGGGCGGGAGGCTGGCAAAGGAGGCTCCGTCGGGCTGACCCGCTGTGGGGAGCTGAGAGCGGAGCCAAGCCCCCGGCCAGGCCGGCTGCGGGCACCCGGGGCTGCCGCCACCTGCGGAGAGATGGCGGGGGACGGGGTGGGGGCCCTGAATCAGCCCTGTTCCCCCACAGGACCCCCAAAACGGCTCTGCGCCCCCACAAACAGGCCCAGGCCGCCCCCAGAGCCCCCCAGACCGGTCCCGCCACCCCACAAACGCCCCAAACCGCCATTACCCACCTCCAAAACCGCTCACGACCACCTCCGGCCCGGTCCTGTGCCACCCTCCGCCCCGCTCCGGCCCAGGCCCCCCCGTTCTCCCCGGTACCAACTGCTGCCGCCGCTCCCGCGCGCCGCCGCACACCGGAAGTGTTCCCCTTCGCGTCCGCTCCACCCGCGCATGCGCCCTCCCTGCGTCGCCATGGCAACGGCGGGGGAGAGGACTCGGGCCTAGAGAGCGAGGGGGCGGGGAAAGGACTGGCCCCCCTCAGCTCCCCCCCACCTCTTCCCTCCAGAAAGGGGTTGTGACCCCAAAAGCAGCCCAGCCCTCCCCGAAGTGAACTGGGAGCACTGGAAACCAGCCCAGCTCTCCCCAAAATGAACTGGGAGCACTGGAAACAAGTTCAGCCCTCCCCAAAATGAACTGGGAGCACTGGAAACCAGCCCAGCCCTCCCCGAAGTGAACTGGGAGCACTTGAAACCAGCCCAGGCCTCCCCAAAATGAACTGGGAGCACAGGAAACCAGCTCAGCTCTCCCCAAAATGAACTGGGAGCACTGGAAACCACCCCAGCCCTCCCCAAAGTAGACTGGAGCCACTGGAAACCAGCTCATCCCTCCCAAAATGAACTGGGACCACTGGAAAAGAGCTCAGCCCTCCCAAAAATGAATTAGGGCCACTGGAAACCAGCCCAGCCCTGCCGCAAAATGAACTAGGGCCACTGGAAACCAGCTCAGCCCTCCCCAAAGTAGACTGGGGCCACTTAAACCAGCTCAGCCTTATCGATTTGAGCACCGTTTTTCAGGTACGGGGCAACAAGGAACATTTTCGAAGCCCTTACTGGTTACCAAACCCCACAGATCCACCTCTTTACCCCAAAGGCCTTTTTTATGTCACGGACTCAGCCACCGACGCAGAGCTGCTAAACACCCCATGAACCGCTGCTGCCTGCAAACAGCGCATCGTCCAGGATGACCCACAGCACTGGGGAGAGAAATAATAATTTTATTTAAGATTTCAGGTGGGGGCAGTCCAGGGGGGCTCCCGGCCCCACGCCCCGCCAAGAATCATTCCCACAGGGAATCATTTATGGTCTGGACCCAGTGTTGCCACCACTCGCGGGCCTTGCTGAAGCAGCCCTGGGAGGTCCAGTGGCGCCTCCACCAGTCCTTCAGGCGTCCCCACAGCTCGGCGCAGCCCTGCTTCAGGCATTGGCCTGCCCCACACAGCTCCGGGGATTCCCGGCCAGAATCGCTGTCGTTGGTCTCGCAGGGCTGCTCCGTCTGCGCCTTCAGGGCCTGGAAAGCGCGGGCGATCTCCCGCACCCGCTCCAGCTTCTCCTTCTGGGTGGCTGCAGGCCGGGACACGGGCTTCCGGGAGGAGCTGATGGGTGTTGGGTTGAGGAGTTCGGGGTTGGCCGCCGAGCGCAGGTTGTGGTGGCTCATTTGGTGGTCCTGGTGTGTCTGTGGGACCTGGGGTTCCAGTGGGGGCTGAGTGTCCAGCAACTCATTGCTGCTTATGTGATGGATGGGTGGCAGGGAGGGCAGGGAGTCCTGCGGGGACTGGCGCTTGCTCCTCGATATGTCTGTGGTTGCCTCCTTCTGCCTGGGCTCCGGTCCTCCATCCGCTGGCGGAGAAGCTGCCGAGGGAGGGGACAGAGGGCGGCCGTGGGGTGCCGGCTGTTTGCGGGACGGTCGGTGCCGGGGCCGCTCACCGCTCTGCTCCTCTGGCCGCGTTCTCGCCTCTTGCATTATTTCCTTTAAATTCTTTTCAGACTTTGTCTCACTCTCCTTCTTTGCCTTCTGCAGGACCTCCAGGAGCGGGGTGTCGTGGGCCAATTTCCTGGCCCCAAGCTGTGGCCCTCCATGTTCCACAGACCCCTGCCCGTCCGTCTGTGCGCCATTCATGCCGGTACCCACCGCCGGGGTCTGGGCTGTGCCGGGGAGCTCCTTCCCGTGGGAGCGGGGATGCTCCCCTCTGGCCGCATGTGCAAGGCCTTGTCCCTTTCCTGATGGAACGTCGGGTCCAAACCTGGCAGCTGCGGTCCCAGGCTGAGGCCCCCCGGCAGCCCCAGCTGCCCCGGCTCCCCCATTCTGGCGGGGGGCTGGGAGGTTTCCTGGGGAGGATCCCACGGAAGGACCCCTGACACTCCTAGCTGCCGCCCAGCGCTGGGCCTGGATCTCCTTCCACGTCTTACTGTGCCGCTCCATCTTCGACTGGGTGGCCTGGCCGGTGTGGGTGACCTCAGAGACGCTCATCTTCTTGTCTGTGGCCATGGCTGGGCGGGTGCTGGGGGGCAGCTGTGTGTCCGTGGGGGTCTGCGCCGTTTCCCCCACATGCCGGGGGACCCGCTCGGGCTTGGTCTGTGCTGATATTTCCTGTGGTTTGTCCTGGCTAAAGACCGGCCCCAGCCCCTCCGAATTGGGAGGAGAGGTCGGGGAGGTGTTGGAGTGTCGGAAGCGCAGAAGATGCAGCATGGACCATGAGGACGGGCGCTCGCTCCTCAACGTCTCTGTAGTCGCCCTGCAGAGGAGGAGAGAGAAGAGACCCCATTACACCCCGGCCCCTCCGCCGGGACGCGCGGGCAGCACCCCCTCCTCGGCCGGCGGGCAGCGCTGCCCAGCGCAGGCAGGGCCAGGGCATGGGGTGAGGGTCTGGGGCAGGATCTGGGGGTCTCCCCCACACTCACTGATTCTCTTGCTTCGGCGTGGGTTTCTGTGCTCTTCCCTCCGCTGGTGGAGAAGCTGCCAAGAGAGGGGACGCAGTGAGCGGCCGGCAGCCCCCGGCACAGCCCCGGCTCAGGGCTGCCGGGGGGTGTTGGCCATTTGCGGGGCACTCGGTGCCGGGGCCACTCACCACTCTGCTCCTCCTGCCGCCGCCGCCTTCTCACCGCACTTTTTGCATGTTTGGACGACTTCTTTGATTTCTGCAGGAGCCCCAAGGAGCTGGGTGAGACGGGAGCAGCTCCCGGCCTCACGCCGCAGCCCCTAATCCCACCCCAAGCCACCCCACACCGCGCTACACTGCGTTCAGCAGTCACCTACCCGGACCCGCTTGATCCGCAGCAGGGATGACAGCACACCGAGCCCCAGCACAATCAGCAGGAACGGGGCCAGGTGTGGCGCGGGGGCAACGTCGGAGCGCCCCATGGCACCGGCTGAGGTGCAGCCGCAGCGCTCCAAGTCAGCAGCACAGGCGGGCGATGGGGATCCCCAGTGACGGGAGTCCCCAACGCTGCTGGTGTGGCAGAGGTTGAGCCCGCGGTCTGTGCAGACGACGCCAGACTGCGGTGCCCAGCACCCACTGCCTGCTCCCACCTTCCCGCGACCGCTTTTATAGTCTGGCAGGGAGGCACGTCTCCTTTGTGACATCACAGACAGTCATAACCCCCTTGTCACTTCACAGACAGTCATAGTCGCCTTGGTGACATCTCGGGGCAGGGGTAGCCATGGAGCCCAGGCATTGCTGGCCATCACCGGGGGGAACACTGTGATGTCACTGGCGAGGTCGACATCACCAAGCACCGGCCACTCCACTCAGCCAGCACCATCACGGTCTGGTCCGCGTGCCACCACCGCAACCTGGGCAGCCACCACAGGGGCTGCGTGCCGTGCTGACCCAGCCCTCCCCAAAATAAACTGGGCACACTGGAAACCAGACCAGCCCTGCCCAAAGTGAACTGCAAGCACTGGAAACAAGCACAGCCCTCCCCAAAATGAACTGGGAGCACTGGAAACCAGCGCAGCCCTCCCCAAAATGAACTGGGAACACTGGAAACCAGCTCAGCCTTATCGATTTGAGCGCTGCTTTTCAGGTACATGGCAACAAGGAACATTTTCGAAGCCCATACTGATTACCAAACCCCCACAGATCCACCTCTTTACCCCAAAGGCCTTTTATACGTCACGGACTCAGCCACCGACGCAGAGCTGCTAAACACCCCATGAACCGCCGCCGCCTGCAAACAGCGCATCGTCCAGGATGACCCACAGCACCGGGGAGAGAAATAATAATTTTATTTAAGATTTCAGGTGGGGGGCAGTCCAGGGGGGTTCCCGGCCCCACGCCCCCCCAAGAATCATTCCCACAGGGAATCATTTATGGTCTGGACCCAGTGTTGCCACCACTCGCGGGCCTTGCTGAAGCAGCCCTGGGAGGTCCAGTGGCGCCTCCACCAGTCCTTCAGGCGTCCCCACAGCTCGGCGCAGCCCTGCTTCAGACATTGTCCTGCCCCACACAGCTCCGGGGATTCCTGGCCAGAATCGCTGCCGTGGGGCTCGCAGGGCTGCTCCGTCTGCGCCTTCAGGGCCTAGAAAGCGCGGGTGATCTCCCTCCCACACCCGCTCCATCTTGTCCTTGTCAATAGCTGTAGGACAGGACACGGGCTTCCGGGAGGAGCTGATGGGTGTTGGGTTGAGGAGTTCCGGGTTGGCCGCTGAGCGCAGGTTGTGGTGGCTCTTTTGGTGGTCCTGGTGTGTCTGTGGGACCTGGGGTTCCAGTGGGGGCTGAGTGTCCAGCAACTCATTGCTGCTTAGGTGATGGATGGGTGGCAGGGAGGGCAGGGAGTCCTGCGGGGACGGGCGCTTACCCCTCGATATGTCTATGGTTGCCTCCTTCTGCCTGGGCTCCGGTCCTCCATCCGCTGGCGGAGAAGCTGCCGAGGGAGGGGACAGAGGGCGGCCGTGGGGTGCCGGCTGTTTGCGGGACGGTCGGTGCCGGGGCCGCTCACCGCTCTGCTACTCTGGCCTTTTTTCCTTTAAATTCTTTTCAGACTTTGTCTCACTCTCCTTCTTTGCCGTCTGCGGGACCTACACGGGCAGGGTGAGGTGGGCCAATTTCCTGGCCCCAAGCTGTGGCCCCCCATGTTCCACAGACCCCTGTCCGTCCATCCGTGTGCTCTGCACGCCGCCACGCACTGCCGGCGTCTGGACTGTGCCGGGGAGCTCCTTCCCACAGGAGCGGGGATGCTCCCCTCTGGCCGCATGTCCAAGTCCTTGTCCCTGTGGGCTTTAGGAGGGTCACAGTGGGCTTTAGGGGGGTCCCAGGGCTGCTCATGACAGCCCCCCCACCCCCCCTTTTCAGGGGTCCCAGCGGTGCCTCCCCACCCCGTTTGGGGGATACCTGGGGGGGGCTTAGCCATGGGCGGGAGGCTGGCAAAGGAGGCTCCGTCGGGCTGACCCGCTGTGGGGAGCTGAGAGCGGAGCCAAGCCCCCGGCCAGGCCGGCCGCGGGCACCCGGGGCTGCCGCCACCTGCGGAGAGATGGCGGGGGACGGGGTGGGGGCCCTGAATCAGCCCTGTTCCCCCACAGGACCCCCAAAACGGCTCTGCGCCCCCACAAACAGGCCCAGGCCGCCCCCAGAGCCCCCCAGACCGGTCCCGCCACCCCACAAACGCCCCAAACCGCCATTACCCACCTCCAAAACCGCTCACGACCACCTCCGGCCCGGTCCTGTGCCACCCTCCGCCCCGCTCCGGCCCAGGCCCCCCCGTTCTCCCCGATACCAACTGCTGCCGCCGCTCCCGCGCGCCGCCGCACACCGGAAGTGTTCCCCTTCGCGTCCGCTCCACCCGCGCATGCGCCCTCCCTGCGTCGCCATGGCAACGGCGGGGGAGAGGACTCGGGCCTAGAGAGCGAGGGGGCGGGGAAAGGACTGGCCCCCCTCAGCTCCCCCCCACCTCTTCCCTCCAGAAAGGGGTTGTGACCCCAAAAGCAGCCCAGCCCTCCCCGAAGTGAACTGGGAGCACTGGAAACCAGCCCAGCTCTCCCCAAAATGAACTGGGAGCACTGGAAACAAGTTCAGCCCTCCCCAAAATGAACTGGGAGCACTGGAAACCAGCTCATCCCTCCCAAAATGAACTGGGACCACTGGAAAAGAGCTCAGCCCTCCCAAAAATGAATTAGGGCCACTGGAAACCAGCCCAGCCCTGCCGCAAAATGAACTAGGGCCACTGGAAACCAGCTCAGCCCTCCCCAAAGTAGACTGGGGCCACTTAAACCAGCTCAGCCTTATCGATTTGAGCACCGTTTTTCAGGTACGGGGCAACAAGGAACATTTTCGAAGCCCTTACTGGTTACCAAACCCCACAGATCCACCTCTTTACCCCAAAGGCCTTTTTTATGTCACGGACTCAGCCACCGACGCAGAGCTGCTAAACACCCCATGAACCGCTGCTGCCTGCAAACAGCGCATCGTCCAGGATGACCCACAGCACTGGGGAGAGAAATAATAATTTTATTTAAGATTTCAGGTGGGGGCAGTCCAGGGGGGCTCCCGGCCCCACGCCCCCCCAAGAATCATTCCCACAGGGAATCATTTATGGTCTGGACCCAGTGTTGCCACCACTCGCGGGCCTTGCTGAAGCAGCCCTGGGAGGTCCAGTGGCGCCTCCACCAGTCCTTCAGGCGTCCCCACAGCTCGGCGCAGCCCTGCTTCAGGCATTGGCCTGCCCCACACAGCTCCGGGGATTCCCGGCCAGAATCGCTGTCGTTGGTCTCGCAGGGCTGCTCCGTCTGCGCCTTCAGGGCCTGGAAAGCGCGGGCGATCTCCCGCACCCGCTCCAGCTTCTCCTTCTGGGTGGCTGCAGGCCGGGGCACGGGCTTCCGGGAGGAGCTGATGGGTGTTGGGTTCAGGAGTTCCGGGTTGGCCGCTGAGCGCAGGTTGTGGTGGCTCATTTGGTGGTCCTGGTGTGTCTGTGGGACCTGGGGTTCCAGTGGAGGCTGAGTGTCCAGCAACTCATTGCTGCTTAGGTGATGGATGGGTGGCAGGGAGGGCAGGGAGTCCTGCGGGGACTGGCGCTTGCTCCTCGATATGTCTGTGGTTGCCTCCTTCTGCCTGGGCTCCGGTCCTCCATCCGCTGGCGGAGAAGCTGCCGAGGGAGGGGACAGAGGGCGGCCGTGGGGTGCCGGCTGTTTGCGGGACGGTCGGTGCCGGGGCCGCTCACCGCTCTGCTCCTCTGGCCGCGTTCTCGCCTCTTGCATTATTTCCTTTGAATTCTTTTCAGACTTTGTCTCACTCTCCTTCTTTGCCTTCTGCAGGACCTCCAGGAGCGGGGTGTCGTGGGCCAATTTCCTGGCCCCAAGCTGTGGCCCCCCATGTTCCACAGACCCCTGCCCGTCCGTCTGTGCGCCATTCATGCCGGTACCCACCGCCGGGGTCTGGGCTGTGCCGGGGAGCTCCTTCCCGTGGGAGCGGGGATGCTCCCCTCTAGCCGCATGTGCAAGGCCTTGTCCCTTTCCTGATGGAACGTCGGGTCCAAACCTGGCAGCTGCGGTCCCAGGCTGGGGCCCCCCGGCAGCCCCAGCTGCCCCGGCTCCCCCATTCTGGCGGGGGGCTGGGAGGTTTCCTGGGGAGGATCCCACGGAAGGACCCCTGACACTCCTAGCTGCCGCCCAGCGCTGGGCCTGGATCTCCTTCCACGTCTTACTGTGCCGCTCCATCTTCGACTGGGTGGCCTGGCCGGTGTGGGTGACCTCAGAGACGCTCATCTTCTTGTCTGTGGCCATGGCTGGGCGGGTGCTGGGGGGCAGCTGTGTGTCCGTGGGGGTCTGCGCCGTTTCCCCCACATGCCGGGGGACCCGCTCGGGCTTGGTCTGTGCTGATATTTCCTGTGGTTTGTCCTGGCTAAAGACCGGCCCCAGCCCCTCCGAATTGGGAGGAGAGGTCGGGGAGGTGTTGGAGTGTCGGAAGCGCAGAAGATGCAGCATGGACCATGAGGACGGGCGCTCGCTCCTCAACGTCTCTGTAGTCGCCCTGCAGAGGAGGAGAGAGAAGAGACCCCATTACACCCCGGCCCCTCCGCCGGGACGCGCGGGCAGCACCCCCTCCTCGGCCGGCGGGCAGCGCTGCCCAGCGCAGGCAGGGCCAGGGCATGGGGTGAGGGTCTGGGGCAGGATCTGGGGGTCTCCCCCACACTCACTGATTCTCTTGCTTCGGCGTGGGTTTCTGTGCTCTTCCCTCCGCTGGTGGAGAAGCTGCCAAGAGAGGGGACGCAGTGAGCGGCCGGCAGCCCCCGGCACAGCCCCGGCTCAGGGCTGCCGGGGGGTGTTGGCCATTTGCGGGGCACTCGGTGCCGGGGCCACTCACCGCTCTGCTCCTCCTGCCGCCGCCGCCTTCTCACCGCACTTTTTGCATGTTTGGACGACTTCTTTGATTTCTGCAGGAGCCCCAAGGAGCTGGGTGAGACGGGAGCAGCTCCCGGCCTCACGCCGCAGCCCCTAATCCCACCCCAAGCCACCCCACACCGCGCTACACTGCGTTCAGCAGTCACCTACCCGGACCCGCTTGATCCGCAGCAGGGATGACAGCACACCAAGCCCCAGCACAATCAGCAGGAACGGGGCCAGGTGTGGCGCGGGGGCAACGTCGGAGCGCCCCATGGCACCGGCTGAGGTGCAGCCGCAGCGCTCCAAGTCAGCAGCACAGGCGGGCGATGGGGATCCCCAGTGACGGGAGTCCCCAACGCTGCTGGTGTGGCAGAGGTTGAGCCCGCGGTCTGTGCAGACGACGCCAGACTGCGGTGCCCAGCACCCACTGCCTGCTCCCACCTTCCCGCGACCGCTTTTATAGTCTGGCAGGGAGGCACGTCTCCTTTGTGACATCACAGACAGTCATAACCCCCTTGTCACTTCACAGACAGTCATAGTCGCCTTGGTGACATCTCGGGGCAGGGGTAGCCATGGAGCCCAGGCATTGCTGGCCATCACCGGGGGGAACACTGTGATGTCACTGGCGAGGTCGACATCACCAAGCACCGGCCACTCCACTCAGCCAGCACCATCACGGTCTGGTCCGCGTGCCACCACCGCAACCTGGGCAGCCACCACAGGGGCTGCGTGCCGTGCTGACCCAGCCCTCCCCAAAATAAACTGGGCACACTGGAAACCAGACCAGCCCTGCCCAAAGTGAACTGCAAGCACTGGAAACAAGCACAGCCCTCCCCAAAATGAACTGGGAGCACTGGAAACCAGCGCAGCCCTCCCCAAAATGAACTGGGAACACTGGAAACCAGCTCAGCCTTATCGATTTGAGCGCTGCTTTTCAGGTACATGGCAACAAGGAACATTTTCGAAGCCCATACTGATTACCAAACCCCCACAGATCCACCTCTTTACCCCAAAGGCCTTTTATACGTCACGGACTCAGCCACCGACGCAGAGCTGCTAAACACCCCATGAACCGCCGCCGCCTGCAAACAGCGCATCGTCCAGGATGACCCACAGCACCGGGGAGAGAAATAATAATTTTATTTAAGATTTCAGGTGGGGGGCAGTCCAGGGGGGTTCCCGGCCCCACGCCCCCCCAAGAATCATTCCCACAGGGAATCATTTATGGTCTGGACCCAGTGTTGCCACCACTCGCGGGCCTTGCTGAAGCAGCCCTGGGAGGTCCAGTGGCGCCTCCACCAGTCCTTCAGGCGTCCCCACAGCTCGGCGCAGCCCTGCTTCAGACATTGTCCTGCCCCACACAGCTCCGGGGATTCCTGGCCAGAATCGCTGCCGTGGGGCTCGCAGGGCTGCTCCGTCTGCGCCTTCAGGGCCTAGAAAGCGCGGGTGATCTCCCTCCCACACCCGCTCCATCTTGTCCTTGTCAATAGCTGTAGGACAGGACACGGGCTTCCGGGAGGAGCTGATGGGTGTTGGGTTGAGGAGTTCCGGGTTGGCCGCTGAGCGCAGGTTGTGGTGGCTCTTTTGGTGGTCCTGGTGTGTCTGTGGGACCTGGGGTTCCAGTGGGGGCTGAGTGTCCAGCAACTCATTGCTGCTTAGGTGATGGATGGGTGGCAGGGAGGGCAGGGAGTCCTGCGGGGACGGGCGCTTACCCCTCGATATGTCTATGGTTGCCTCCTTCTGCCTGGGCTCCGGTCCTCCATCCGCTGGCGGAGAAGCTGCCGAGGGAGGGGACAGAGGGCGGCCGTGGGGTGCCGGCTGTTTGCGGGACGGTCGGTGCCGGGGCCGCTCACCGCTCTGCTACTCTGGCCTTTTTTCCTTTAAATTCTTTTCAGACTTTGTCTCACTCTCCTTCTTTGCCGTCTGCGGGACCTACACGGGCAGGGTGAGGTGGGCCAATTTCCTGGCCCCAAGCTGTGGCCCCCCATGTTCCACAGACCCCTGTCCGTCCATCCGTGTGCTCTGCACGCCGCCACGCACTGCCGGCGTCTGGACTGTGCCGGGGAGCTCCTTCCCACAGGAGCGGGGATGCTCCCCTCTGGCCGCATGTCCAAGTCCTTGTCCCTGTGGGCTTTAGGAGGGTCACAGTGGGCTTTAGGGGGGTCCCAGGGCTGCTCATGACAGCCCCCCCACCCCCCCTTTTCAGGGGTCCCAGCGGTGCCTCCCCACCCCGTTTGGGGGATACCTGGGGGGGGCTTAGCCATGGGCGGGAGGCTGGCAAAGGAGGCTCCGTCGGGCTGACCCGCTGTGGGGAGCTGAGAGCGGAGCCAAGCCCCCGGCCAGGCCGGCCGCGGGCACCCGGGGCTGCCGCCACCTGCGGAGAGATGGCGGGGGACGGGGTGGGGGCCCTGAATCAGCCCTGTTCCCCCACAGGACCCCCAAAACGGCTCTGCGCCCCCACAAACAGGCCCAGGCCGCCCCCAGAGCCCCCCAGACCGGTCCCGCCACCCCACAAACGCCCCAAACCGCCATTACCCACCTCCAAAACCGCTCACGACCACCTCCGGCCCGGTCCTGTGCCACCCTCCGCCCCGCTCCGGCCCAGGCCCCCCCGTTCTCCCCGGTACCAACTGCTGCCGCCGCTCCCGCGCGCCGCCGCACACCGGAAGTGTTCCCCTTCGCGTCCGCTCCACCCGCGCATGCGCCCTCCCTGCGTCGCCATGGCAACGGCGGGGGAGAGGACTCGGGCCTAGAGAGCGAGGGGGCGGGGAAAGGACTGGCCCCCCTCAGCTCCCCCCCACCTCTTCCCTCCAGAACGGGGTTGTGACCCCAAAAGCAGCCCAGCCCTCCCCGAAGTGAACTGGGAGCACTGGAAACCAGCCCAGCTCTCCCCAAAATGAACTGGGAGCACTGGAAACAAGTTCAGCCCTCCCCAAAATGAACTGGGAGCACTGGAAACCAGCCCAGCCCTCCCCGAAGTGAACTGGGAGCACTTGAAACCAGCCCAGGCCTCCCCAAAATGAACTGGGAGCACAGGAAACCAGCTCAGCTCTCCCCAAAATGAACTGGGAGCACTGGAAACCACCCCAGCCCTCCCCAAAGTAGACTGGAGCCACTGGAAACCAGCTCATCCCTCCCAAAATGAACTGGGACCACTGGAAAAGAGCTCAGCCCTCCCAAAAATGAATTAGGGCCACTGGAAACCAGCCCAGCCCTGCCGCAAAATGAACTAGGGCCACTGGAAACCAGCTCAGCCCTCCCCAAAGTAGACTGGGGCCACTTAAACCAGCTCAGCCTTATCGATTTGAGCACCGTTTTTCAGGTACGGGGCAACAAGAAACATTTTCGAAGCCCTTACTGGTTACCAAACCCCACAGATCCACCTCTTTACCCCAAAGGCCTTTTTTATGTCACGGACTCAGCCACCGACGCAGAGCTGCTAAACACCCCATGAACCGCTGCTGCCTGCAAACAGCGCATCGTCCAGGATGACCCACAGCACCGGGGAGAGAAATAATAATTTTATTTAAGATTTCAGGTGGGGGCAGTCCAGGGGGGCTCCCGGCCCCACGCCCCGCCAAGAATCATTCCCACAGGGAATCATTTATGGTCTGGACCCAGTGTTGCCACCACTCGCGGGCCTTGCTGAAGCAGCCCTGGGAGGTCCAGTGGCGCCTCCACCAGTCCTTCAGGCGTCCCCACAGCTCGGCGCAGCCCTGCTTCAGGCATTGGCCTGCCCCACACAGCTCCGGGGATTCCCGGCCAGAATCGCTGTCGTTGGTCTCGCAGGGCTGCTCCGTCTGCGCCTTCAGGGCCTGGAAAGCGCGGGCGATCTCCCGCACCCGCTCCAGCTTCTCCTTCTGGGTGGCTGCAGGCCGGGGCACGGGCTTCCGGGAGGAGCTGATGGGTGTTGGGTTCAGGAGTTCGGGGTTGGCCGCTGAGCGCAGGTTGTGGTGGCTCATTTGGTGGTCCTGGTGTGTCTGTGGGACCTGGGGTTCCAGTGGAGGCTGAGTGTCCAGCAACTCATTGCTGCTTAGGTGATGGATGGGTGGCAGGGAGGGCAGGGAGTCCTGCGGGGACTGGCGCTTGCTCCTCGATATGTCTGTGGTTGCCTCCTTCTGCCTGGGCTCCGGTCCTCCATCCGCTGGCGGAGAAGCTGCCGAGGGAGGGGACAGAGGGCGGCCGTGGGGTGCCGGCTGTTTGCGGGACGGTCGGTGCCGGGGCCGCTCACCGCTCTGCTCCTCTGGCTGCGTTCTCGCCTCTTGCATTATTTCCTTTGAATTCTTTTCAGACTTTGTCTCACTCTCCTTCTTTGCCTTCTGCAGGACCTCCAGGAGCGGGGTGTCGTGGGCCAATTTCCTGGCCCCAAGCTGTGGCCCCCCATGTTCCACAGACCCCTGCCCGTCCGTCTGTGCGCCATTCATGCCGGTACCCACCGCCGGGGTCTGGGCTGTGCCGGGGAGCTCCTTCCCGTGGGAGCGGGGATGCTCCCCTCTAGCCGCATGTGCAAGGCCTTGTCCCTTTCCTGATGGAACGTCGGGTCCAAACCTGGCAGCTGCGGTCCCAGGCTGGGGCCCCCCGGCAGCCCCAGCTGCCCCTGCTCCCCCATTCTGGCGGGGGGCTGGGAGGTTTCCTGGGGAGGATCCCACGGAAGGACCCCTGACACTCCTAGCTGCCGCCCAGCGCTGGGCCTGGATCTCCTTCCACGTCTTACTGTGCCGCTCCATCTTCGACTGGGTGGCCTGGCCGGTGTGGGTGACCTCAGAGACGCTCATCTTCTTGTCTGTGGCCATGGCTGGGCGGGTGCTGGGGGGCAGCTGTGTGTCCGTGGGGGTCTGCGCCGTTTCCCCCACATGCCGGGGGACCCGCTCGGGCTTGGTCTGTGCTGATATTTCCTGTGGTTTGTCCTGGCTAAAGACCGGCCCCAGCCCCTCCGAATTGGGAGGAGAGGTCGGGGAGGTGTTGGAATGTCGGAAGCGCAGAAGATGCAGCATGGACCATGAGGACGGGCGCTCGCTCCTCAACGTCTCTGTAGTCGCCCTGCAGAGGAGGAGAGAGAAGAGACCCCATTACACCCCGGCCCCTCCGCCGGGACGCGCGGGCAGCACCCCCTCCTCGGCCGGCGGGCAGCGCTGCCCAGCGCAGGCAGGGCCAGGGCATGGGGTGAGGGTCTGGGGCAGGATCTGGGGGTCTCCCCCCCACTCACTGATTCTCTTGCTTCGGCGTGGGTTTCTGTGCTCTTCCCCCCGCTGGTGGAGAAGCTGCCAAGAGAGGGGACGCAGTGAGCGGCCGGCAGCCCCCGGCACAGCCCCGGCTCAGGGCTGCCGGGGGGTGTTGGCCATTTGCGGGGCACTCGGTGCCGGGGCCACTCACCGCTCTGCTCCTCCTGCCGCCGCCGCCTTCTCACCGCACTTTTTGCATGTTTGGACGACTTCTTTGATTTCTGCAGGAGCCCCAAGGAGCTGGGTGAGACGGGAGCAGCTCCCGGCCTCACGCCGCAGCCCCTAATCCCACCCCAAGCCACCCCACACCGCGCTACACTGCGTTCAGCAGTCACCTACCCGGACCCGCTTGATCCGCAGCAGGGATGACAGCACACCGAGCCCCAGCACAATCAGCAGGAACGGGGCCAGGTGTGGCGCGGGGGCAACGTCGGAGCGCCCCATGGCACCGGCTGAGGTGCAGCCGCAGCGCTCCAAGTCAGCAGCACAGGCGGGCGATGGGGATCCCCAGTGACGGGAGTCCCCAACGCTGCTGGTGTGGCAGAGGTTGAGCCCGCGGTCTGTGCAGACGACGCCAGACTGCGGTGCCCAGCACCCACTGCCTGCTCCCACCTTCCCGCGACCGCTTTTATAGTCTGGCAGGGAGGCACGTCTCCTTTGTGACATCACAGACAGTCATAACCCCCTTGTCACTTCACAGACAGTCATAGTCGCCTTGGTGACATCTCGGGGCAGGGGTAGCCATGGAGCCCAGGCATTGCTGGCCATCACCGGGGGGAACACTGTGATGTCACTGGCGAGGTCGACATCACCAAGCACCGGCCACTCCACTCAGCCAGCACCATCACGGTCTGGTCCGCGTGCCACCACCGCAACCTGGGCAGCCACCACAGGGGCTGCGTGCCGTGCTGACCCAGCCCTCCCCAAAATAAACTGGGCACACTGGAAACCAGACCAGCCCTGCCCAAAGTGAACTGCAAGCACTGGAAACAAGCACAGCCCTCCCCAAAATGAACTGGGAGCACTGGAAACCAGCGCAGCCCTCCCCAAAATGAACTGGGAACACTGGAAACCAGCTCAGCCTTATCGATTTGAGCGCTGCTTTTCAGGTACATGGCAACAAGGAACATTTTCGAAGCCCATACTGATTACCAAACCCCCACAGATCCACCTCTTTACCCCAAAGGCCTTTTATACGTCACGGACTCAGCCACCGACGCAGAGCTGCTAAACACCCCATGAACCGCCGCCGCCTGCAAACAGCGCATCGTCCAGGATGACCCACAGCACCGGGGAGAGAAATAATAATTTTATTTAAGATTTCAGGTGGGGGGCAGTCCAGGGGGGTTCCCGGCCCCACGCCCCCCCAAGAATCATTCCCACAGGGAATCATTTATGGTCTGGACCCAGTGTTGCCACCACTCGCGGGCCTTGCTGAAGCAGCCCTGGGAGGTCCAGTGGCGCCTCCACCAGTCCTTCAGGCGTCCCCACAGCTCGGCGCAGCCCTGCTTCAGACATTGTCCTGCCCCACACAGCTCCGGGGATTCCTGGCCAGAATCGCTGCCGTGGGGCTCGCAGGGCTGCTCCGTCTGCGCCTTCAGGGCCTAGAAAGCGCGGGTGATCTCCCTCCCACACCCGCTCCATCTTGTCCTTGTCAATAGCTGTAGGACAGGACACGGGCTTCCGGGAGGAGCTGATGGGTGTTGGGTTGAGGAGTTCCGGGTTGGCCGCTGAGCGCAGGTTGTGGTGGCTCTTTTGGTGGTCCTGGTGTGTCTGTGGGACCTGGGGTTCCAGTGGGGGCTGAGTGTCCAGCAACTCATTGCTGCTTAGGTGATGGATGGGTGGCAGGGAGGGCAGGGAGTCCTGCGGGGACTGGCGCTTGCTCCTCGATATGTCTGTGGTTGCCTCCTTCTGCCTGGGCTCCGGTCCTCCATCCGCTGGCGGAGAAGCTGCCGAGGGAGGGGACAGAGGGCGGCCGTGGGGTGCCGGCTGTTTGCGGGACGGTCGGTGCCGGGGCCGCTCACCGCTCTGCTACTCTGGCCTTTTTTCCTTTAAATTCTTTTCAGACTTTGTCTCACTCTCCTTCTTTGCCGTCTGCGGGACCTACACGGGCAGGGTGAGGTGGGCCAATTTCCTGGCCCCAAGCTGTGGCCCCCCATGTTCCACAGACCCCTGTCCGTCCATCCGTGTGCTCTGCACGCCGCCACGCACTGCCGGCGTCTGGACTGTGCCGGGGAGCTCCTTCCCACAGGAGCGGGGATGCTCCCCTCTGGCCGCATGTCCAAGTCCTTGTCCCTGTGGGCTTTAGGAGGGTCACAGTGGGCTTTAGGGGGGTCCCAGGGCTGCTCATGACAGCCCCCCCACCCCCCCTTTTCAGGGGTCCCAGCGGTGCCTCCCCACCCCGTTTGGGGGATACCTGGGGGGGGCTTAGCCATGGGCGGGAGGCTGGCAAAGGAGGCTCCGTCGGGCTGACCCGCTGTGGGGAGCTGAGAGCGGAGCCAAGCCCCCGGCCAGGCCGGCCGCGGGCACCCGGGGCTGCCGCCACCTGCGGAGAGATGGCGGGGGACGGGGTGGGGGCCCTGAATCAGCCCTGTTCCCCCACAGGACCCCCAAAACGGCTCTGCGCCCCCACAAACAGGCCCAGGCCGCCCCCAGAGCCCCCCAGACCGGTCCCGCCACCCCACAAACGCCCCAAACCGCCATTACCCACCTCCAAAACCGCTCACGACCACCTCCGGCCCGGTCCTGTGCCACCCTCCGCCCCGCTCCGGCCCAGGCCCCCCCGTTCTCCCCGGTACCAACTGCTGCCGCCGCTCCCGCGCGCCGCCGCACACCGGAAGTGTTCCCCTTCGCGTCCGCTCCACCCGCGCATGCGCCCTCCCTGCGTCGCCATGGCAACGGCGGGGGAGAGGACTCGGGCCTAGAGAGCGAGGGGGCGGGGAAAGGACTGGCCCCCCTCAGCTCCCCCCCACCTCTTCCCTCCAGAAAGGGGTTGTGACCCCAAAAGCAGCCCAGCCCTCCCCGAAGTGAACTGGGAGCACTGGAAACCAGCCCAGCTCTCCCCAAAATGAACTGGGAGCACTGGAAACAAGTTCAGCCCTCCCCAAAATGAACTGGGAGCACTGGAAACCAGCCCAGCCCTCCCCGAAGTGAACTGGGAGCACTTGAAACCAGCCCAGGCCTCCCCAAAATGAACTGGGAGCACAGGAAACCAGCTCAGCTCTCCCCAAAATGAACTGGGAGCACTGGAAACCACCCCAGCCCTCCCCAAAGTAGACTGGAGCCACTGGAAACCAGCTCATCCCTCCCAAAATGAACTGGGACCACTGGAAAAGAGCTCAGCCCTCCCAAAAATGAATTAGGGCCACTGGAAACCAGCCCAGCCCTGCCGCAAAATGAACTAGGGCCACTGGAAACCAGCTCAGCCCTCCCCAAAGTAGACTGGGGCCACTTAAACCAGCTCAGCCTTATCGATTTGAGCACCGTTTTTCAGGTACGGGGCAACAAGGAACATTTTCGAAGCCCTTACTGGTTACCAAACCCCACAGATCCACCTCTTTACCCCAAAGGCCTTTTTTATGTCACGGACTCAGCCACCGACGCAGAGCTGCTAAACACCCCATGAACCGCTGCTGCCTGCAAACAGCGCATCGTCCAGGATGACCCACAGCACTGGGGAGAGAAATAATAATTTTATTTAAGATTTCAGGTGGGGGCAGTCCAGGGGGGCTCCCGGCCCCACGCCCCGCCAAGAATCATTCCCACAGGGAATCATTTATGGTCTGGACCCAGTGTTGCCACCACTCGCGGGCCTTGCTGAAGCAGCCCTGGGAGGTCCAGTGGCGCCTCCACCAGTCCTTCAGGCGTCCCCACAGCTCGGCGCAGCCCTGCTTCAGGCATTGGCCTGCCCCACACAGCTCCGGGGATTCCCGGCCAGAATCGCTGTCGTTGGTCTCGCAGGGCTGCTCCGTCTGCGCCTTCAGGGCCTGGAAAGCGCGGGCGATCTCCCGCACCCGCTCCAGCTTCTCCTTCTGGGTGGCTGCAGGCCGGGACACGGGCTTCCGGGAGGAGCTGATGGGTGTTGGGTTGAGGAGTTCGGGGTTGGCCGCCGAGCGCAGGTTGTGGTGGCTCATTTGGTGGTCCTGGTGTGTCTGTGGGACCTGGGGTTCCAGTGGGGGCTGAGTGTCCAGCAACTCATTGCTGCTTATGTGATGGATGGGTGGCAGGGAGGGCAGGGAGTCCTGCGGGGACTGGCGCTTGCTCCTCGATATGTCTGTGGTTGCCTCCTTCTGCCTGGGCTCCGGTCCTCCATCCGCTGGCGGAGAAGCTGCCGAGGGAGGGGACAGAGGGCGGCCGTGGGGTGCCGGCTGTTTGCGGGACGGTCGGTGCCGGGGCCGCTCACCGCTCTGCTCCTCTGGCTGCGTTCTCGCCTCTTGCATTATTTCCTTTGAATTCTTTTCAGACTTTGTCTCACTCTCCTTCTTTGCCTTCTGCAGGACCTCCAGGAGCGGGGTGTCGTGGGCCAATTTCCTGGCCCCAAGCTGTGGCCCCCCATGTTCCACAGACCCCTGCCCGTCCGTCTGTGCGCCATTCATGCCGGTACCCACCGCCGGGGTCTGGGCTGTGCCGGGGAGCTCCTTCCCGTGGGAGCGGGGATGCTCCCCTCTAGCCGCATGTGCAAGGCCTTGTCCCTTTCCTGATGGAACGTCGGGTCCAAACCTGGCAGCTGCGGTCCCAGGCTGGGGCCCCCCGGCAGCCCCAGCTGCCCCTGCTCCCCCATTCTGGCGGGGGGCTGGGAGGTTTCCTGGGGAGGATCCCACGGAAGGACCCCTGACACTCCTAGCTGCCGCCCAGCGCTGGGCCTGGATCTCCTTCCACGTCTTACTGTGCCGCTCCATCTTCGACTGGGTGGCCTGGCCGGTGTGGGTGACCTCAGAGACGCTCATCTTCTTGTCTGTGGCCATGGCTGGGCGGGTGCTGGGGGGCAGCTGTGTGTCCGTGGGGGTCTGCGCCGTTTCCCCCACATGCCGGGGGACCCGCTCGGGCTTGGTCTGTGCTGATATTTCCTGTGGTTTGTCCTGGCTAAAGACCGGCCCCAGCCCCTCCGAATTGGGAGGAGAGGTCGGGGAGGTGTTGGAATGTCGGAAGCGCAGAAGATGCAGCATGGACCATGAGGACGGGCGCTCGCTCCTCAACGTCTCTGTAGTCGCCCTGCAGAGGAGGAGAGAGAAGAGACCCCATTACACCCCGGCCCCTCCGCCGGGACGCGCGGGCAGCACCCCCTCCTCGGCCGGCGGGCAGCGCTGCCCAGCGCAGGCAGGGCCAGGGCATGGGGTGAGGGTCTGGGGCAGGATCTGGGGGTCTCCCCCCCACTCACTGATTCTCTTGCTTCGGCGTGGGTTTCTGTGCTCTTCCCCCCGCTGGTGGAGAAGCTGCCAAGAGAGGGGACGCAGTGAGCGGCCGGCAGCCCCCGGCACAGCCCCGGCTCAGGGCTGCCGGGGGGTGTTGGCCATTTGCGGGGCACTCGGTGCCGGGGCCACTCACCGCTCTGCTCCTCCTGCCGCCGCCGCCTTCTCACCGCACTTTTTGCATGTTTGGACGACTTCTTTGATTTCTGCAGGAGCCCCAAGGAGCTGGGTGAGACGGGAGCAGCTCCCGGCCTCACGCCGCAGCCCCTAATCCCACCCCAAGCCACCCCACACCGCGCTACACTGCGTTCAGCAGTCACCTACCCGGACCCGCTTGATCCGCAGCAGGGATGACAGCACACCGAGCCCCAGCACAATCAGCAGGAACGGGGCCAGGTGTGGCGCGGGGGCAACGTCGGAGCGCCCCATGGCACCGGCTGAGGTGCAGCCGCAGCGCTCCAAGTCAGCAGCACAGGCGGGCGATGGGGATCCCCAGTGACGGGAGTCCCCAACGCTGCTGGTGTGGCAGAGGTTGAGCCCGCGGTCTGTGCAGACGACGCCAGACTGCGGTGCCCAGCACCCACTGCCTGCTCCCACCTTCCCGCGACCGCTTTTATAGTCTGGCAGGGAGGCACGTCTCCTTTGTGACATCACAGACAGTCATAACCCCCTTGTCACTTCACAGACAGTCATAGTCGCCTTGGTGACATCTCGGGGCAGGGGTAGCCATGGAGCCCAGGCATTGCTGGCCATCACCGGGGGGAACACTGTGATGTCACTGGCGAGGTCGACATCACCAAGCACCGGCCACTCCACTCAGCCAGCACCATCACGGTCTGGTCCGCGTGCCACCACCGCAACCTGGGCAGCCACCACAGGGGCTGCGTGCCGTGCTGACCCAGCCCTCCCCAAAATAAACTGGGCACACTGGAAACCAGACCAGCCCTGCCCAAAGTGAACTGCAAGCACTGGAAACAAGCACAGCCCTCCCCAAAATGAACTGGGAGCACTGGAAACCAGCGCAGCCCTCCCCAAAATGAACTGGGAACACTGGAAACCAGCTCAGCCTTATCGATTTGAGCGCTGCTTTTCAGGTACATGGCAACAAGGAACATTTTCGAAGCCCATACTGATTACCAAACCCCCACAGATCCACCTCTTTACCCCAAAGGCCTTTTATACGTCACGGACTCAGCCACCGACGCAGAGCTGCTAAACACCCCATGAACCGCCGCCGCCTGCAAACAGCGCATCGTCCAGGATGACCCACAGCACCGGGGAGAGAAATAATAATTTTATTTAAGATTTCAGGTGGGGGGCAGTCCAGGGGGGTTCCCGGCCCCACGCCCCCCCAAGAATCATTCCCACAGGGAATCATTTATGGTCTGGACCCAGTGTTGCCACCACTCGCGGGCCTTGCTGAAGCAGCCCTGGGAGGTCCAGTGGCGCCTCCACCAGTCCTTCAGGCGTCCCCACAGCTCGGCGCAGCCCTGCTTCAGACATTGTCCTGCCCCACACAGCTCCGGGGATTCCTGGCCAGAATCGCTGCCGTGGGGCTCGCAGGGCTGCTCCGTCTGCGCCTTCAGGGCCTAGAAAGCGCGGGTGATCTCCCTCCCACACCCGCTCCATCTTGTCCTTGTCAATAGCTGTAGGACAGGACACGGGCTTCCGGGAGGAGCTGATGGGTGTTGGGTTGAGGAGTTCCGGGTTGGCCGCTGAGCGCAGGTTGTGGTGGCTCTTTTGGTGGTCCTGGTGTGTCTGTGGGACCTGGGGTTCCAGTGGGGGCTGAGTGTCCAGCAACTCATTGCTGCTTAGGTGATGGATGGGTGGCAGGGAGGGCAGGGAGTCCTGCGGGGACGGGCGCTTACCCCTCGATATGTCTATGGTTGCCTCCTTCTGCCTGGGCTCCGGTCCTCCATCCGCTGGCGGAGAAGCTGCCGAGGGAGGGGACAGAGGGCGGCCGTGGGGTGCCGGCTGTTTGCGGGACGGTCGGTGCCGGGGCCGCTCACCGCTCTGCTACTCTGGCCTTTTTTCCTTTAAATTCTTTTCAGACTTTGTCTCACTCTCCTTCTTTGCCGTCTGCGGGACCTACACGGGCAGGGTGAGGTGGGCCAATTTCCTGGCCCCAAGCTGTGGCCCCCCATGTTCCACAGACCCCTGTCCGTCCATCCGTGTGCTCTGCACGCCGCCACGCACTGCCGGCGTCTGCTCCTTCCCGTGGGAGCTCCTTCCCACAGGAGCGGGGATGCTCCCCTCTGGCCGCATGTCCAAGTCCTTGTCCCTGTGGGCTTTAGGAGGGTCACAGTGGGCTTTAGGGGGGTCCCAGGGCTGCTCATGACAGCCCCCCCACCCCCCCTTTTCAGGGGTCCCAGCGGTGCCTCCCCACCCCGTTTGGGGGATACCTGGGGGGGGCTTAGCCATGGGCGGGAGGCTGGCAAAGGAGGCTCCGTCGGGCTGACCCGCTGTGGGGAGCTGAGAGCGGAGCCAAGCCCCCGGCCAGGCCGGCCGCGGGCACCCGGGGCTGCCGCCACCTGCGGAGAGATGGCGGGGGACGGGGTGGGGGCCCTGAATCAGCCCTGTTCCCCCACAGGACCCCCAAAACGGCTCTGCGCCCCCACAAACAGGCCCAGGCCGCCCCCAGAGCCCCCCAGACCGGTCCCGCCACCCCACAAACGCCCCAAACCGCCATTACCCACCTCCAAAACCGCTCACGACCACCTCCGGCCCGGTCCTGTGCCACCCTCCGCCCCGCTCCGGCCCAGGCCCCCCCGTTCTCCCCGGTACCAACTGCTGCCGCCGCTCCCGCGCGCCGCCGCACACCGGAAGTGTTCCCCTTCGCGTCCGCTCCACCCGCGCATGCGCCCTCCCTGCGTCGCCATGGCAACGGCGGGGGAGAGGACTCGGGCCTAGAGAGCGAGGGGGCGGGGAAAGGACTGGCCCCCCTCAGCTCCCCCCCACCTCTTCCCTCCAGAAAGGGGTTGTGACCCCAAAAGCAGCCCAGCCCTCCCCGAAGTGAACTGGGAGCACTGGAAACCAGCCCAGCTCTCCCCAAAATGAACTGGGAGCACTGGAAACAAGTTCAGCCCTCCCCAAAATGAACTGGGAGCACTGGAAACCAGCCCAGCCCTCCCCGAAGTGAACTGGGAGCACTTGAAACCAGCCCAGGCCTCCCCAAAATGAACTGGGAGCACAGGAAACCAGCTCAGCTCTCCCCAAAATGAACTGGGAGCACTGGAAACCACCCCAGCCCTCCCCAAAGTAGACTGGAGCCACTGGAAACCAGCTCATCCCTCCCAAAATGAACTGGGACCACTGGAAAAGAGCTCAGCCCTCCCAAAAATGAATTAGGGCCACTGGAAACCAGCCCAGCCCTGCCGCAAAATGAACTAGGGCCACTGGAAACCAGCTCAGCCCTCCCCAAAGTAGACTGGGGCCACTTAAACCAGCTCAGCCTTATCGATTTGAGCACCGTTTTTCAGGTACGGGGCAACAAGGAACATTTTCGAAGCCCTTACTGGTTACCAAACCCCACAGATCCACCTCTTTACCCCAAAGGCCTTTTTTATGTCACGGACTCAGCCACCGACGCAGAGCTGCTAAACACCCCATGAACCGCTGCTGCCTGCAAACAGCGCATCGTCCAGGATGACCCACAGCACCGGGGAGAGAAATAATAATTTTATTTAAGATTTCAGGTGGGGGCAGTCCAGGGGGCTCCCGGCCCCACGCCCCCCCAAGAATCATTCCCACAGGGAATCATTTATGGTCTGGACCCAGTGTTGCCACCACTCGCGGGCCTTGCTGAAGCAGCCCTGGGAGGTCCAGTGGCGCCTCCACCAGTCCTTCAGGCGTCCCCACAGCTCGGCGCAGCCCTGCTTCAGGCATTGGCCTGCCCCACACAGCTCCGGGGATTCCCGGCCAGAATCGCTGTCGTTGGTCTCGCAGGGCTGCTCCGTCTGCGCCTTCAGGGCCTGGAAAGCGCGGGCGATCTCCCGCACCCGCTCCAGCTTCTCCTTCTGGGTGGCTGCAGGCCGGGGCACGGGCTTCCGGGAGGAGCTGATGGGTGTTGGGTTCAGGAGTTCCGGGTTGGCCGCCGAGCGCAGGTTGTGGTGGCTCATTTGGTGGTCCTGGTGTGTCTGTGGGACCTGGGGTTCCAGTGGAGGCTGAGTGTCCAGCAACTCATTGCTGCTTAGGTGATGGATGGGTGGCAGGGAGGGCAGGGAGTCCTGCGGGGACTGGCGCTTGCTCCTCGATATGTCTGTGGTTGCCTCCTTCTGCCTGGGCTCCGGTCCTCCATCCGCTGGCGGAGAAGCTGCCGAGGGAGGGGACAGAGGGCGGCCGTGGGGTGCCGGCTGTTTGCGGGACGGTCGGTGCCGGGGCCGCTCACCGCTCTGCTCCTCTGGCCGCGTTCTCGCCTCTTGCATTATTTCCTTTGAATTCTTTTCAGACTTTGTCTCACTCTCCTTCTTTGCCTTCTGCAGGACCTCCAGGAGCGGGGTGTCGTGGGCCAATTTCCTGGCCCCAAGCTGTGGCCCCCCATGTTCCACAGACCCCTGCCCGTCCGTCTGTGCGCCATTCATGCCGGTACCCAC
This sequence comes from Vanellus vanellus, assembly GCF_965231255.1. NCBI lineage: Eukaryota > Metazoa > Chordata > Aves > Charadriiformes > Charadriidae > Vanellus > Vanellus vanellus. The sequence goes on along the minus strand of NC_138936.1, from coordinate 191,320 downwards.
CGCCGGGGTCTGGGCTGTGCCGGGGAGCTCCTTCCCGTGGGAGCGGGGATGCTCCCCTCTAGCTGCATGTGCAAGGCCTTGTCCCTTTCCTGATGGAACGTCGGGTCCAAACCTGGCAGCTGCGGTCCCAGGCTGGGGCCCCCCGGCAGCCCCAGCTGCCCCGGCTCCCCCATTCTGGCGGGGGGCTGGGAGGTTTCCTGGGGAGGATCCCACGGAAGGACCCCTGACACTCCTAGCTGCCGCCCAGCGCTGGGCCTGGATCTCCTTCCACGTCTTACTGTGCCGCTCCATCTTCGACTGGGTGGCCTGGCCGGTGTGGGTGACCTCAGAGACGCTCATCTTCTTGTCTGTGGCCATGGCTGGGCGGGTGCTGGGGGGCAGCTGTGTGTCCGTGGGGGTCTGCGCCGTTTCCCCCACATGCCGGGGGACCCGCTCGGGCTTGGTCTGTGCTGATATTTCCTGTGGTTTGTCCTGGCTAAAGACCGGCCCCAGCCCCTCCGAATTGGGAGGAGAGGTCGGGGAGGTGTTGGAATGTCGGAAGCGCAGAAGATGCAGCATGGACCATGAGGACGGGCGCTCGCTCCTCAACGTCTCTGTAGTCGCCCTGCAGAGGAGGAGAGAGAAGAGACCCCATTACACCCCGGCCCCTCCGCCGGGACGCGCGGGCAGCACCCCCTCCTCGGCCGGCGGGCAGCGCTGCCCAGCGCAGGCAGGGCCAGGGCATGGGGTGAGGGTCTGGGGCAGGATCTGGGGGTCTCCCCCCCACTCACTGATTCTCTTGCTTCGGCGTGGGTTTCTGTGCTCTTCCCCCCGCTGGTGGAGAAGCTGCCAAGAGAGGGGACGCAGTGAGCGGCCGGCAGCCCCCGGCACAGCCCCGGCTCAGGGCTGCCGGGGGGTGTTGGCCATTTGCGGGGCACTCGGTGCCGGGGCCACTCACCGCTCTGCTCCTCCTGCCGCCGCCGCCTTCTCACCGCACTTTTTGCATGTTTGGACGACTTCTTTGATTTCTGCAGGAGCCCCAAGGAGCTGGGTGAGACGGGAGCAGCTCCCGGCCTCACGCCGCAGCCCCTAATCCCACCCCAAGCCACCCCACACCGCGCTACACTGCGTTCAGCAGTCACCTACCCGGACCCGCTTGATCCGCAGCAGGGATGACAGCACACCGAGCCCCAGCACAATCAGCAGGAACGGGGCCAGGTGTGGCGCGGGGGCAACGTCGGAGCGCCCCATGGCACCGGCTGAGGTGCAGCCGCAGCGCTCCAAGTCAGCAGCACAGGCGGGCGATGGGGATCCCCAGTGACGGGAGTCCCCAACGCTGCTGGTGTGGCAGAGGTTGAGCCCGCGGTCTGTGCAGACGACGCCAGACTGCGGTGCCCAGCACCCACTGCCTGCTCCCACCTTCCCGCGACCGCTTTTATAGTCTGGCAGGGAGGCACGTCTCCTTTGTGACATCACAGACAGTCATAACCCCCTTGTCACTTCACAGACAGTCATAGTCGCCTTGGTGACATCTCGGGGCAGGGGTAGCCATGGAGCCCAGGCATTGCTGGCCATCACCGGGGGGAACACTGTGATGTCACTGGCGAGGTCGACATCACCAAGCACCGGCCACTCCACTCAGCCAGCACCATCACGGTCTGGTCCGCGTGCCACCACCGCAACCTGGGCAGCCACCACAGGGGCTGCGTGCCGTGCTGACCCAGCCCTCCCCAAAATAAACTGGGCACACTGGAAACCAGACCAGCCCTGCCCAAAGTGAACTGCAAGCACTGGAAACAAGCACAGCCCTCCCCAAAATGAACTGGGAGCACTGGAAACCAGCGCAGCCCTCCCCAAAATGAACTGGGAACACTGGAAACCAGCTCAGCCTTATCGATTTGAGCGCTGCTTTTCAGGTACATGGCAACAAGGAACATTTTCGAAGCCCATACTGATTACCAAACCCCCACAGATCCACCTCTTTACCCCAAAGGCCTTTTATACGTCACGGACTCAGCCACCGACGCAGAGCTGCTAAACACCCCATGAACCGCCGCCGCCTGCAAACAGCGCATCGTCCAGGATGACCCACAGCACCGGGGAGAGAAATAATAATTTTATTTAAGATTTCAGGTGGGGGGCAGTCCAGGGGGGTTCCCGGCCCCACGCCCCCCCAAGAATCATTCCCACAGGGAATCATTTATGGTCTGGACCCAGTGTTGCCACCACTCGCGGGCCTTGCTGAAGCAGCCCTGGGAGGTCCAGTGGCGCCTCCACCAGTCCTTCAGGCGTCCCCACAGCTCGGCGCAGCCCTGCTTCAGACATTGTCCTGCCCCACACAGCTCCGGGGATTCCTGGCCAGAATCGCTGCCGTGGGGCTCGCAGGGCTGCTCCGTCTGCGCCTTCAGGGCCTAGAAAGCGCGGGTGATCTCCCTCCCACACCCGCTCCATCTTGTCCTTGTCAATAGCTGTAGGACAGGACACGGGCTTCCGGGAGGAGCTGATGGGTGTTGGGTTGAGGAGTTCCGGGTTGGCCGCTGAGCGCAGGTTGTGGTGGCTCTTTTGGTGGTCCTGGTGTGTCTGTGGGACCTGGGGTTCCAGTGGGGGCTGAGTGTCCAGCAACTCATTGCTGCTTAGGTGATGGATGGGTGGCAGGGAGGGCAGGGAGTCCTGCGGGGACGGGCGCTTACCCCTCGATATGTCTATGGTTGCCTCCTTCTGCCTGGGCTCCGGTCCTCCATCCGCTGGCGGAGAAGCTGCCGAGGGAGGGGACAGAGGGCGGCCGTGGGGTGCCGGCTGTTTGCGGGACGGTCGGTGCCGGGGCCGCTCACCGCTCTGCTACTCTGGCCTTTTTTCCTTTAAATTCTTTTCAGACTTTGTCTCACTCTCCTTCTTTGCCGTCTGCGGGACCTACACGGGCAGGGTGAGGTGGGCCAATTTCCTGGCCCCAAGCTGTGGCCCCCCATGTTCCACAGACCCCTGCCCGTCCATCCGTGTGCTCTGCACGCCGCCACGCACTGCCGGCGTCTGGACTGTGCCGGGGAGCTCCTTCCCACAGGAGCGGGGATGCTCCCCTCTGGCCGCATGTCCAAGTCCTTGTCCCTGTGGGCTTTAGGAGGGTCACAGTGGGCTTTAGGGGGGTCCCAGGGCTGCTCATGACAGCCCCCCCACCCCCCCTTTTCAGGGGTCCCAGCGGTGCCTCCCCACCCCGTTTGGGGGATACCTGGGGGGGGCTTAGCCATGGGCGGGAGGCTGGCAAAGGAGGCTCCGTCGGGCTGACCCGCTGTGGGGAGCTGAGAGCGGAGCCAAGCCCCCGGCCAGGCCGGCCGCGGGCACCCGGGGCTGCCGCCACCTGCGGAGAGATGGCGGGGGACGGGGTGGGGGCCCTGAATCAGCCCTGTTCCCCCACAGGACCCCCAAAACGGCTCTGCGCCCCCACAAACAGGCCCAGGCCGCCCCCAGAGCCCCCCAGACCGGTCCCGCCACCCCACAAACGCCCCAAACCGCCATTACCCACCTCCAAAACCGCTCACGACCACCTCCGGCCCGGTCCTGTGCCACCCTCCGCCCCGCTCCGGCCCAGGCCCCCCCGTTCTCCCCGGTACCAACTGCTGCCGCCGCTCCCGCGCGCCGCCGCACACCGGAAGTGTTCCCCTTCGCGTCCGCTCCACCCGCGCATGCGCCCCCCCTGCGTCGCCATGGCAACGGCGGGGGAGAGGACTCGGGCCTAGAGAGCGAGGGGGCGGGGAAAGGACTGGCCCCCCTCAGCTCCCCCCCACCTCTTCCCTCCAGAACGGGGTTGTGACCCCAAAAGCAGCCCAGCCCTCCCCGAAGTGAACTGGGAGCACTGGAAACCAGCCCAGCTCTCCCCAAAATGAACTGGGAGCACTGGAAACAAGTTCAGCCCTCCCCAAAATGAACTGGGAGCACTGGAAACCAGCCCAGCCCTCCCCGAAGTGAACTGGGAGCACTTGAAACCAGCCCAGGCCTCCCCAAAATGAACTGGGAGCACAGGAAACCAGCTCAGCTCTCCCCAAAATGAACTGGGAGCACTGGAAACCACCCCAGCCCTCCCCAAAGTAGACTGGAGCCACTGGAAACCAGCTCATCCCTCCCAAAATGAACTGGGACCACTGGAAAAGAGCTCAGCCCTCCCAAAAATGAATTAGGGCCACTGGAAACCAGCCCAGCCCTGCCGCAAAATGAACTAGGGCCACTGGAAACCAGCTCAGCCCTCCCCAAAGTAGACTGGGGCCACTTAAACCAGCTCAGCCTTATCGATTTGAGCACCGTTTTTCAGGTACGGGGCAACAAGGAACATTTTCGAAGCCCTTACTGGTTACCAAACCCCACAGATCCACCTCTTTACCCCAAAGGCCTTTTTTATGTCACGGACTCAGCCACCGACGCAGAGCTGCTAAACACCCCATGAACCGCTGCTGCCTGCAAACAGCGCATCGTCCAGGATGACCCACAGCACTGGGGAGAGAAATAATAATTTTATTTAAGATTTCAGGTGGGGGCAGTCCAGGGGGGCTCCCGGCCCCACGCCCCGCCAAGAATCATTCCCACAGGGAATCATTTATGGTCTGGACCCAGTGTTGCCACCACTCGCGGGCCTTGCTGAAGCAGCCCTGGGAGGTCCAGTGGCGCCTCCACCAGTCCTTCAGGCGTCCCCACAGCTCGGCGCAGCCCTGCTTCAGGCATTGGCCTGCCCCACACAGCTCCGGGGATTCCCGGCCAGAATCGCTGTCGTTGGTCTCGCAGGGCTGCTCCGTCTGCGCCTTCAGGGCCTGGAAAGCGCGGGCGATCTCCCGCACCCGCTCCAGCTTCTCCTTCTGGGTGGCTGCAGGCCGGGGCACGGGCTTCCGGGAGGAGCTGATGGGTGTTGGGTTCAGGAGTTCGGGGTTGGCCGCTGAGCGCAGGTTGTGGTGGCTCATTTGGTGGTCCTGGTGTGTCTGTGGGACCTGGGGTTCCAGTGGAGGCTGAGTGTCCAGCAACTCATTGCTGCTTAGGTGATGGATGGGTGGCAGGGAGGGCAGGGAGTCCTGCGGGGACTGGCGCTTGCTCCTCGATATGTCTGTGGTTGCCTCCTTCTGCCTGGGCTCCGGTCCTCCATCCGCTGGCGGAGAAGCTGCCGAGGGAGGGGACAGAGGGCGGCCGTGGGGTGCCGGCTGTTTGCGGGACGGTCGGTGCCGGGGCCGCTCACCGCTCTGCTCCTCTGGCCGCGTTCTCGCCTCTTGCATTATTTCCTTTGAATTCTTTTCAGACTTTGTCTCACTCTCCTTCTTTGCCTTCTGCAGGACCTCCAGGAGCGGGGTGTCGTGGGCCAATTTCCTGGCCCCAAGCTGTGGCCCCCCATGTTCCACAGACCCCTGCCCGTCCGTCTGTGCGCCATTCATGCCGGTACCCACCGCCGGGGTCTGGGCTGTGCCGGGGAGCTCCTTCCCGTGGGAGCGGGGATGCTCCCCTCTAGCCGCATGTGCAAGGCCTTGTCCCTTTCCTGATGGAACGTCGGGTCCAAACCTGGCAGCTGCGGTCCCAGGCTGGGGCCCCCCGGCAGCCCCAGCTGCCCCGGCTCCCCCATTCTGGCGGGGGGCTGGGAGGTTTCCTGGGGAGGATCCCACGGAAGGACCCCTGACACTCCTAGCTGCCGCCCAGCGCTGGGCCTGGATCTCCTTCCACGTCTTACTGTGCCGCTCCATCTTCGACTGGGTGGCCTGGCCGGTGTGGGTGACCTCAGAGACGCTCATCTTCTTGTCTGTGGCCATGGCTGGGCGGGTGCTGGGGGGCAGCTGTGTGTCCGTGGGGGTCTGCGCCGTTTCCCCCACATGCCGGGGGACCCGCTCGGGCTTGGTCTGTGCTGATATTTCCTGTGGTTTGTCCTGGCTAAAGACCGGCCCCAGCCCCTCCGAATTGGGAGGAGAGGTCGGGGAGGTGTTGGAATGTCGGAAGCGCAGAAGATGCAGCATGGACCATGAGGACGGGCGCTCGCTCCTCAACGTCTCTGTAGTCGCCCTGCAGAGGAGGAGAGAGAAGAGACCCCATTACACCCCGGCCCCTCCGCCGGGACGCGCGGGCAGCACCCCCTCCTCGGCCGGCGGGCAGCGCTGCCCAGCGCAGGCAGGGCCAGGGCATGGGGTGAGGGTCTGGGGCAGGATCTGGGGGTCTCCCCCCCACTCACTGATTCTCTTGCTTCGGCGTGGGTTTCTGTGCTCTTCCCCCCGCTGGTGGAGAAGCTGCCAAGAGAGGGGACGCAGTGAGCGGCCGGCAGCCCCCGGCACAGCCCCGGCTCAGGGCTGCCGGGGGGTGTTGGCCATTTGCGGGGCACTCGGTGCCGGGGCCACTCACCGCTCTGCTCCTCCTGCCGCCGCCGCCTTCTCACCGCACTTTTTGCATGTTTGGACGACTTCTTTGATTTCTGCAGGAGCCCCAAGGAGCTGGGTGAGACGGGAGCAGCTCCCGGCCTCACGCCGCAGCCCCTAATCCCACCCCAAGCCACCCCACACCGCGCTACACTGCGTTCAGCAGTCACCTACCCGGACCCGCTTGATCCGCAGCAGGGATGACAGCACACCGAGCCCCAGCACAATCAGCAGGAACGGGGCCAGGTGTGGCGCGGGGGCAACGTCGGAGCGCCCCATGGCACCGGCTGAGGTGCAGCCGCAGCGCTCCAAGTCAGCAGCACAGGCGGGCGATGGGGATCCCCAGTGACGGGAGTCCCCAACGCTGCTGGTGTGGCAGAGGTTGAGCCCGCGGTCTGTGCAGACGACGCCAGACTGCGGTGCCCAGCACCCACTGCCTGCTCCCACCTTCCCGCGACCGCTTTTATAGTCTGGCAGGGAGGCACGTCTCCTTTGTGACATCACAGACAGTCATAACCCCCTTGTCACTTCACAGACAGTCATAGTCGCCTTGGTGACATCTCGGGGCAGGGGTAGCCATGGAGCCCAGGCATTGCTGGCCATCACCGGGGGGAACACTGTGATGTCACTGGCGAGGTCGACATCACCAAGCACCGGCCACTCCACTCAGCCAGCACCATCACGGTCTGGTCCGCGTGCCACCACCGCAACCTGGGCAGCCACCACAGGGGCTGCGTGCCGTGCTGACCCAGCCCTCCCCAAAATAAACTGGGCACACTGGAAACCAGACCAGCCCTGCCCAAAGTGAACTGCAAGCACTGGAAACAAGCACAGCCCTCCCCAAAATGAACTGGGAGCACTGGAAACCAGCGCAGCCCTCCCCAAAATGAACTGGGAACACTGGAAACCAGCTCAGCCTTATCGATTTGAGCGCTGCTTTTCAGGTACATGGCAACAAGGAACATTTTCGAAGCCCATACTGATTACCAAACCCCCACAGATCCACCTCTTTACCCCAAAGGCCTTTTATACGTCACGGACTCAGCCACCGACGCAGAGCTGCTAAACACCCCATGAACCGCCGCCGCCTGCAAACAGCGCATCGTCCAGGATGACCCACAGCACCGGGGAGAGAAATAATAATTTTATTTAAGATTTCAGGTGGGGGGCAGTCCAGGGGGGTTCCCGGCCCCACGCCCCCCCAAGAATCATTCCCACAGGGAATCATTTATGGTCTGGACCCAGTGTTGCCACCACTCGCGGGCCTTGCTGAAGCAGCCCTGGGAGGTCCAGTGGCGCCTCCACCAGTCCTTCAGGCGTCCCCACAGCTCGGCGCAGCCCTGCTTCAGACATTGTCCTGCCCCACACAGCTCCGGGGATTCCTGGCCAGAATCGCTGCCGTGGGGCTCGCAGGGCTGCTCCGTCTGCGCCTTCAGGGCCTAGAAAGCGCGGGTGATCTCCCTCCCACACCCGCTCCATCTTGTCCTTGTCAATAGCTGTAGGACAGGACACGGGCTTCCGGGAGGAGCTGATGGGTGTTGGGTTGAGGAGTTCCGGGTTGGCCGCTGAGCGCAGGTTGTGGTGGCTCTTTTGGTGGTCCTGGTGTGTCTGTGGGACCTGGGGTTCCAGTGGGGGCTGAGTGTCCAGCAACTCATTGCTGCTTAGGTGATGGATGGGTGGCAGGGAGGGCAGGGAGTCCTGCGGGGACGGGCGCTTACCCCTCGATATGTCTATGGTTGCCTCCTTCTGCCTGGGCTCCGGTCCTCCATCCGCTGGCGGAGAAGCTGCCGAGGGAGGGGACAGAGGGCGGCCGTGGGGTGCCGGCTGTTTGCGGGACGGTCGGTGCCGGGGCCGCTCACCGCTCTGCTACTCTGGCCTTTTTTCCTTTAAATTCTTTTCAGACTTTGTCTCACTCTCCTTCTTTGCCGTCTGCGGGACCTACACGGGCAGGGTGAGGTGGGCCAATTTCCTGTCCCCAAGCTGTGGCCCCCCATGTTCCACAGACCCCTGCCCGTCCATCCGTGTGCTCTGCACGCCGCCACGCACTGCCGGCGTCTGGACTGTGCCGGGGAGCTCCTTCCCACAGGAGCGGGGATGCTCCCCTCTGGCCGCATGTCCAAGTCCTTGTCCCTGTGGGCTTTAGGAGGGTCACAGTGGGCTTTAGGGGGGTCCCAGGGCTGCTCATGACAGCCCCCCCACCCCCCCTTTTCAGGGGTCCCAGCGGTGCCTCCCCACCCCGTTTGGGGGATACCTGGGGGGGGCTTAGCCATGGGCGGGAGGCTGGCAAAGGAGGCTCCGTCGGGCTGACCCGCTGTGGGGAGCTGAGAGCGGAGCCAAGCCCCCGGCCAGGCCGGCCGCGGGCACCCGGGGCTGCCGCCACCTGCGGAGAGATGGCGGGGGACGGGGTGGGGGCCCTGAATCAGCCCTGTTCCCCCACAGGACCCCCAAAACGGCTCTGCGCCCCCACAAACAGGCCCAGGCCGCCCCCAGAGCCCCCCAGACCGGTCCCGCCACCCCACAAACGCCCCAAACCGCCATTACCCACCTCCAAAACCGCTCACGACCACCTCCGGCCCGGTCCTGTGCCACCCTCCGCCCCGCTCCGGCCCAGGCCCCCCCGTTCTCCCCGGTACCAACTGCTGCCGCCGCTCCCGCGCGCCGCCGCACACCGGAAGTGTTCCCCTTCGCGTCCGCTCCACCCGCGCATGCGCCCTCCCTGCGTCGCCATGGCAACGGCGGGGGAGAGGACTCGGGCCTAGAGAGCGAGGGGGCGGGGAAAGGACTGGCCCCCCTCAGCTCCCCCCCACCTCTTCCCTCCAGAAAGGGGTTGTGACCCCAAAAGCAGCCCAGCCCTCCCCGAAGTGAACTGGGAGCACTGGAAACCAGCCCAGCTCTCCCCAAAATGAACTGGGAGCACTGGAAACAAGTTCAGCCCTCCCCAAAATGAACTGGGAGCACTGGAAACCAGCCCAGCCCTCCCCGAAGTGAACTGGGAGCACTTGAAACCAGCCCAGGCCTCCCCAAAATGAACTGGGAGCACAGGAAACCAGCTCAGCTCTCCCCAAAATGAACTGGGAGCACTGGAAACCACCCCAGCCCTCCCCAAAGTAGACTGGAGCCACTGGAAACCAGCTCATCCCTCCCAAAATGAACTGGGACCACTGGAAAAGAGCTCAGCCCTCCCAAAAATGAATTAGGGCCACTGGAAACCAGCCCAGCCCTGCCGCAAAATGAACTAGGGCCACTGGAAACCAGCTCAGCCCTCCCCAAAGTAGACTGGGGCCACTTAAACCAGCTCAGCCTTATCGATTTGAGCACCGTTTTTCAGGTACGGGGCAACAAGGAACATTTTCGAAGCCCTTACTGGTTACCAAACCCCACAGATCCACCTCTTTACCCCAAAGGCCTTTTTTATGTCACGGACTCAGCCACCGACGCAGAGCTGCTAAACACCCCATGAACCGCTGCTGCCTGCAAACAGCGCATCGTCCAGGATGACCCACAGCACTGGGGAGAGAAATAATAATTTTATTTAAGATTTCAGGTGGGGGCAGTCCAGGGGGGCTCCCGGCCCCACGCCCCGCCAAGAATCATTCCCACAGGGAATCATTTATGGTCTGGACCCAGTGTTGCCACCACTCGCGGGCCTTGCTGAAGCAGCCCTGGGAGGTCCAGTGGCGCCTCCACCAGTCCTTCAGGCGTCCCCACAGCTCGGCGCAGCCCTGCTTCAGGCATTGGCCTGCCCCACACAGCTCCGGGGATTCCCGGCCAGAATCGCTGTCGTTGGTCTCGCAGGGCTGCTCCGTCTGCGCCTTCAGGGCCTGGAAAGCGCGGGCGATCTCCCGCACCCGCTCCAGCTTCTCCTTCTGGGTGGCTGCAGGCCGGGGCACGGGCTTCCGGGAGGAGCTGATGGGTGTTGGGTTCAGGAGTTCCGGGTTGGCCGCTGAGCGCAGGTTGTGGTGGCTCATTTGGTGGTCCTGGTGTGTCTGTGGGACCTGGGGTTCCAGTGGAGGCTGAGTGTCCAGCAACTCATTGCTGCTTAGGTGATGGATGGGTGGCAGGGAGGGCAGGGAGTCCTGCGGGGACTGGCGCTTGCTCCTCGATATGTCTGTGGTTGCCTCCTTCTGCCTGGGCTCCGGTCCTCCATCCGCTGGCGGAGAAGCTGCCGAGGGAGGGGACAGAGGGCGGCCGTGGGGTGCCGGCTGTTTGCGGGACGGTCGGTGCCGGGGCCGCTCACCGCTCTGCTCCTCTGGCCGCGTTCTCGCCTCTTGCATTATTTCCTTTGAATTCTTTTCAGACTTTGTCTCACTCTCCTTCTTTGCCTTCTGCAGGACCTCCAGGAGCGGGGTGTCGTGGGCCAATTTCCTGGCCCCAAGCTGTGGCCCCCCATGTTCCACAGACCCCTGCCCGTCCGTCTGTGCGCCATTCATGCCGGTACCCACCGCCGGGGTCTGGGCTGTGCCGGGGAGCTCCTTCCCGTGGGAGCGGGGATGCTCCCCTCTAGCCGCATGTGCAAGGCCTTGTCCCTTTCCTGATGGAACGTCGGGTCCAAACCTGGCAGCTGCGGTCCCAGGCTGGGGCCCCCCGGCAGCCCCAGCTGCCCCGGCTCCCCCATTCTGGCGGGGGGCTGGGAGGTTTCCTGGGGAGGATCCCACGGAAGGACCCCTGACACTCCTAGCTGCCGCCCAGCGCTGGGCCTGGATCTCCTTCCACGTCTTACTGTGCCGCTCCATCTTCGACTGGGTGGCCTGGCCGGTGTGGGTGACCTCAGAGACGCTCATCTTCTTGTCTGTGGCCATGGCTGGGCGGGTGCTGGGGGGCAGCTGTGTGTCCGTGGGGGTCTGCGCCGTTTCCCCCACATGCCGGGGGACCCGCTCGGGCTTGGTCTGTGCTGATATTTCCTGTGGTTTGTCCTGGCTAAAGACCGGCCCCAGCCCCTCCGAATTGGGAGGAGAGGTCGGGGAGGTGTTGGAGTGTCGGAAGCGCAGAAGATGCAGCATGGACCATGAGGACGGGCGCTCGCTCCTCAACGTCTCTGTAGTCGCCCTGCAGAGGAGGAGAGAGAAGAGACCCCATTACACCCCGGCCCCTCCGCCGGGACGCGCGGGCAGCACCCCCTCCTCGGCCGGCGGGCAGCGCTGCCCAGCGCAGGCAGGGCCAGGGCATGGGGTGAGGGTCTGGGGCAGGATCTGGGGGTCTCCCCCACACTCACTGATTCTCTTGCTTCGGCGTGGGTTTCTGTGCTCTTCCCTCCGCTGGTGGAGAAGCTGCCAAGAGAGGGGACGCAGTGAGCGGCCGGCAGCCCCCGGCACAGCCCCGGCTCAGGGCTGCCGGGGGGTGTTGGCCATTTGCGGGGCACTCGGTGCCGGGGCCACTCACCGCTCTGCTCCTCCTGCCGCCGCCGCCTTCTCACCGCACTTTTTGCATGTTTGGACGACTTCTTTGATTTCTGCAGGAGCCCCAAGGAGCTGGGTGAGACGGGAGCAGCTCCCGGCCTCACGCCGCAGCCCCTAATCCCACCCCAAGCCACCCCACACCGCGCTACACTGCGTTCAGCAGTCACCTACCCGGACCCGCTTGATCCGCAGCAGGGATGACAGCACACCGAGCCCCAGCACAATCAGCAGGAACGGGGCCAGGTGTGGCGCGGGGGCAACGTCGGAGCGCCCCATGGCACCGGCTGAGGTGCAGCCGCAGCGCTCCAAGTCAGCAGCACAGGCGGGCGATGGGGATCCCCAGTGACGGGAGTCCCCAACGCTGCTGGTGTGGCAGAGGTTGAGCCCGCGGTCTGTGCAGACGACGCCAGACTGCGGTGCCCAGCACCCACTGCCTGCTCCCACCTTCCCGCGACCGCTTTTATAGTCTGGCAGGGAGGCACGTCTCCTTTGTGACATCACAGACAGTCATAACCCCCTTGTCACTTCACAGACAGTCATAGTCGCCTTGGTGACATCTCGGGGCAGGGGTAGCCATGGAGCCCAGGCATTGCTGGCCATCACCGGGGGGAACACTGTGATGTCACTGGCGAGGTCGACATCACCAAGCACCGGCCACTCCACTCAGCCAGCACCATCACGGTCTGGTCCGCGTGCCACCACCGCAACCTGGGCAGCCACCACAGGGGCTGCGTGCCGTGCTGACCCAGCCCTCCCCAAAATAAACTGGGCACACTGGAAACCAGACCAGCCCTGCCCAAAGTGAACTGCAAGCACTGGAAACAAGCACAGCCCTCCCCAAAATGAACTGGGAGCACTGGAAACCAGCGCAGCCCTCCCCAAAATGAACTGGGAACACTGGAAACCAGCTCAGCCTTATCGATTTGAGCGCTGCTTTTCAGGTACATGGCAACAAGGAACATTTTCGAAGCCCATACTGATTACCAAACCCCCACAGATCCACCTCTTTACCCCAAAGGCCTTTTATACGTCACGGACTCAGCCACCGACGCAGAGCTGCTAAACACCCCATGAACCGCCGCCGCCTGCAAACAGCGCATCGTCCAGGATGACCCACAGCACCGGGGAGAGAAATAATAATTTTATTTAAGATTTCAGGTGGGGGGCAGTCCAGGGGGGTTCCCGGCCCCACGCCCCCCCAAGAATCATTCCCACAGGGAATCATTTATGGTCTGGACCCAGTGTTGCCACCACTCGCGGGCCTTGCTGAAGCAGCCCTGGGAGGTCCAGTGGCGCCTCCACCAGTCCTTCAGGCGTCCCCACAGCTCGGCGCAGCCCTGCTTCAGACATTGTCCTGCCCCACACAGCTCCGGGGATTCCTGGCCAGAATCGCTGCCGTGGGGCTCGCAGGGCTGCTCCGTCTGCGCCTTCAGGGCCTAGAAAGCGCGGGCGATCTCCCTCCCACACCCGCTCCATCTTGTCCTTGTCAATAGCTGTAGGACAGGACACGGGCTTCCGGGAGGAGCTGATGGGTGTTGGGTTGAGGAGTTCCGGGTTGGCCGCTGAGCGCAGGTTGTGGTGGCTCTTTTGGTGGTCCTGGTGTGTCTGTGGGACCTGGGGTTCCAGTGGGGGCTGAGTGTCCAGCAACTCATTGCTGCTTAGGTGATGGATGGGTGGCAGGGAGGGCAGGGAGTCCTGCGGGGACGGGCGCTTACCCCTCGATATGTCTATGGTTGCCTCCTTCTGCCTGGGCTCCGGTCCTCCATCCGCTGGCGGAGAAGCTGCCGAGGGAGGGGACAGAGGGCGGCCGTGGGGTGCCGGCTGTTTGCGGGACGGTCGGTGCCGGGGCCGCTCACCGCTCTGCTACTCTGGCCTTTTTTCCTTTAAATTCTTTTCAGACTTTGTCTCACTCTCCTTCTTTGCCGTCTGCGGGACCTACACGGGCAGGGTGAGGTGGGCCAATTTCCTGGCCCCAAGCTGTGGCCCCCCATGTTCCACAGACCCCTGCCCGTCCATCCGTGTGCTCTGCACGCCGCCACGCACTGCCGGCGTCTGGACTGTGCCGGGGAGCTCCTTCCCACAGGAGCGGGGATGCTCCCCTCTGGCCGCATGTCCAAGTCCTTGTCCCTGTGGGCTTTAGGAGGGTCACAGTGGGCTTTAGGGGGGTCCCAGGGCTGCTCATGACAGCCCCCCCACCCCCCCTTTTCAGGGGTCCCAGCGGTGCCTCCCCACCCCGTTTGGGGGATACCTGGGGGGGGCTTAGCCATGGGCGGGAGGCTGGCAAAGGAGGCTCCGTCGGGCTGACCCGCTGTGGGGAGCTGAGAGCGGAGCCAAGCCCCCGGCCAGGCCGGCCGCGGGCACCCGGGGCTGCCGCCACCTGCGGAGAGATGGCGGGGGACGGGGTGGGGGCCCTGAATCAGCCCTGTTCCCCCACAGGACCCCCAAAACGGCTCTGCGCCCCCACAAACAGGCCCAGGCCGCCCCCAGAGCCCCCCAGACCGGTCCCGCCACCCCACAAACGCCCCAAACCGCCATTACCCACCTCCAAAACCGCTCACGACCACCTCCGGCCCGGTCCTGTGCCACCCTCCGCCCCGCTCCGGCCCAGGCCCCCCCGTTCTCCCCGGTACCAACTGCTGCCGCCGCTCCCGCGCGCCGCCGCACACCGGAAGTGTTCCCCTTCGCGTCCGCTCCACCCGCGCATGCGCCCCCCCTGCGTCGCCATGGCAACGGCGGGGGAGAGGACTCGGGCCTAGAGAGCGAGGGGGCGGGGAAAGGACTGGCCCCCCTCAGCTCCCCCCCACCTCTTCCCTCCAGAACGGGGTTGTGACCCCAAAAGCAGCCCAGCCCTCCCCGAAGTGAACTGGGAGCACTGGAAACCAGCCCAGCTCTCCCCAAAATGAACTGGGAGCACTGGAAACAAGTTCAGCCCTCCCCAAAATGAACTGGGAGCACTGGAAACCAGCCCAGCCCTCCCCGAAGTGAACTGGGAGCACTTGAAACCAGCCCAGGCCTCCCCAAAATGAACTGGGAGCACAGGAAACCAGCTCAGCTCTCCCCAAAATGAACTGGGAGCACTGGAAACCACCCCAGCCCTCCCCAAAGTAGACTGGAGCCACTGGAAACCAGCTCATCCCTCCCAAAATGAACTGGGACCACTGGAAAAGAGCTCAGCCCTCCCAAAAATGAATTAGGGCCACTGGAAACCAGCCCAGCCCTGCCGCAAAATGAACTAGGGCCACTGGAAACCAGCTCAGCCCTCCCCAAAGTAGACTGGGGCCACTTAAACCAGCTCAGCCTTATCGATTTGAGCACCGTTTTTCAGGTACGGGGCAACAAGGAACATTTTCGAAGCCCTTACTGGTTACCAAACCCCACAGATCCACCTCTTTACCCCAAAGGCCTTTTTTATGTCACGGACTCAGCCACCGACGCAGAGCTGCTAAACACCCCATGAACCGCTGCTGCCTGCAAACAGCGCATCGTCCAGGATGACCCACAGCACCGGGGAGAGAAATAATAATTTTATTTAAGATTTCAGGTGGGGGCAGTCCAGGGGGGCTCCCGGCCCCACGCCCCGCCAAGAATCATTCCCACAGGGAATCATTTATGGTCTGGACCCAGTGTTGCCACCACTCGCGGGCCTTGCTGAAGCAGCCCTGGGAGGTCCAGTGGCGCCTCCACCAGTCCTTCAGGCGTCCCCACAGCTCGGCGCAGCCCTGCTTCAGGCATTGGCCTGCCCCACACAGCTCCGGGGATTCCCGGCCAGAATCGCTGTCGTTGGTCTCGCAGGGCTGCTCCGTCTGCGCCTTCAGGGCCTGGAAAGCGCGGGCGATCTCCCGCACCCGCTCCAGCTTCTCCTTCTGGGTGGCTGCAGGCCGGGGCACGGGCTTCCGGGAGGAGCTGATGGGTGTTGGGTTCAGGAGTTCCGGGTTGGCCGCTGAGCGCAGGTTGTGGTGGCTCATTTGGTGGTCCTGGTGTGTCTGTGGGACCTGGGGTTCCAGTGGAGGCTGAGTGTCCAGCAACTCATTGCTGCTTAGGTGATGGATGGGTGGCAGGGAGGGCAGGGAGTCCTGCGGGGACTGGCGCTTGCTCCTCGATATGTCTGTGGTTGCCTCCTTCTGCCTGGGCTCCGGTCCTCCATCCGCTGGCGGAGAAGCTGCCGAGGGAGGGGACAGAGGGCGGCCGTGGGGTGCCGGCTGTTTGCGGGACGGTCGGTGCCGGGGCCGCTCACCGCTCTGCTCCTCTGGCCGCGTTCTCGCCTCTTGCATTATTTCCTTTGAATTCTTTTCAGACTTTGTCTCACTCTCCTTCTTTGCCTTCTGCAGGACCTCCAGGAGCGGGGTGTCGTGGGCCAATTTCCTGGCCCCAAGCTGTGGCCCCCCATGTTCCACAGACCCCTGCCCGTCCGTCTGTGCGCCATTCATGCCGGTACCCACCGCCGGGGTCTGGGCTGTGCCGGGGAGCTCCTTCCCGTGGGAGCGGGGATGCTCCCCTCTAGCCGCATGTGCAAGGCCTTGTCCCTTTCCTGATGGAACGTCGGGTCCAAACCTGGCAGCTGCGGTCCCAGGCTGGGGCCCCCCGGCAGCCCCAGCTGCCCCGGCTCCCCCATTCTGGCGGGGGGCTGGGAGGTTTCCTGGGGAGGATCCCACGGAAGGACCCCTGACACTCCTAGCTGCCGCCCAGCGCTGGGCCTGGATCTCCTTCCACGTCTTACTGTGCCGCTCCATCTTCGACTGGGTGGCCTGGCCGGTGTGGGTGACCTCAGAGACGCTCATCTTCTTGTCTGTGGCCATGGCTGGGCGGGTGCTGGGGGGCAGCTGTGTGTCCGTGGGGGTCTGCGCCGTTTCCCCCACATGCCGGGGGACCCGCTCGGGCTTGGTCTGTGCTGATATTTCCTGTGGTTTGTCCTGGCTAAAGACTGGCCCCAGCCCCTCCGAATTGGGAGGAGAGGTCGGGGAGGTGTTGGAGTGTCGGAAGCGCAGAAGATGCAGCATGGACCATGAGGACGGGCGCTCGCTCCTCAACGTCTCTGTAGTCGCCCTGCAGAGGAGGAGAGAGAAGAGACCCCATTACACCCCGGCCCCTCCGCCGGGACGCGCGGGCAGCACCCCCTCCTCGGCCGGCGGGCAGCGCTGCCCAGCGCAGGCAGGGCCAGGGCATGGGGTGAGGGTCTGGGGCAGGATCTGGGGGTCTCCCCCACACTCACTGATTCTCTTGCTTCGGCGTGGGTTTCTGTGCTCTTCCCCCCGCTGGTGGAGAAGCTGCCAAGAGAGGGGACGCAGTGAGCGGCCGGCAGCCCCCGGCACAGCCCCGGCTCAGGGCTGCCGGGGGGTGTTGGCCATTTGCGGGGCACTCGGTGCCGGGGCCACTCACCGCTCTGCTCCTCCTGCCGCCGCCGCCTTCTCACCGCACTTTTTGCATGTTTGGACGACTTCTTTGATTTCTGCAGGAGCCCCAAGGAGCTGGGTGAGACGGGAGCAGCTCCCGGCCTCACGCCGCAGCCCCTAATCCCACCCCAAGCCACCCCACACCGCGCTACACTGCGTTCAGCAGTCACCTACCCGGACCCGCTTGATCCGCAGCAGGGATGACAGCACACCGAGCCCCAGCACAATCAGCAGGAACGGGGCCAGGTGTGGCGCGGGGGCAACGTCGGAGCGCCCCATGGCACCGGCTGAGGTGCAGCCGCAGCGCTCCAAGTCAGCAGCACAGGCGGGCGATGGGGATCCCCAGTGACGGGAGTCCCCAACGCTGCTGGTGTGGCAGAGGTTGAGCCCGCGGTCTGTGCAGACGACGCCAGACTGCGGTGCCCAGCACCCACTGCCTGCTCCCACCTTCCCGCGACCGCTTTTATAGTCTGGCAGGGAGGCACGTCTCCTTTGTGACATCACAGACAGTCATAACCCCCTTGTCACTTCACAGACAGTCATAGTCGCCTTGGTGACATCTCGGGGCAGGGGTAGCCATGGAGCCCAGGCATTGCTGGCCATCACCGGGGGGAACACTGTGATGTCACTGGCGAGGTCGACATCACCAAGCACCGGCCACTCCACTCAGCCAGCACCATCACGGTCTGGTCCGCGTGCCACCACCGCAACCTGGGCAGCCACCACAGGGGCTGCGTGCCGTGCTGACCCAGCCCTCCCCAAAATAAACTGGGCACACTGGAAACCAGACCAGCCCTGCCCAAAGTGAACTGCAAGCACTGGAAACAAGCACAGCCCTCCCCAAAATGAACTGGGAGCACTGGAAACCAGCGCAGCCCTCCCCAAAATGAACTGGGAACACTGGAAACCAGCTCAGCCTTATCGATTTGAGCGCTGCTTTTCAGGTACATGGCAACAAGGAACATTTTCGAAGCCCATACTGATTACCAAACCCCCACAGATCCACCTCTTTACCCCAAAGGCCTTTTATACGTCACGGACTCAGCCACCGACGCAGAGCTGCTAAACACCCCATGAACCGCCGCCGCCTGCAAACAGCGCATCGTCCAGGATGACCCACAGCACCGGGGAGAGAAATAATAATTTTATTTAAGATTTCAGGTGGGGGGCAGTCCAGGGGGGTTCCCGGCCCCACGCCCCCCCAAGAATCATTCCCACAGGGAATCATTTATGGTCTGGACCCAGTGTTGCCACCACTCGCGGGCCTTGCTGAAGCAGCCCTGGGAGGTCCAGTGGCGCCTCCACCAGTCCTTCAGGCGTCCCCACAGCTCGGCGCAGCCCTGCTTCAGACATTGTCCTGCCCCACACAGCTCCGGGGATTCCTGGCCAGAATCGCTGCCGTGGGGCTCGCAGGGCTGCTCCGTCTGCGCCTTCAGGGCCTAGAAAGCGCGGGTGATCTCCCTCCCACACCCGCTCCATCTTGTCCTTGTCAATAGCTGTAGGACAGGACACGGGCTTCCGGGAGGAGCTGATGGGTGTTGGGTTGAGGAGTTCCGGGTTGGCCGCTGAGCGCAGGTTGTGGTGGCTCTTTTGGTGGTCCTGGTGTGTCTGTGGGACCTGGGGTTCCAGTGGGGGCTGAGTGTCCAGCAACTCATTGCTGCTTAGGTGATGGATGGGTGGCAGGGAGGGCAGGGAGTCCTGCGGGGACGGGCGCTTACCCCTCGATATGTCTATGGTTGCCTCCTTCTGCCTGGGCTCCGGTCCTCCATCCGCTGGCGGAGAAGCTGCCGAGGGAGGGGACAGAGGGCGGCCGTGGGGTGCCGGCTGTTTGCGGGACGGTCGGTGCCGGGGCCGCTCACCGCTCTGCTACTCTGGCCTTTTTTCCTTTAAATTCTTTTCAGACTTTGTCTCACTCTCCTTCTTTGCCGTCTGCGGGACCTACACGGGCAGGGTGAGGTGGGCCAATTTCCTGTCCCCAAGCTGTGGCCCCCCATGTTCCACAGACCCCTGCCCGTCCATCCGTGTGCTCTGCACGCCGCCACGCACTGCCGGCGTCTGGACTGTGCCGGGGAGCTCCTTCCCACAGGAGCGGGGATGCTCCCCTCTGGCCGCATGTCCAAGTCCTTGTCCCTGTGGGCTTTAGGAGGGTCACAGTGGGCTTTAGGGGGGTCCCAGGGCTGCTCATGACAGCCCCCCCACCCCCCCTTTTCAGGGGTCCCAGCGGTGCCTCCCCACCCCGTTTGGGGGATACCTGGGGGGGGCTTAGCCATGGGCGGGAGGCTGGCAAAGGAGGCTCCGTCGGGCTGACCCGCTGTGGGGAGCTGAGAGCGGAGCCAAGCCCCCGGCCAGGCCGGCCGCGGGCACCCGGGGCTGCCGCCACCTGCGGAGAGATGGCGGGGGACGGGGTGGGGGCCCTGAATCAGCCCTGTTCCCCCACAGGACCCCCAAAACGGCTCTGCGCCCCCACAAACAGGCCCAGGCCGCCCCCAGAGCCCCCCAGACCGGTCCCGCCACCCCACAAACGCCCCAAACCGCCATTACCCACCTCCAAAACCGCTCACGACCACCTCCGGCCCGGTCCTGTGCCACCCTCCGCCCCGCTCCGGCCCAGGCCCCCCCGTTCTCCCCGGTACCAACTGCTGCCGCCGCTCCCGCGCGCCGCCGCACACCGGAAGTGTTCCCCTTCGCGTCCGCTCCACCCGCGCATGCGCCCCCCCTGCGTCGCCATGGCAACGGCGGGGGAGAGGACTCGGGCCTAGAGAGCGAGGGGGCGGGGAAAGGACTGGCCCCCCTCAGCTCCCCCCCACCTCTTCCCTCCAGAACGGGGTTGTGACCCCAAAAGCAGCCCAGCCCTCCCCGAAGTGAACTGGGAGCACTGGAAACCAGCCCAGCTCTCCCCAAAATGAACTGGGAGCACTGGAAACAAGTTCAGCCCTCCCCAAAATGAACTGGGAGCACTGGAAACCAGCCCAGCCCTCCCCGAAGTGAACTGGGAGCACTTGAAACCAGCCCAGGCCTCCCCAAAATGAACTGGGAGCACAGGAAACCAGCTCAGCTCTCCCCAAAATGAACTGGGAGCACTGGAAACCACCCCAGCCCTCCCCAAAGTAGACTGGAGCCACTGGAAACCAGCTCATCCCTCCCAAAATGAACTGGGACCACTGGAAAAGAGCTCAGCCCTCCCAAAAATGAATTAGGGCCACTGGAAACCAGCCCAGCCCTGCCGCAAAATGAACTAGGGCCACTGGAAACCAGCTCAGCCCTCCCCAAAGTAGACTGGGGCCACTTAAACCAGCTCAGCCTTATCGATTTGAGCACCGTTTTTCAGGTACGGGGCAACAAGGAACATTTTCGAAGCCCTTACTGGTTACCAAACCCCACAGATCCACCTCTTTACCCCAAAGGCCTTTTTTATGTCACGGACTCAGCCACCGACGCAGAGCTGCTAAACACCCCATGAACCGCTGCTGCCTGCAAACAGCGCATCGTCCAGGATGACCCACAGCACTGGGGAGAGAAATAATAATTTTATTTAAGATTTCAGGTGGGGGCAGTCCAGGGGGGCTCCCGGCCCCACGCCCCGCCAAGAATCATTCCCACAGGGAATCATTTATGGTCTGGACCCAGTGTTGCCACCACTCGCGGGCCTTGCTGAAGCAGCCCTGGGAGGTCCAGTGGCGCCTCCACCAGTCCTTCAGGCGTCCCCACAGCTCGGCGCAGCCCTGCTTCAGGCATTGGCCTGCCCCACACAGCTCCGGGGATTCCCGGCCAGAATCGCTGTCGTTGGTCTCGCAGGGCTGCTCCGTCTGCGCCTTCAGGGCCTGGAAAGCGCGGGCGATCTCCCGCACCCGCTCCAGCTTCTCCTTCTGGGTGGCTGCAGGCCGGGGCACGGGCTTCCGGGAGGAGCTGATGGGTGTTGGGTTCAGGAGTTCCGGGTTGGCCGCTGAGCGCAGGTTGTGGTGGCTCATTTGGTGGTCCTGGTGTGTCTGTGGGACCTGGGGTTCCAGTGGAGGCTGAGTGTCCAGCAACTCATTGCTGCTTAGGTGATGGATGGGTGGCAGGGAGGGCAGGGAGTCCTGCGGGGACTGGCGCTTGCTCCTCGATATGTCTGTGGTTGCCTCCTTCTGCCTGGGCTCCGGTCCTCCATCCGCTGGCGGAGAAGCTGCCGAGGGAGGGGACAGAGGGCGGCCGTGGGGTGCCGGCTGTTTGCGGGACGGTCGGTGCCGGGGCCGCTCACCGCTCTGCTCCTCTGGCCGCGTTCTCGCCTCTTGCATTATTTCCTTTGAATTCTTTTCAGACTTTGTCTCACTCTCCTTCTTTGCCTTCTGCAGGACCTCCAGGAGCGGGGTGTCGTGGGCCAATTTCCTGGCCCCAAGCTGTGGCCCCCCATGTTCCACAGACCCCTGCCCGTCCGTCTGTGCGCCATTCATGCCGGTACCCACCGCCGGGGTCTGGGCTGTGCCGGGGAGCTCCTTCCCGTGGGAGCGGGGATGCTCCCCTCTAGCCGCATGTGCAAGGCCTTGTCCCTTTCCTGATGGAACGTCGGGTCCAAACCTGGCAGCTGCGGTCCCAGGCTGGGGCCCCCCGGCAGCCCCAGCTGCCCCGGCTCCCCCATTCTGGCGGGGGGCTGGGAGGTTTCCTGGGGAGGATCCCACGGAAGGACCCCTGACACTCCTAGCTGCCGCCCAGCGCTGGGCCTGGATCTCCTTCCACGTCTTACTGTGCCGCTCCATCTTCGACTGGGTGGCCTGGCCGGTGTGGGTGACCTCAGAGACGCTCATCTTCTTGTCTGTGGCCATGGCTGGGCGGGTGCTGGGGGGCAGCTGTGTGTCCGTGGGGGTCTGCGCCGTTTCCCCCACATGCCGGGGGACCCGCTCGGGCTTGGTCTGTGCTGATATTTCCTGTGGTTTGTCCTGGCTAAAGACTGGCCCCAGCCCCTCCGAATTGGGAGGAGAGGTCGGGGAGGTGTTGGAGTGTCGGAAGCGCAGAAGATGCAGCATGGACCATGAGGACGGGCGCTCGCTCCTCAACGTCTCTGTAGTCGCCCTGCAGAGGAGGAGAGAGAAGAGACCCCATTACACCCCGGCCCCTCCGCCGGGACGCGCGGGCAGCACCCCCTCCTCGGCCGGCGGGCAGCGCTGCCCAGCGCAGGCAGGGCCAGGGCATGGGGTGAGGGTCTGGGGCAGGATCTGGGGGTCTCCCCCACACTCACTGATTCTCTTGCTTCGGCGTGGGTTTCTGTGCTCTTCCCTCCGCTGGTGGAGAAGCTGCCAAGAGAGGGGACGCAGTGAGCGGCCGGCAGCCCCCGGCACAGCCCCGGCTCAGGGCTGCCGGGGGGTGTTGGCCATTTGCGGGGCACTCGGTGCCGGGGCCACTCACCGCTCTGCTCCTCCTGCCGCCGCCGCCTTCTCACCGCACTTTTTGCATGTTTGGACGACTTCTTTGATTTCTGCAGGAGCCCCAAGGAGCTGGGTGAGACGGGAGCAGCTCCCGGCCTCACGCCGCAGCCCCTAATCCCACCCCAAGCCACCCCACACCGCGCTACACTGCGTTCAGCAGTCACCTACC